>NC_136487.1:62081103-62241103 GCF_053919585.1 Euprymna scolopes
ATTCATGACTGAAACTAGGTGGACAAGTAAGGTATAGACTGAGGTTTATTTGTACCAGTTATTTTTTTTAAGAATCATCCTAAAGTAAATTTGTATGACTCTGCATGGCATTTTTTTTTTTTTTTTTTTTGACTAAATTGACTCTCTTGTTGTCATTGATTTCTCTTTCTTTTTAAATTGGATACTCATAAGACGACTCATATAAAGATTGCTAATGTTCATAAGTGAAAGCCGTGCTTTTGAATTGATAGGATTCGAACTTGGCACACTCAAGTCTCTAAACTGAGCTGTTATTCTCTTTATCACTATCAATTCTCTCTTTATCACTATCAATTCGTCTTGGTCTTTTTTTTTATGTATGCAATCGTTGTAAATTACAGTTAGTTTCTGAATGATAATTTTCAAAATTCCTAGTCAGGTTTTCGTCTGTTCATTTTTTCTGAATGAGTTGTTATAAATGAATATGAAGTTGCTGACGTTTCTTTGGAGTCAATAAACCATTAGTGTTGTTTGGTGCAACAAGAATTTTCTTATAAGTGAAAAAAATATCACAAATGAAATTTGGAAGAAATTCAAATGTTTCAGATAAAAACACGAGTAGAAAACAACAGTAAACATAATAAAGCAGGAATTGAATGAATTATAATAAATAAAAAAAATGTCTTAATTGCCTCCTCATATATATATATATATATATATATATATATATATATATATATATATATATATATATATTTAATGATACCAGTGTCTGAAAAACGGTTTTCATAACATTAGATTATTATCAAGGACATTTTTCTCCTTCCTTTTGGCAGGTTACCCAGTGACATTTGGTAAGTATTAGTTAGAACAAAACTCTTCCGCAGCACAGAATAAAGGCCGTGACATATATACTTATGCGATATACAGTTCAAAACACTTCTAAAAGAACTGGACTGTTGCAGACTCGTACACGAATACCAAAGACTGTACAGCATTAGATTAACCATCATTTGACTTATCAAACAAACCTGGGAGATAAAGCCTTTATTTATGAATAGAGCGATTTATTATATAAGTGGATAGTCAACACCAATAATCAGATTTGCAAAGGTAAGTACATGTCTTATATCTTAGAGTGGATACATTTGCATATATATATATATATATATATATATATATATATATAACTGATTACTGTCTCGACTTGGCAAACAAGTTTCCGGGTCTCCAAGAGTAATGTGTGTGTGTGTATGTATATATATATATATATATATATATATATATATATAGAGAGAGAGAGAGAGAGATTCTTTTTGTTTGTCTATCCACTCTTTGTGCATTCTACATTTGATGCAAACCTAAATAGCATAAATCATTTTAAGGATTGTTTTTATATAAAAAGTTAACTTTATTTGCATCTTGTCGTGGCATCAATAAATTTTTCAATGTAAATGCTGAGCTTTTCAATTTAAACGTTGGACCATTTAATGATTCTCAGATGAAAGTGCTATCCATTAAACTGTTTATGCATAAACATGAAAAAGGTGAAGACTTGACATCACTGCAGTAATTAACATTAAGTAAATATCTGTAAGTTTTACATAACTATTATAATATTCGCCTGCTTCATAAAGCAGTTACTTTACCTCAGTTACCCTCAACTGAGATGTCTGTACATCTCTATATATCCAACCAGATCTTGAACAGGTCCATACCATCGCAAATGGTTGCAATGTAGAGCTGACCCCAGTTTGCGCATCTTCAGTCTCAATATCTGAGAGCCAAAACTGTCATCCAGAGTCAAATTACAAATGCATTGAACCATATCTTTGTCATTATTCTGTATCCTCAGAAAGACCGAATTAGTGGGAGGCAAACGCTTCACATATCTACTGATTGCATTATTTTTTAAGGTTTCATCTCATTGGCAGATCTGTTGATCTGATATAATATCTGTATACGACATTTATTTAATTGAACAGCGTATTGAGTTATCTCTAACACTTGTTTTTTAATTGACTGGTAGCATCTTGATCCCCCAAATTAGCTCAGTTTTCTGCATCACATCGCTTTTTTTTTTCTTTTTTTTTTTTTTTTAGTTAAAAGATATTTTCATTTTATCTGAAAAAATTATATTTGGTTAAACGTCCATTTTATATGCTGGAACAGCTTTAAGAAATTGACTTTCCAACTGACCTATTTCTGGCCAGGTACTCATTTATTCCTCTTTTCCTATCTCTTCCTCCCATGTTTTACTTGGCCTTCCCCTATGAATTGACCCTGCTATTTCGACTCTTTAACATCTACTGACCCAGGAACTCTCATCCACTCTTTCAATGTGACCATACCACCATAGTCTACTCTTCTGCATGCATCTCCCTATACTGTCCAGATTTAATCTTCCTCTCAGGTCATCAAAACTAAGCCTGTCTTTAAAACTCATATTACACATTATGTCTCATGTGCTCCAGATCTTTGTGTACTCCTACTTCTTTCTCAAACCTTTTCTGTTAGTAATTTTATTCTTATTTTTTAATTGTCTAAGTAACATAATAGAGAGATTGAGAGAGAAAGAGAAAAGTGTGGTGGTAGATAGATAGGATTGAGAGAGAGAGAGAGAGAGAGACAGATAGACAGACAGACAGACAGATGAAAAAGGAGGAGGTGACAATTGTTTTACACATTATTCATAAAAAAAAAAAAAATGTTATCTGCGTTTTTTCCCCCCCGGTAAATCACTTTTGATGTTTGTTTGAATCGAATGCCAATTTTTTTTTTTTTTTTAATATGTAGTCAAAATTAATAATTTACGTGGAGATTGTCATGGAAAAAATTGCATAATGATTTTCGTTTTTTTTTTTACCGGGTAAGAAACCTGCAATAACCCTTATCCCTGAGTGGCTTCCGGGCCTTGATAAGTGGTGATCACTGTGTAAAAAAAAAAAAAAAAAAAATGAGATAAGTACTACTGCTCCCAGCTCTACATTACCATTTTTCATAATGTTGTGCAATTTTCAGTTTTTCCTTTCCCTTCTTTATTTATGTCAATTATTTATCTGTATCATGTTCTTACTGTATTTTTTTTTACACTGCTGTTATTATTACTACCATTTTAATCCTTTTCTTTCTTCTATATTTATATCATTTATCTATTTATGCTTCTACTACTACTACTACTACTACTACTACTACTTTTTACCACATTCCCATCTCATTCAGTCTACATCCACCATCTTAAACAAGCGAACAAGACTATTAGAGTTTTAGTATTGTATATAAACTAGCAGGGCTATCTGGTATTACCTGGGGTGAAAATGTAACATAATTTCTATCCTTTTTCTACCCCCGGCTCCTATCTTTCTTCTTCACCCAGTACATTTCTCTCTCTGGACATACACACGATTCAACTCAATAAGGGAAATAGCTCTGCATAAAAATGTCAGAACTACTTCTCTTTAATTAGTAGCTGGAAAACAGACTAAACGATAACATTAAAAGATGTGTGTACTTCATGATAACATTAAATTATATAGATGACTATTTGACCAAGAAATAATGAATTTTCTTTTTTTTTTATTTTAGATATTATACATCCAGAGTTACGCTGATTAATAAAAAAAAAAAATACCAACTTTGTGGGTGTTTGTGGTGTATTTTTCAAGTTTTAGCTGGACATATATTTGCTCTCTATATAATACATAAAGATTTGGATAGAGTAAAAAAAATAGAAGATGAATTGTTATAAAGTCTAAGTGCTACCAGTAAAAGGAGATCCTTGCCAGATTACACACAAAATATCATATAGCATATTGTTCCTATTGTAAATTAGTCTTGATTAAAGTCTGGACGCACAAAACTAAATTGTCAAATTACTTTTGGCACATGTCATACGGCAATGAGCCAATTATATGTTATTCAGCCATTGTGAAATTACACATTTCTCTTGCAATGAACAATTTGGCAAAAATAATAACCATAAACAGTATATTATTATTCTTATTAAATCAATAGTATTTCCTTCCCATATCTTTGTATTTATAAAGTTGGGCAATCTATTGCACTAACAGTGTGATTAAAAAGCTTGATTTATATTTGCATAAATAATCGGTTTCTAATATATATTTTACTTTTGTCCATCCCAAACAAGGCATATTGGTACTTGCATGCAAGAGGATACTATTTGAGATCATGTCTGCAGGAGACTATGTGAGGAGATGAGAAAGAGGTCTGTTCACATTACATTTAAACTTCTACCTGTTAGTACAGTCAGGGAAATAGGAAAAAAGGAGGGAATTTCAAAGTCTAGCAGTCCAAGGGGAAAAAAATTATTAGAGTAGAAGTCTTTCCAGCATCTTGGAACAGCTACAATTATGGGTGGGAATTACTGCTAGACGTATATGTCGGATGTATGTACATCGAGGGAGTACAAGTATAATGAATTCATCGGAACACATTCCATTAAAGTATTTGTAAAACAGGCACAGGGATGTGGTGATGGGACAGGAAATGGAGCCTGCTTGATAGTGCGGAATCTATTAGTTTGGAGATTTTTTTTTTTAGGATTCTGGGAGAGTTTTTAGTTTAGGCCTCTTGATTCCTTGGGGAACATAGGGCTGCAACGACACGCCTCCAACAGACCCGGTTCTGGATGGTCTTCTTTAGTTCAGCCCATGTCATTCTGGCAGCCATAGTCTCAGCCTCAATGCTTTTTTATTTTATTTTCCATGTCTGCCAATTTTAGCAAACAATTTTACGCTTGCCTTGCGGGTTCCATTCAAGGGCCTGCCTGGTGATGTTTGATGCAGGCTTCCGCAAAGTGTGGCCAATCAAGTTCCATTTTCGTTTTTTGATCTCTATCTCCATTGGGGTTTGGTTGGTTTTGTCCCACAGTTGTTCATTGGAGATAGTTTCTGACCATCTGATGTTTGGGATGTTTCTGTGACATGTGTTGATGAATGTCTAATGCACCAGCTCAGATGTGGCAACAATACTCCATGCATGAGCAAACAGTGGCTTTTTGGATGTGCAGGATACTCTTAAGTCTGAAGAATTTTCTAACGTCATAGAGAAAATCTGCTTTTTTTTTTGCAACAACCTTGGCAATGTCCTCAATGCACTTGTTTCATGATCCCTATATTAATCATATGTAAGTAATTTATATATTGCTTTGTGAAAAGAAAACCTCATTAATAAATTATTAATTTTTCTTATTTTGTAATTTAAGGATGATTTTTATTTTACTATAATACATATTTTTATTTATAAAAAAAAAAACACTTGTTTTATATTTTGGATAAAGGATTAGAATTATAGGTGAAAAAAGTCTTTGTTTTTTTTTTTTGTTTTTTTTTTTGTTTTTTTTTTTTATATCAATTTACTTCCAGTAGTTGCGATTTTTGATTTCCACAATTTCCCCTGCCAATGCCAGAACATGGATTCTGCTAGTTGTTGAATATTGGATGTTTGTCCATCAGAACAACACTGACCATCTGATCATCTTGGAAGGATGATGGATGACTCACGCTAAATTGTGAAGCAAGGGTTGTGTAATCCCTAACAACTCATCACATGAGTTAACAATGTTTGATTCCAGTGGTTAGGAGAAATCCAAGATGACTAAAAGCAATGCAGAGATAAGCAGAGAACACAGACAGAAAATCGGTATTTCGAAATGACCACCCATTTTACTATTGACCAGGCCTAAGGATACTTAACTTCAGTGATGTAACAGGAACCAGTGTGTTAAAATAATTATGCCGTATTTGTTTCATATTAAAACTCAATCAAAAGTACATTTCTTGCATATAGATATATCTATATGGCATAGTTTAAGCATTGGTTGAAGCAAAAAACAAAAAAAACAAAAACAATTAAACATATTTCTTCAAATCTGGCTTTGTTCGGATGAAAGGACATTATGCTAAATCAATAATTGTTAAGTATATATAATTTAGCAATGCTAGCTATATAAAAAGTAAATCATTGACTTTGTAAGATTTTACAAAAAAAAAGGGGGGGGCGGGAGATTCTGGTTTTCAAAAACGGTATGTCATTGAAAAATTTCCTACTCGCAGAAAACATTACCGTTGGACTGCTTCCTTGCAGACTACAACATGGTCGTTTTCAATTCCAATGTCACCAAATACTTATTAAGCCATCTTCTTAAGTAACCTAATTTTAGGCTATTATTTAGGTTTATTTTTGCAAATTGTTCATTACTTTTTTTTTAATTATGCCTTTTTTGTTCCAAAATATAATTTTTCGATTTCAATAAAAGGGAAGTAACTCTGTATAGATAAATAAAGTTATAGTCTTGTCTTTTAAGATGGTCATCAATTGAAAATAATTCCTACTCGGACAAAGTATTTTCTAAAAGGAACTAAATCGAAGTACATTTTATTTTTCTCAACAAAACACTGCAGCTAGAAAAATCAGAATCAGATATTGATTTTGCAGGAATAAAACTATCAATGACAATGGAGATGATAAAGAGACTGACTTTATATATTAGATTAGCTGTACCTACCCAGTGCTGGAATACAGTAAAATTATTTTAGAATAATAAAATTTTAGTTGTAAGAAGACATTTTTTATACATTATTTAATAAAAATAAGAGTTATTTCCCTTGATGATTTTGATTTTTTTTTTTTGTCATAATTGAAAAATGTATCCATTTTACTAGTTTACTGGGCAGGACTACATAATATTTTTTAAGGAGTACATCATTATTATTCCAATAACATGATATCTATATATCCATAAAAGTGAAATTGTCTGTGTGTGTATATTTCCCTATCAAACTACTCTGTCAATTTTCAGTCTACAGAGTCGAGATTTGACATAAAGGGTATTGAGATTTGGAAAAACCTTTTAATAGATTTTCAGTCAGAAATTTGGCTGTCAAAGGGTCAAAGTTAAACCATTTGACTTTTGAAAACTCTATCAAACTTCTCTGCCAATTTTGGATCTAAACACTTGAAAATTTAGATGTCAGCTCCTTGGACATGGATCAAACTTTTTAATTTGATTTGAGCCCAAAACAATAAATGTTAAGGGGTCAAAATTGGGGTCAAAGGTTAAAAAAATTTTACTCCTCAGCCAATTTTTGGCCCAAACATTTGAAATTTTACATAAAGTGTATTCAGGCATAGGGCAAGCTTTTAAATCGGTTTTTAGCTAACAAGGCGTTAAAGTTCAAAAGATTTTACCTTTGCGATCTCTAGGAAACTATTCATCAAATTTTTGGTCTAAATATTTGAAATTTTACATAAAGGGTATTCATACATGCAGTAAGCTTTTTAATCAGTTTTGGGGCAAAAATTTGGCCGCCAAGAGGTCAAAGTTTATAGAGTTGACCTTTGCAGACTCTACCAAACTCGTCCGCCAATTTTAGGTCTAAACACTTGAAATTTTAGATGTAAGTTACCTGGACATGAGTCAAACCTTTTAATATATATATATGTACATATGCACATAAAGTTATGAACAGTACATAGGGTCCGAGCCAAGCAGGGCTGAACTGCTAGTAACAATAAAAAATGTAAAAGTGGCTAGACAAAATCAAAGTTTGATACACTTTATATGTTACAGATCAAATCTTTTGACTAACTACTGTTTAGATTCAACTCTTAAAATTTTACAAGATAACTTTAGCTTAGATTTTTTCAAAGATTCTTCTGCCAAAAACCATCTTAATCTTCTGGCAAAAGGCAACAGCAGTGAATCGAATAAAAAATAATAATAATAAAAACTAGAAAATAAATTAACAAAATAATCATGACAGCATAAAACATGAGTTTATAGATAAGGAGGTTGACTGTGTTACATTTCTGGGATTGTTGTATTGGTCACCACAGGAAAAAGGAAAACACTTTTATACTCGTGTTGTTGGTGGTGATGAACCCCACCCCCTGTCCACGAAGGAGATTTGGTAAAAAAAAAAAAATGTGTCAAGTATTTCCATGCTTTTATTCAATAACTTGCTTTAGATTTTCATATTTCTCATAAAGCAAAAAGGAAGAGGGCTAAAAGGAATAAAGAAGATAAAGCAAGTATTTACCTCCTTCCTTCTGTGAGAAGAAATGGCACAACGGGGTTGGGGTTGCAGGCCAGTGCACTTTGATGCTACAAAAATGCTTGAATAGCCCTGTCAGTATTCCTCGGTATGGGTGCCTCTGGCGATTAACAATACATCAACCCTCTTGTCAACGAGAGAAGATAAAGCCTGGAAGGATGGACAATCCAGAACAGATACTTTAGCTTGACAGAGTAAAGCTGGAAGGAATCACGATGGTCTACTTTCCGTTAAATTGATCATCAAAGACATATATCCTGGACTGATATGAGTAAAACTTACTCAGCATAAACCAGGTGAGGAAGCCAGACATGATAAAGTATGACTTATTTCCTTTCATAAAACTTTCACACGTTTTCTTTTTTCTTCTTTAAGGATAGAGTAAGCATCAAATAGTCTGCGGTTTTTATTTCGTCATACACCATCATCTCTGTGATAGGATTCTGGTATGAAGTGCTTGCTTACAGTACCAGATATTCCCAAATGGTTACTCATCTAACTACTGACTGGACTCAACACAGCATTTCTGGATATTAAATAAAATTAGTACTCTTCATATGAGATTTTTTTTGGTTACATTCAAGATAGTCTGCTCTTTTTGATTTCCGGTTTCTGCTGTCCACTTGGCTGAATAATTAGACATGGTTCAGTGGACAAGAAAGCCATTCTTAACATGAGGGAAAAGGATGGGGTTTTCAAGTTATCTGAGAGGAAGGTAATCATTAGTCAAAAGGGACTATATCTTGCTTGTCATTGTCGTCCCCTCTATGAAGCAGAAATGAGAAGTCAAAAAGAACAGACAGATTCGACTATAACCAATGTTTTTGTAAGTAGTCCTTATAACAAATTTACATTTTTATAAATAGTATAAATGAATGTTTTAACGATCCTATAAAGTCAAGTAAATCTTTGAAAGAAATTTTGTTCAAATATAATATCGTATTTAAAAATGCGTTCCTAAAGTTAGGTGCAAATTAAAAGTGAATCGTTTTCTTACTGTTAAATATTTATTATCAAAGAATATTGTATTTCCAAAAGGTTTTTGGTAATAAATCAAAGAAAAAAAAAAAAATGTATTAAGTATGGCAGCACCAAGATGTTATATTTGACTTGTTCATGTTTTGTTAATTTTATATCCTATGCTTCATGTACCTCAATATTTTGTGCTACCATAGTTTAATTGCAGACATAAAAATGACATCACCTGTAATTGATTTTTGGCAATAAAACAAGAACTTGTCTTCTACCTCAATTGAAAAGAAGTTTCCCTCATTTATCCATGCGTCTAGAATCAGATTGAATTTCTATGAACCGAGTTTTCTTCTGAGAACTTTGTGGCATGCATCACTACAGGACTGCTTCCATGCAACTACAACATAGTTATGTTCAAACCCAATGTAAAAATTACTTGTCATAAACTGTCCCCATAAGTAATCAAAAGTTTTCCCACATCATTTTCAATTCTCTTATAATATCATCATTCAACTGACAATCCATCTTGTTTACCCCATGCATGAGTTGCGACTCATCTATATATATAAAAGCGAAAATGTATGTATGTATGTATGTATGTATGTATGTATGTATGTGTGTATGTTTGTGTGTCTACTAAAAACTTTCGACAAACAGAACAAAAATTCACAAATTTGATCTCATATGAAAGCCCCATCCTTCGCCTGACAAATATCGAAATATTGGCCAAAAACGTTAATTTTTTCACCCTGAAATAATCACTTTTCTACAGGGGGGGGGGTCAGCAAAAACCATCCTCTCATGACGAATTCACTTCTACGCATGTGTCATACGACGTCGTAACCTGATTTAGTTTAAAGATTTAAAAAAAATGCCCTAATTTCATGTACGTCGTCTTAGGTCAGTTGATTAGAGCGCTGGATCATTATCTAAACGTTTTGGGTTCGAATCGTGGTGTGAGATGTCTTTTAAAATTTAATATTGAAGCAGGGTTATTTAAGCCATTTTCCACGTAACGTTCGTTTTTCTGTTTTTTTTTACTTCGCTTATTTTTAGGTTTTCATTAACACCCCCCACCCCCACCGACCACACACACCCAAAAACACCCGGGCAACGCCGGGTACCCACCGATTTTGTAAATTTTAATATTGAAACAGGCTTATTGAAGCCATTTTTCACATGTTTTTTTTTGGGGGGGGGTATTCAGATTTTTTAAAGAAATTTTAACGTTCGTTTTTCTGGTTTCTTTTTTGTTTTTGTTTTTGTTTTTCCGATTTTTACATTTAACATCATTCGTTTGCCTTACGTTAGTTTTTTTTTTATGTTTTTTTTTCGATTTTTTTAAGTTTTAACTTTTTTTTATATATAATATTTAATTTTTATTTAATTTTTATTTAATTTTTATTTAATTTTTTTAAATATTTACTTCGCTTATTCTTATGTCTTTATGAACAAAAGATCAAATTTGATTATTTTTTTTTACAACTAGCCTAGGTGGCCGGCGTTTGAAGTGTGTGTTGAGCCAAAAAAAAAGTGGTAGTAGGCAGGCCAGCTCAAACCTGTACCACAAAGGAGGAAAAGAACATGAAAAAAAAAATGTGACGTCTTTATCGTTGTATCCATCGCCAAACTGAAAATGGTGAAGGTTTAAATTAAGGCTAGTCAATCGAAAGGAGGGGATGACTTTTGAAAATATCAGTGAAAAAAGCGACCTCTCCTTGTAGAAAAGTGCCCAGTTGAGGGATAAGGAATTAATGTTTTTAGCCAACTTTTTGATATTTGCCGTCCGAAGGGTCGAGCTTTAAAACGATACCGATCTTGTGACAATTCGTTGCCTTTGTCAAAAGTTTTAGGCAGACATACAAACATACATACATTTAAGCAGATAGGTGAGATTTATATCATAAAAGAAATAAATGCTGATGGATTTAATTTTATAATCAAATGTAGTTAATAGGATATTCAAAATTTCACTTTTTTATAGGCTATTCCACTTTTCATTTCAATAAATAATCGATTAAATAAAATAATATGGCACAAGAGTTAGTAATTCGTACATAAAGAAGTATCCTTGTTTTATTTTTTTGTAAAATATATCTTTTGTCATTTTCAAGTTAAAAAACAAAAAATAAAAACAGCAACAACATTTTTAAGCATGGCACATTATTATCTTTGGTTTAAGAACACAAACCATAATACTCGACTTTGAAATATAAACTTTAATTGGAATCAGAAAATACTTTGGAACTGGCAATTTAAAGCCTTTGAATTTCGCATAGGCATGGTAAATATTGCTATGTCGGACATGTTTATTGTTATCTTTTTTTTTTTTTTTTTACATAGGCATCACCACTTACCAAGGCCAAGAGGCCACTCGAGGATAAGGGTTAAAGAATGTACAGTAGAAATTGGATAATATAGTAATTGTTAGTAATGGAAATTCGGTAAATTTGTTAACAAGTGGAACTGCACATCAAGAACTTGTTTATGTTAGACTTGAAGACAACCATATTGTAGTTAGCTGGAAAGCAGGAAAACGGAAGACAATTCCACAGGCGTGCAGTTCTAAGAAAGAAGCTTTGTTCATGGAATCTACATTTAGGTTTAGGCACAGATAAAGAGTGGGGGGAATTATTGATAGTGTTTTCAGCTAGACGAGTGTTTCTTATGAAAGTTTGGTGAGGGGGGACCATAGACTGAAGCTCAGTCGAACACTTTCCATGAAAATAACGATACAGCAGAGACAAACTCGCAACATCTCTTCTGTGAGATAGAGGTTGCAGGGAAGAGAAAAGGACATCTTCTATGAGGCTACGAAGTCTATTTTGAACTCTATCAAGGTAGGACGAGTCCTTTCTAGCAGCTCCTGCCCAGATGTGGCAACAGTATTCCATTCTTGGACGTACCTGGCTCTTATATAGATAGAGAATTGCATCAGCAGTGAGATATCTACGGGATCGATAGAAAGATGCCACCATTTTTCTCTGTGTTAATGAGACTATAATCTTATATGCATATGTGTTTCTTACCTAGACGTAACTTTGATAAATACAAATAGAATTATTTTTTTTATTGATTAGTAATTGAGTATTTATTGAAATAAAAAAATGTCTTATGCATATGGTTTAAATTTCATAAATATACATATCAAAAATTTTAAAGAGGTTCTGTCCGTTTAGATGAGGCACACACAGATTCAGCACATTAAAGAGTATGTAGATTCAGGATCACTTCCATCATCTGCGGAAAATTTTATATCTAGGATTTAAATTTCATCAAAATAGAATGTATTTTAAGTTTTAAAGAAGGTTCTTTAGTAGTGCACTTAGAGATTTGAGACCTTTTCCATTGTCTTCCTCCTAAAAATTTATGTATAAATATACTTTTGCTGTTTCTGTAGATCATCTAACCTATTTTTCCATAGGGAACACATACAGAAATTGAATTTTATATAATTGAAGATGACAACAAAAAAAAAAACTTGCTAAAATATTCTGTAGTTCTTTGAGGTATGGTTTAGGAAATTTCCATTTTGATTCTTCTAATTGACCATAAATTGTAGTTAACTGAACATGTCACCCATTTCTTACTTAAGCTATCTATGTATTTCTCTAACTGCGTATTGATTCAACCACTCTGTTGCATTTAGAAAAAGTGACTTTTTTTTTTTCCGCTAATTTACATAGTGTGTTCCTGCAAACCATAAACACATATGTAAATTAGATAGAAAAATAATAGGAATCTTTATTTCTATGTTATCTATAAGGATAATGTAGAAGTAAAGACTTCTTTTTTAGTAATACAACAGAATTTTTTAACAGATGTATCACAGTTTATAAATTTTCGAATGAAATCAGTGGTGACCAAGAAATAATTGTGGTTGTGACCCAACGAGTTATAGGTGTGTCTAGTATTAGAAATTTATTTCAGTTTACGTGACTGATTGGTATATCATATGACATTTGAACTCACTTTTTCACATGCTTTTTTTTATGGTGTAAAGAAAACTAATGAGAGTAGAAGATAAAAAGAGCCATTGTTATTTGTGGTTTTGAAACAAAATGACCTTGTCAGAAATGAAAACGCAAAGGAAATACCAAAGTCAAGAGCGTTTTGTGATCAGAAACTAAAAATAAACTGCATTGATACAAAAAATTGAAAAAAAAAAAAAGAGAGAAAACGACATAATTCAATCTTTAATTATTTTAAATTGAACAATTACTAGTGGGACTCCATGGAAATTTAGCGTCTACCTATTTCCAATATTATGTAGTGTAAAACATTTTAGTGAAAATTCCATTTTATACTAAAAATACAAATAAAATATTCATATTTTTTTTTTTTTTTTTACATATTTTAATCCTTAAAAATTTTGTGAACTATTTTCGTTCAAATTTTTATAATGAAAATATTTATAATTAAATTTTTATAATTAAATTAATTTGAAAAGAAAAAAGGTTGTCTGATTCTTGTTTACATATGCAAAGACATTGTACTACTACTACTACTACTACTACTACTACTACTACTACTACTGTATCGAGTTTAGATGAATTAAATCCCTTTTATTGCCAGCCTGAAGATGTTCCCTTGAATAATGTTGATGGAGAAGTCAGGTCAATTCACCATGGTTACAAGTATGGCATGTCATTAATAGATAAAAACAGTTTTGATCACTTACTGTCTTGTATTGAGAATGCTACATGTTCAATTTTTACTGACGAGGGCACAAAAGTATTAATTTTAAGATTTAAATATTATTTTTTGGTAAGGGATATATAGTTAATCTCTTTGGACTGTTGACTTCACAAACATTACATATTTTTTTAATATGGTTAAATGGAGTGGGGAAAAGAAATTAGCAATTGACTGGGATCATTTGTTTTCTCAACGTTATCCAAGATCAAAAATTGTAAAAATAGACTATTACTTTTGATAAATGATATATATTAAATCTCTTTGGACTGTTGTCTTTATCAATATTATTTATCTTTATATTATTGTGAAATGGGATGTAGTGACAAGAAATTGAGAATTGATCAGGACCATTTGTTATATTTGGCATTGTTTCAGAGATGAATAATTTTCAGATTAGTGTTACTTTTGTATTCTATATTAATGATTTGATATTTGGAAAGGGAAACACATCCATTTATCATTCCCTCCGTTGATGCCAACTGGTTCAAGGATCAACTAGTTTGTAAAATATTCAGACAACTGCAAAAAATGACCTGGGTTGGATTTACATGCTTCCCATTTCAGAAAGATGTTGTACAAGGCCGGAAGGTGAAGAAAATCAGGATAACTGGTTAGGTACAATATAGTCATCAATGTATTTGTCAGCATTCCCTGGTAGGTGCGCCTCAGGTGATTCACAATAAACCTACTCTTAAAGGAGGAGATAATCCTCAGGAGGATGTATCTCCTTGAACCGAGACGGATCATACATCATTCTGAGAAAATGTCCGGTGGTTCAGGTTGCCAGTATGATACCCTGATTAGTATAAAAATTCCTGGCCAGAACCATTGACATTGGTTGGGACTATAATGTTTGCTACACGCATGTTAGCAGTGTTCACCACCTTAACTCTACCAGTCTAACATTACAAAGATAGCATCTTCATCGATTACAGGGAACGCATTTCTGTGGACTAATTAGATCAGTAATTAATTTCACATTCAATTTTGAGGAAATATAAATATCATAGTAAAATGTAATTAAAAAGAAAGATTAAAAATCTATGAAGCTTTCCTAATAAAACAGGAATTGTTCATTATCAACGACATAGCATTGAATGTGGCTATATTAAAGTGGCTGTGTTCAATAACTAATTTTGTCAAAAAAATAAATTACAGAGCCTATAATTAATATTAATTATTGCTAATATTAACAATATAACTAACATAATTTCCTGAAACTGTTTAATAAAGTAGCCAAAAGCAATAATGCAAATGGAGATGAAGACTCTGAAACAGAACCATCATATTCTGTTTTACATACTGGCATGTATTAGATGTCTTTTATAAACTAACTTACAAAGTAACCTTTTTCTGGCCAGGTTTTGCTTTATCCTTGAAATCTATTTTTATCATTTCCTTCTTTGTTTTCCTTGGCCTTTCTCTGTGAACTGAACCTGCTACCTTAACTGTTCTATATCTACTAACCGATGAACACTAATCCATTCTTTCAATGTGGCGAAACCATAAAGTTGACTCTTTTGTACACATCTCTCTATAATTTTACAATTCAATCTTCCTTTGAGGTGGTTAGAACTAAGACTATTTTTAAGACTTGCATTACACATCCATCTTATCATTTCTCTTCATGCAACACATGTCCTCAACCCTAACTGGTCAGGTTTCATTTCCATACACCATCACACTACATACATATGCCTGATAGATTTCTATTAGAAAGTATTCAATCAGTAAGAAAAAAAAAATCCGGAATTAGATTATGAGATTTCTGATAGTTTCAGTTCCCTTGGTTTCATGTAATGTTCTTTGTCCAATTGTTGTTCTATTTCTATTTCAACTCGCCTAATGTTGATCGGTGATTGATTACGCTGAAGAATTAAAAAAAAATATTTTAGTCTTGTACACTGTGTAGTGTCATTCCTTATTTTAATTCTGTTTAGTCTTTTTTCCAAGTTAGTCAAAACTTTCCCTAGTGCTCTCATAACTTCTGATATCACAATAATTTCCTTCATGTACCATATTTCTTTTAGCTCTTTGGCATGTTTCATGTATTTGTTTAATTTTCCTATCTCTATGATCTTCAGCATTTGATTTTAAAAAAAATTATTTTTTTACATAGGAGTCACCACTTATCAAGGCCCGGAGGCCACTCGAGGATAAGGTTACTAAGTGTACAGTAGTCAATCGGACAATATCATAGTAATCGTTAGTAGCGGAAATTTGGTAAATTGGATTACTTAAGGAGACGATTCATCAAGAATTTGTTTACATTGGACTTGAAGATGCTCATATTGTAGTCAGCTGAAAAAAACAGGGAAATGGAAGAGTTCCAAATGCGTGCAGTTCTAAGAAAGAAGCTTTGGTCATGGAATCTATGTTTAGGTTTAGGCACAGATAAAGAGTGGGGGAAATTATTGATAGTGGTTTCAGCTAGTCTACTGTTTTTTATGAAAGTCAGGCAAGGGGAGACCATAGATCGGAGCTCAGACGAGCACTGATCATGAAAATAACAATAAAGCAGAGACAGGCTCGCAGTGTCTCTTCTGTGAGAAAGAGGTTGCAGAAAAGGGAAAAGAGCATCCCCCACTAGGCTACAAAGTTTATTCTGAACTCTGTCAAGGCAGGATAAGCTGCTTCTAGCAGCTCCTACCCAGATGCGGCAACAGTACTCCATCCTTGGACGTACTTGGCTCTTATAGAGGTAGAGAATAGCATTGGCAGTGAGACATCTACTGGAGTGGTAGAATGACCCCACTATTTTTCCAGCAACCTTGGCAACGGATTTGACGTACATGCTCCATTTCAGATTGGGAGTAAAGATCAGACCTAGAAGCTTGTCAAAACATGGAGCCTCCCCAAGATGAAAGCCATTCATTTTAATTGATGCCAGACAGGGATCAGAGCATTGATGATGGAAAGATTGAAGTTTGGTTTTAGATGCATTAAAATGAACTAGCTCCCTCTTTCCCCATTGCACCACCTGCTCAAGATCAGAGGAGAGAGGATCAGAAAACTTTGAAGTGTTGCCATAGATGGTAGTGTTGCTGAAAAGACGAAATCTACAATTTAGTTCATTTTTCCCCTTTCTTGTTGACTATTATACCGTCTGGTTTGTTTGTTTGGATACAGTTGTCTATTTGTATTTCAATATCCAAGAGGATTTTATAATTTTCTTTTTCCTAGTTTATGTGTGTACTATTTGTCTGCATGCTGAAAGTGCAGAAGTTTGCATAATTCTCGGTGGATTCCCATCCCCATGCATTCAGGTCTGTTTTTGTGTTTTTCCTGAGCTAAATTGTTGCATTCGTTCATCATCTGATTTACTGTTCTGTCTCTGTCTACAAAGTTTATATTTACTGTTTTCATTATTTTTTTTGTATATCTTGGCTTTTATAAAATTCATTTGGATTGCGTTGTTTCATAGCATTTTCCTTTTTCTATTCAAATGTTATTTTTTATAGTCATGTTCATATATTTTCGTGCATCCTTTTTTGGTCAGTCTTAGAAATCGTCCATGTAGCTGCTTCCTTTCCTATTTTGTTTCCTGTATTATTATTTTTTTTTTATAGTGCATTTTGTAGCAATCATCTATCTGTAATTTGGGTTATGTATTTATTTTTTAGTCTTATCATATCATCCTTGCAGTCTTTTATACTTATCAGTCCTCTTCCTACTACTCTCCTTTTTTTTTTTTTTTTTTAACATAGAATCGATAAATTATCATGTGATGTGATAGCCATATTTTTGTTTTTTCTGTAAACTTTTATTCATTCCAAATAAGGTATATTGCCACTGAGACGTAAAGGACTACTATGATTAGGGACCAGATTTATAATGGGCATCCTAAGTAGGGAATTGTGTAGCAAGAAGTTTGTTCACATTACATTTAAATTTCTGCATGTTAGTACATTCGAGAAAATGAATCAGGGAGGGGAGTAAAGCAGTCCGAGGAAAGAAGCTATAAAGGTAGAACGTTTCCCTGCATTTGGACCCTTTCTTCAGTGAAAGGGTGGTATTTTACTGATAGTTGGATTTGTTGGAGGTATTTACATTGAGGCAGTATAAGTACATGAAGTTAATCAGAGCCCATGCTGTGGAAGGACTTATCAAACAAGCACAGATACAATATGGTGGCGATGAAACAAGAGCTGCAAACATTAAGTTTAAAACTCTTTCTTGGATCCTGTCCAAGATGTAAAACTAGTGGCAGTGTTCTTAGATAACTTTTGTATCAGAATATCTTCGGTAAGTATCAATAATTGAAAAAATCTGATGAAAGAAGGAAAGCGATTTTGACCAAAGTTAACACCTTACACAGCCTAACATTACAAGTGTATTTGAAAAGTTTTATTATCACACAAGCTGATAGGCTCGGCATATAAAATCAACAGTAGGTTCTTTGATATGACGGGGCACGTTCAAAGCGAACGTTTCTGTTAAAGCACAACTAAACTATGATACTTGACTTTTGTATTTTAAACCTTAATTCAAGCCATTATATATAAAAATAAGTTTATAAAATCAACAATAGATTCTCTACAGTGCAATGTAGACTATAATGTATTGTAAACTAAATCACTGCGAGGAGACGTGTGAAGCTTCCTTCTGGTGCACTGTGATGGGTTCCCAACTAGAGCATGCAATTAATCATTTGAGTGAAAAATGGTTAATTTCACCGATTTCAATGACAATGAAAATATGGGAGTGTGAACATCATTCAATCCTGGGCAACGTTGGGTCTCCTTGCTGGTAATATAAATATATATACTCCTATAAATTTGTATTTTCTTGTATATTAATATTAAAAACTTTTTTTTTCTATTTATTTAAAAAAAAAATAAAACGTTGTTATATATGGATCGTGAAATTGCGTTCATCTGCAAACGATCGAGCTAATTTGCATATTGTTTTAAACATTCATTTTAATTAATTCCCTATTAGCTTTTTGGTTTTCTTATGAGATGATCATCTTTAGTTAACTATTATGTGTAATTATATTCATGCAGATATTCTACATGATTTATACTTGTATAATATTTGTATAAAAAGATTATAGTAAACACAAACCTTTTTCTATATATATTTATGTATGCTTATATATATATTTGTTTAAAAAAGTTTTGCCTACCAAACTCCCCTGTCTGTCAGTTTTTGGTCCACAGACATGAAACTTAATATATAGGGTATTCGAACTCATGCGAAACTTTATATTTGGGTATTAGCTGGGGAAAATCGGTGCAAAAGTGTGAAAATTAAAGAAATGGAGTTTGCCAGGTGAAGGTCGAACAGCATTACGGATATGCATGCGTAACATAATAACTATTAGTTCATGTTTTAATTTTTAGTCTTGCAGCAAACACGTTTTCGGGTCTATAGGGAACAAATTCATACACACAGAATCCCTATATATATATATATATATATAAGGAAGCCGTTTGAATACAGATGTCTAGTGGATAAATGTGGACCAAAAACAAATTAAGACATACAAATGTGACAGGGAAATAAGTTTTTTGGCTTTCTACTATTTTATTATCAATATAATTTTTAAATTTTATATTTTTTAATCACAATTACTTGTTATCATTGCAGTTCGATGTAGGGTTCGTATGACATAATATTTCAAGAAAAATTCTATTCTTCCGATGTGGGTTTTAATTTAGTTCCAAATGTACAAAAGATGAATTGGAATCTCGTCCTATATGCTATCTTTATATCCACTACACACACAACACTTCAAGCAAGCTACATCAACGTCTTAAATTGCTATATATTTGTCTGGCTTCTAACTTTATTAAACTCTGACGTCAGAGTATTGATTGCATATTCCCTCTTTCTTCTCCCATTACCAATTTTTGTGTTTCGAGGAAGGAATGCTGCTGAGTTTTACAAGAATCATTGATTAATAAAGCGTGTCCTTGAATATAAGTTTGGCTGTCATTTCTTTGCAAAATGAAAACATCCTTTGATATGTCGAAACATGAATACAGTAGAGACGGAGCAGAGAACCAATGGGATAAATAACCGAAAATAATAATAGCTACTAGAAGGTAGACCCAGCTTTGCCTGCGTCTATTTCAAAAGTATTTCATTTTCTGCAGATTTTCTGTTGCCACTTTACAATAATAGGAACAGTCCATAATTTTTAAGGTAGCTCTCTTGTAAAAGTAAAAGTAGAAAATGGAATTTGTTTTACTTTTAGCAGCCTTGTAACTCTCATTTTCCTTATTTTTGTCCGTTATTTCTCACATTCCATGAGTGATGTCTCTGACAAAGTGGAAAGAATTGCTGTATTCTGGCTCAGAATCTATACATCTAACACTTGTTGATCGCTAGTTTTTAACTTTAAAGTATTTTTTTAGCTCCTTACATCTAGTGGCTTTATGCCTTGTCTGAAGTGATTTCCATTTACAAATAGAAATAAATGAATCTAGAAGCTAACATATTTATTTTTGAGCATTTATTTGTATTTTATCAGAAAAATATCTATATCATCATCTAATATATAAACGTCTGTATGTCTGCCTGTCTGTCTCCATATTTTCAAACTCTATCTCTTCCAAAACTAAAAGTCGCAGAGTGGCGCTAGGGGCTTCAAATGATTGGATTTTTTCACAAACCGTTTTTTAATGGGTCTTTAGCCCATTAAAATAGGTTTTAATGGATCAAAAATGGGTAAAAATTGAAAAAAATCGTTAAACATTTTGTACAATCATCTTAGTTTAATCTTAATTGTTGATCAGTTCATATGCGTGTCACGTTGGTACCGTATTAACGTCACCAGCTTTGAATGCTACAGTTTTGCTTTCGATTTTGATTTTAGCTGATGGCACCCAAATACTTTTTTTTACTTTTGAAATCACGACTATAATAATAGCTACGAAATCTGGGAAAATTAAGATATCATATTTAAGTGTGTTTTACGACCGGGCAAAGCCCCCCCCCTCCCTCTCGCTAGTACATAATATTAAATTTCTGTTTTTAGTGAAGAGGCAGAAGGCCAATCAAATAAATAACAGAAAATAAAAACTACTAGCAGGCTGACCTAGCATTGCCCTAATGCAAGAGAAGTGGAAAGATTTTGTTTAAATATATGCAGATTTAATTTTATGTTTATTTACTGACTACAGCAACTATTTGTCTATAGAGATACTCTAGAAAACTACACCACATGCTTGTGGGCAAAATTATGTTAAGGAGTTTTGATTGTAATGTTTTCTCATCACCTGTGGATTAGCAGAAGTACTTACTTAAGTCATCTTCGGGCTGGATAAGTATAGACAGTTTGTTGAACCTGTGCATTTTACACTTTTACGGTTCTCTATGTACCGCGAGGTAAAAATACTAGATTGAGAAACTGGCGTGGTCTATCCTTTTCTGTGGGGTATATAGGACTCTAGTACGGCACAATCACGTTGACACACTGGTTCTCGCCAGATCACCGAAGTTAAACAACGTTGAGCCTGGCCAGTACCAGATGGATGACCATTTGGGAAGGCTAGGCACTGTATGTACCTTCTGGAAAGGATGGGCGTGGGGCCAGCACCCTCACCCTGTAAAAAGAACACCTCACTACAAAAGCATCTACAAAAAGTTGTAGATGGTCTATGCCCCTCCAGGGGCTCAAGGGCTATGGATGGAGATAGGACTCTCTTAGGCCGTGGTAGGCACCCCATCTAGTGATGGCGTCACAATAACAAATACCCTTGATAGCCCTGGCGAAGCAGCAAGTATTCAGCTACCGACAAGATTTGAATTACACTACAAACTCGTGTAGTAAGTTCAATCTTGGCTGTGGTTGTGCTGGATGGATGCACGGTTCTTTGCTCACAGGAATAGTGCACTTTTCTGTTTCAAGAATGGTCTTCCATAAAGCTGTGATATTTTTTTTTTGTCGAAGCATTCGTTTTTTGATAGTCACCACAAGAATGACAACTACCCGTAAGGAACAGGTTTTTTAAAACATTTTTGTTAAAGTTTTACTCCTTTAAATCTGCTGTGTTTTGTCTATGCGCATGCATATTTTTTAACAGGCTAACCTTGTGAAAGATGTGACAGTCATTTTAACAACTTTATTTTGTGCATCGCAGTACAGAGACAGGTACTATAACTTCTACAGACCATTTATAAATGGCAGTTGTCTGTGTGTGTATGTCGAGTTAAATGTTAAAAACTACAAACTAAACACCCACAAAGTTGGTATATTCTTGCTCAGCATTTTCCTAGATGAATAATATCTAAAATTAAAAGAAAAAGTATTCATTCTTTGGGGTTCAATCGGGTCGGGTGTTGTCGGGATAGAGGGTCAGTTTTACAGGCATTTTATGTACTAATTGCTGATTCATTCCTCGAAGAATCTATTGTATAAAAGAGAGCTGTGTGTGTGTGTGTGTGTGTATTTTCAGAGAGGAATGGGCTGGGCAGAGGAAAAAAAGGCGGTTAGTGAGAAGTAGGAGGAAGAGAAAAAGATAGAAAAATAAGTATTGAGATAGAAGTTTTAATAGAAATACGGTACATTTTTGTCCTGGGCAACACCAGGTAGCCATGCTACCTTAACATAAAGCAACTGCACAATAAATTAAAGGTTCCAAATTTTGAAATTCTTTAAAAGAAACAAAAATCATTACTATTAAAATACAGCAAAACGTTAATAACTCAAATTTGGTATTCTAGTGAAAAACTTAATAATTGATATTATTTGTATTAATCAGACTGACGTTCTTATCTGGGTTGTTATTTTTACCACTTTTTGCCCAAAGTAATCTCTGGTTTTGTTTAGGTGCATCTTTTCAACCTTGGGAATCTTTATGTTGAAACTGAGAACCATATGCTGATTTTTGAGCTGAACCCTTTATTTAATTCATGGGGGTAGATTGTTCTTGTTCCAGCAGCCATGATCTGGTAGAAGTGTTAATTAATTTTTGTATGTTATTCTTAGTTCTAGCCTGATCACGACAAAGTAACAAAAAGGTTATTTCAAACTCCATTCACGAGTGGACATATCTTAATATCTGTTTTTGTTTATACTATATATGGAGACGTTATCTCAGAAAAAGAAAGGCAACATTAGCCTTGATAGAAAATGAAGTAAAAATAAATCCCTTGAATAAATATTAAAATATTAATGGTTTAAATCTATTCACGTTTGGTTTTAATTTGTTATAAGTAACAATGGCGAAAGCGAGTATTGAAAGAAAAACTTTTATGAGATGAAGGTCACAGTGACTCATACTGCTTTTTCCCTCTTTTTCATGTCAAACGGTGACAATATAGAACTCGACACTTAAAAAGTGGGAAGTGGCATGCTTCCTCCAAGAATAGTAAGTATTGTCAATTGTGTAATGGAATTCTTAGTGTCTTTTCAAAAATAGGATAGGAAATCGGCGATTGAACAAGTTCACTTCAATTCATTAATTTTTCGTAAAGACCAATCAATAGATATGTGTCCCGTCACACAAAAGTTAGCAAATAAAAGAAGTTTGGATTAAAAACAAGAATTTTTCTTTTTGAGTTTTGCTTTATGCGGAGCAGATGGATCACCGGTGAAACATAAAAAGTTCTTTCTGATTAATGTTAACTTATTGAGACAACTGGAATAGACATGGCTGTCAAAAAAAAATTTCCAAAAACTTTAAATAATTAATATACTTTTTATAATATCCATTTTTTTAATGACGTTTAGAAGATTATATTAAATTTTCTCAACCCTGTCTGTGCTGATAAATATTTTTTCAAGAAAAAAAAAAAAATGATAAAAAAAGATCGATAACATATTTTATTAAAACTAAAACCATTCTGCAAAATCAGACACATTCGTTTGAGTATTTTCTTAAACGAGAAAACATTCATAAATTTTAAATTCTTAGAACAATGGAAAACATTAAGGAAATATTATTCAGAAGGGACTTTATTTTAAGTGGCACCGACAATATGTGTGCTCCACAGAAACTGAAACTCAAAAAGAGAAAACTTTGTCTTTAGCAAAAACCTGCTGGACGAAATCATCTCAGGTGTTTAGGAGAATGCAAATAATGAGTCAGATAATCCCTCCCTCACCATAGTAAATGGAAAGAAATTCTCTCACTATTACCATAATGAGACGTTTTCTTTCTGTTTTCTTTTTTTTACAAAGGAGTCACCATTTATCAAGGCCCGAAGGCCACTCGAGGATAAGGGTTAATAAGCGTATAGTGGTCAATGGGACAATGTCATAATAATTGTTAGTAGTGAAAATTTGGTAAATTGGATTGTTTAAGAGGAACGGTTCATCAAGAACTTGTTTATGTTGTATTTGAAGACGACCATATGATAGTCAGCTGAAAAGCAGGCAAAAGGAAGAGAGTTCCACAGGTGTGCAGTTCTAAGAAAGAAACTTTGTTCATGGAATCTACGACTAGGTTTAGGCACAGATAAAGAGTGGCGGAAATTATTGATAGTGTTTTCAGCTAGACAAGTGTTTCTTGTGAAAGTTTGGCGAGGGGGGACCATAGATTGGAGCTCAGACGAGCACTTGCCATGAAAATAACGATAAAACAGAGACGGGCTTGTAACATTTCTTCTGTAAGATAGAGGTTGCAGGGGAGAGAAAAGGACACCCCAACTAAGCTACAAAGTCTGTTTTGAACTCTGTCAAGGCAGGATAAGGTTTTACTAGCAGTTCCTGCCCAAATGTGGCAACAGTACTCCATCCTTGGACGTACCTGGCTCTTATATAGGTAGAGAGTTGCATCAGCAGTGAGATATCTACTGGATCGATAGAAGGATCCCACCATTTTTCAGCAACCTTGGCAACAGATTTGATGTATGTGTTCCATTTCAGGTCAGGTGTAATGGTTAAGCCCAGGAGCTTGTCAAAACATGGAGCCTCCTCAAGATGAGAGCCATTCATTTCAATTGAGGATCAGAACGTTGATGTAAAAACAGAAGTTTGGTTTTAGATGCATTAAAAGTAACCAGCCACTTCTTTCCCCATTGTACCACATGCTCAAGATCAGAGGAAGGAGAATTAGAGAACTTGGTCGTTAACGGTCTTTGATGTACAGCCATAGATGGTAGTGTCATCAGCATAAATGTCTACGAATGATCTAAGGATGTGATTTGGAAGATCATTGATGTAGGTTAGGAAGAGAGTTGGGCCCAGAATAGACCCTTGAGGGACTCCAGCATTAATAGTCTGAGCTTCTGATTTCTGCCCATTAACCACTACTCTTATGAACCTATCAGACAGAAATGATTTAATAATTGAGAAGACATTTCCAGCTATACTATAACTGGAGATCTTGTGAAGTAAACCTTTATGTCATACTCTATCAAACGCCTTTGAAATGAAGCCTCCGCCAAGAGATTCGCTAATCCTATGAGATATAACCATAAGCACATTTGCTGAAGATCTAGCAGAATGGAAACCATATTGAATATCACTAAGAAGTTTATTTTTGCTGAGGTGGTAGACTACTTCTCTATTTAACACAGATTCCAGCAACTTACTCATGACACACAGGAGACTTATTGGTCTGTACTGAGAGGGAGATAACCGATCACCTGAATTCTTAAGTACAGGGCATACTGACGAGGTTTTCTAGGGTGTTGGGAAGCAATTCTCCTTAAGGCAAAGCTTAAACAGCTTTGTAAGTATGGGACCTACTTCTGGTTGAACCTTTTTTTAGCACTATAATGCCGTTAGGGCCAGTTGCTTTACTGGAATCAAGGTTTTTGATTAGCTTGGCAACTTCACGCAGAGGTATTTGTATATTACATAGAGTATTTTCTGATACAGATTAAATACTGGGGGTTGGGGGCCTTAGCCGCATAGGGTAGAATTAGCTGTAAAGTTCTTGGCAAAGAGTTTGGCTTTGCCTGATGTTGACGAGATTACCTCAGGTCCATTGATGATAGTTGGGATAGAGCACATGCTTCTGTTCAGGATCCTGTTTGCTATTTGCCAAAACTGGTGGGAACCAAGCCGCTGTTCACCTACTTTAGACTTGACAGACTGAGCATACAACTCTCTTGCATTCTTTATTACTTTTTTACAGTGGTTGCTGGCCATCCTGAAAGTGGCTTTAATCTCAGTACATCTATTACGTTGGAAGCAATGGAAAAAAAAAAATGAGTTCTGTGCGCAATGGTGGCAGCACATTCTGGAGAGAACCATGGTTGGCTGTTAAGTTTTTGCTGAAATTTTTTGGAGGGTATGAAGCAGTCTATAACTACATTTACCTATTCTGTCAGGTCGGATACTATAGAGGACACATCCTTTTTAAACATGGAATGCAGAGGTAGATCTGATATAAATGAATGGAAACTATCCCAGTTAGCCATAGTGTATCGATATACTGTATGATGGAGAGGTATGTCTGAGGATTTGCTGCATTTCGTTTTTATTTTAACTGATACAACTGAGTGGTCAAAAGATTCCAGTGGAGATAGAATGGAAGATGAGCATAACTCAAGGCAAGTTGTGAGAAAAAGGTCTAGGAGACTTGCATACTAACTGTCAGTATCAGGCACACGGGTGGATGCATGAACAATCTGAGTGAGGTCATAAGCAATAGAGAAATCGTGACAGAACCTCCCCTCATCATCTGTCTTGTTTGAGTGTGTTAACCATTCCACATTGTGAACATCGAAGTCTCCACAAACGTGAATGTTAGCCGAAAGATGAGCAGACAGGATGTGGTCAATTTTCTCAGATATGCTTTTAAAGATAGTAACTCTGCTGTTGTGGGGCTGATAGAGAGCAAATATAAATGCAGTAGTGTGAGCAAGTGCAACTCAGAAACACATACAGGGTAATTTAGGATCTTCTCTGGAAATATCCCTACCACATGGAAAGCCATCTTTAATGAAGGCACATATTCCATGCCCATGGCGATCTTGGAGGTCAGATTTGAAAGTTAAGTTAGAGTATCCTTTAATTACAAACTCATCTAGGGAAATAGTTGGCCCAATACCAATTTCTATTTTCCTTTCTTTTTTTCTTAACTGATTGATGCATTTTGTTTCTTTTTTCCAAATTTCCAATTTTAAACGTTTTGTCTTTCATTTTTTTAGTGTCAATGATTTAAACATTATTTTATATGAATGTAAATACTGGCGAAGCATCATTTTTTTTCACTGTCGTTTTTAACGGAGGTTGTACACTTGTCAAGTATATTGGGTTAACAAATTCTATATTTGTGTCTACTTTTAAAATCAAATGACTTCATAAAAATTAGTTTTTTTTAAGAAAAGATATTTTTAATAAATTTTTCAATGTCAGCACAAAGTTTTATTCGTTGCATAAATCCAGTCATGGACACACGTCCGTTTTTTTCAAACGGCCATCTTTGTTTTCCAAATAACCAACTACATCAAGCAAGGGAGATCACTCTAAAATGTGTCATAAAGGAACAGAACTTTTACATCTCAATATAAAGGACATAACTTAACACAAAGTACTATGTATAAAGAAAAACTGAAAAACATCAAAATAAAAGACAACAAAAATTCAAAATTTGGTAAAATTATTCAACTGTTAACATCGATATGTGCTGTACTTACCACATGTTTTTAGAAATACTCTAAATTACTGTAGTGAAACACAATATTTCACCACCTTTAATGGCGGTATCCATCCCCACCCCCTAATTAAATGACTATGGTAAATGAATAAATACTCCTAAAATTTAATTTCTGTGTAACAATTTAAATGACTGTTAGTGGCGTAATATGGATATAGTTTTTCATTCAAATATTTCTGATTTACATGAAGTTTGATAATTATTAGGCACTAATAGGAAGTCCCCACATTGCTCAGGATTGAAAGAGAATCACTACTATGTAGTTTTTTCACTATGCTCATAACACCTTATCACTTTGTTTTTACTGCGCCTCTCCTTCTATTTTGGCCCTTAATAATGTAGTTGAAAGGAGCTGAAATGTTTGAAAATCTTTCAGAATTAATGTATTATACGTATGGCTTTCATTAAAATCAGGTATACATATTTTAAGTTTAAAGGGCGCTTTGTTTTCACAGGTTACTTAAAGGTGGGGGCACATAGATATGCAGCACAGAGGGTAAGACCATTTCCATTGTCTTCTGCAAAGAATTTTATACATATGATTTAAATTTCATAAAAATAGTATAAGTTTTAAGGTGGTTATGCCCTTATAGCCTCATTACATTGTTTTTTAATGGGGAAGACAATGGAAGTGTTCCCAAGTGTTTAAATACACTCGTATTTAGACACTTCCATTGTCTTCCCATTAACTTTTTTGTATGAAAATATACTGTTAGATCCTGTACGAACTGGATTTTTCTCTTGTCTAAAAAGGATCTGATTATATTAAATATGATGTGGAATCGAACCTATGACTAATTCAAAGAAACAGCATTGATCAACTCAGGTTTAGTATAATACAATTAGATAATACTTTCCACAAAACACAATGCGTAAATCAAATGATAACGCTTTTTTAATTCAAATATTGTTGGACTTTCTAATGTGTCGGTAAATAATTACTTTCTACAACTGGAGAGACATGTACGAGTTATTGCTTGAAGAGCTAGACTTTTTTTTGTTTGCAAGCTAATTTCTCTGATCCATTCAATAGCAGAGCAAACCGTTCATCATGTAATTGTAGGTTCATTTAACAGTCACTTAAAAGCAACCTTTGAAATCGAATCTAAACTAATAATTAGAAATTGTTACGTTTTAAATGATTTACCGTTGTTGCTGCTGCTGCTGATGTCTCTTCAGTTTATCGTTTTATACACAACTAGCAAAATACCCACACTAGATGGATAATTCACTGATCAAAATAAATGTGCACCACTTCTATGACTTCTTATAATTATTAATATCTATATGCTATCAACTTTAGTGCCTATAGTTTTTGTTCTAATTTTGATCAAATCAAATGATTTCGATTCTAGAAAAATATTTAAAATTTGGGGCTTAAGCATGAAAGCTTTCAAGAAATTTAAATTCAAGGAATCTTGCTTAATTTATGTCTTATGACTATGGATAAAATTTAATGCAAATCTGATCTACATAAATTTTCAGATGAGAATATATCCCCTAAAAAATTATTTAGAATACTCCAGAGGAACTGAAATTTGGAGAATATTTATTATTTGATCTTTTGATGCCTATTGTTAAAATTTCATGAAGATTAAAGGCATTGCGGCATGGTCTTTGGCTTTGTTAGAGGCCATCTTGGACAATGAGAGCGTCTTTAAATTGTGCCAAGAACCATGCTGACATTTAATATATATTGGGTGTAAAAGTTATGTTTTAGTAAAGGAAGAAAATGAAAGATATGTATGTATGTATGTATGTATGTATATATATATGTATGCATATATATATATATATATATATATATATATATATATATATATATATATATGCATATTAAAATGGAAATAAATAAAACATGAAAGAATAGAAGAGTCACCAGCTAGAAAATGCTGGGAATTTTGAAATGAAAGTGAGAAAACATGAATTTAAGAACAAAAAAAAACATTTCTATCAACAATTTTACAGACATGTAAAATATACTTTGAAAGACCAAAGTTTGTTGAAGTTTTTGAATAAGAAGTAGATAAAAGCACCAGAAAGTTTGTTTCAAAGTTCTTGTGTGTGTGAGAGAGAGAGAGAGAGAGAGAGAGAGAGAGAGAGAGAGAGAGAGAGTTTACCTTCTGGGTGTATGAGTTTACAGGAGAAATAGCAGCAGGCTTAAGGAAATTTCAGTGTGGCACATTCCAGTCTTCTGGGATGAGCTTTGTTTGTTTTGAAAGATAAGGTATGTTGTGTCGCAGGTGTTCTTCCCCCCCCCCGCCTCCCCGGAAGAACTCTGATTTTGGTTGACCAAGTCACTGACATTTAATTTCGCACAGGATTGTTACTTTTGGAGTTTGAAACTATTTTTATTAATTGTAAAATATTTTGAGTTCACAGTATATCTAAAGATCCTTTTCAGTGCAAATATTCACCTTATTTTAGCATCGGACCAAGATCACAGGGTAATATCTGTTCTGATGCTACACATCATCTTTTCTGTTCTCGGTCATTGGAGGAGAAATACTTCATGACTGAAACAATTTTTATTTTTATTCCTATCCAGAATGCCCCTTTTTGGGGAGCTGGATTTTCCCCACATTAAAAACTGACCTTTTGTCTAACACTACCCTCATGGGAAGGCAAGTAAAAAAAAATTTTTAACATTTATTTTATTTATTTATGTTTTTTCTTTTTCATTTGGTAAAGTAATCTTGTTAGAATTGCAGAAAATAATGTGACAAAAAAATATTAATCTATGTCGCCAACAGATACATTCAAACAAGCTATTTTTGTAATAGTAATTTGACAGGGTAACTGAAATATTATAGCAATGTAATTTTTTTGCAAGTGAATGAGGAACTTAATCTTCAACAGAAACATTTTAAGTTGAACTATTAGAATTGAGCCTGCCGAAATTTTATTAATGATATAAAACCTTGTTTTTATTTTGTGTACTCATTATATATTTTTGTTTCATATACTTATGGCCTCGCTTTTTATAAAAAAGGGATTTAACAAAGGAGAAATGTTCGTAAAATATTTGTAGGTATGTATGAATTGACAAGGAATGAATGTTCGTAAAATGCTTGTAGGTATGTATGAATTGACAAGGAATGAATGTTCGTAAAATGTTTGCAGGTATGTATGAATTGATGAGGAATGAATGTTCGTAAAATGTTTGTAGGTATGTATGAATTGACGAGGAATGAATGTTCGTAAAATGTAACTTATCTTTTGGACGATGGAGATGGTTAGGGTAGGGGTCGGTCATCCTGCTGTCGGTGATGCGTGTCTTGGCTTGTAACTGGAAAGCGAGTGACTTTTTCATCAGCAGCTAGCAGCCCGACGTCTTCATCTTCTTTTTCCTGCTCTCTTCTTTGGTTTGTGTGAATTAGGCATTGTTTAAAATTGAAGGCGTTTGGCCCATAACATGAGAGCGTAGTCGGCTTCAGTTCACTGGTGCCTTATCTCTTTTTCTTCTTCATCTCTTTAGGTCGGGTGGGAGAATCTGTCCATGCGTTCACTGATGCAGCAGGGCGAATCTCCTCTTTCTCACGTTTTGGTTCCCTCATTTTATAGTGGCAAACCGGCTCCCAGCGACTGTGATATTTGAGGTGTTTATTTTAGGCGCGGAGCTCTGCCATTGGTCGATAATTATTTTGTGGTTATCTTATTTTTTTCTTCCCAAGCGGAAGCGTTGCATGGAACCATGTGTAAAAGACGATTTTTCATTTTGTCTCTCATGGTGGATGCGTTAACATCCGGTTCGCTGCTAATTCTCATCATGTTCCCACATATTTTAATGTAAATAAATTTATAAATATATATAATACTAGACAACCCATAGCCTATCGGGTCAATGTTGGTACATCGTATATTAATGTATACATTTAATACCTTGAACTGCTTGGGTTGGAAGATTAGATAGATATTTTTAAAGTATATTAATTTATTGGTACATCTCCCCCACCCCCCTCTGAAGATGACGGAGAGAAGAGAGAGAGAGTAATTAATGTGTATAATATGAAAATGCGGCACTTGTACATTATTGTTTTTAGGACAATGTTTTTGTTTTCATTTTGAAGATCTCAGAACAGGGGGAGGCAATTCATGTAGATTGTGTCTGAAAATACTACCCCTAGAATCGTAGATATTCCGCATCTCTATCCACTGTGTCACAAGTGCCGAAAGGTAATCAAGGTTGGATTTTTTGATCTTATAAATCCACATTTTTATATTTTTTTAGTTTTTCCAATCGTCGGGTCTGTACCGATTGTTATATTGTTGAATTAATTTGGAATTATTTTGAGATGAATAATTCGTATAATTTATCATATTTAATTATTTGGCCTGTTATCCTCATCTGCCAGTTGTTTTTTTTCACAATGTTTCGGATAATTATTCTTCTGGTCTTCGACAGGTTAACCGCAACGGGGTAGGAATGTTGAATTCTCCAACTACATCCACAGCAATTACTGCCTTCAATAGCTGTTGTCATCTCACCACGGTTTGGCCAACTAATCCCCTGACCGGCTTTGGGTGGGATCGAAAACAACAACTGGGAGATGAGGATAACAGTCCAAATAATTAAATATAATAAATTATACAAATTACTCATCTCAAAATAATTCCAAATTAATTCAATAGTGTATTTTTTTGTCATACATTTTCATATGACAACGTTCATTTATCTCAGAATTTTGACTTTGCTACGAAAGTTTCAGAATTTTAACTTTGTTACAAAAGTTTCAGAATTTGGACTTTGTTACCAAAGTTTCAGAATTTTGACTTATGAAAATTTAACTTCTTAAAAAACAAGAAAAAGTCACATGCATTCCAATAATGACTGTAAATAAAAGTAGATAAAAGTATAAAGTTTAAACCTTTATTTTTTTTTTTTTAAATAACCATAATATTATGATAACCAGAGGACGACGGATCCTGATGCTGAAGCCTCCAGGATTTCCCCAGAAACCTGTTAGCTGCAACGTTGCTACCACTCCTACTATGGTGAAGAAAACTTTAGTTTGTATGGGTGGGATGCAGCTGTTGTAGAAACAAGTGCCTCGTTATTATATGGAGAATACTACTATGTATAGCTATCACTGTTTTAAATGCTATTACCACTGCTGATCAAAAATTTAAGACCACTTAAAAATCTTTAAAAAAGGGTTTTTTTAAGGATAGATTTTAAACTCTTCCGACTTAAGATTACTAATACTACAATCTAAAAGATTATGGAAACAAAAAGGTATATTCCAAAAATTTTATTTAAAAATTTGCATTTTTATTAAATTAGGCTTTTTACACATGATCCAAATTATAAGACCAATGGTATAAATTGTTAGATTTATGGTAATTCTAATGTTTTTAGTTCAGTTAGAGATTAGCAACCACTGTGTAAAGGTGTTACCATGCTTAAAGCAAGAAAACTAGCCTAAGTTGAGCGCTCGTGAATTCTATGATTCCACAAGCAAGGATTCTCACAATGAGCGATAGCAGCTAAGGTAGATCACAGTAAAACTGTTATTTGCAACTTTCTAAAAAACACTGAGAATTATGGAAAAGCAAAATCCTTTGGTAGCCCCAACCCCAATTTCTCCTGCATTCAGTAGGAGAATCAGACGGGTTGTTGTGAATGGCGGGACTTTCTTCTAGTCAAATTAAGGCGGTTACAGATGCTGATTGCAGTCCAATAACCATCAGACGACACTTACAACAAAAAGGCATGGTAAATAAAAAGTGTAAACAAATTCCTCGATTGCTTCCATGTCACAAAGTGGACCTCTTAAGATTTGGTCGTGAACACCAAACCTGGGACGTTGAGAAGTGGAAAAAAGTCCGGTTTTCTGAGAAAAAATTCAATTTAGGTAGTCCTGATGGCTTCCAGAGATATTGGCATGACAAAAACATGCCCCTTGAAATTTTTTTCCCACGTCATAGTGATGGAGGGTCCGTAATGGTATGGGGTGCCTTTTCTTACAGAAGGACGATGGAGCTCCATTTTTTGTAATACTCCTATGAATTCGTTTTTCTTTTGTGTATATTGATATTCATATTAAAAACCCTCTTTTCTATTTATTTAAAAAGAAAATATAATTTTCTTTTATATGGCTTGTGGAATTGCATTCACTAGCAAAAGATCTAGCTAATTTGCATATTCTTTCAAACATTCATTTTAATTAATTCCCTATTTTTTTCGGTTTTCTTATGGGATGATCATCTAGAGATAACTATTACATGTAATTATATTCATGCGGATACTCTACATGGTTTATCCTTGCATAATATTTGCGTAAAAAGTTTACACAAAACACAAAATTGTTTCCATATATATTTATGTATGTATTTTTGTTTAATCTATCTATCTATCTATAAGTGAACGTGTCTGTGTGTCTGTCTGTATGTCTGTCTGTGTACATTTCTCTACACAATAACTCTGTCAATTTTTAGTCTACAGACTCGAAATATGATATACAGGGTACTGAGATTTGGGAAAAATCTATCTGATCGGTTTTCAGACAGAAATTTGGCTGTTAGGGGTCAAAGTTCAACGATTTGACCTTAGAGAACTCTACCAAACTCCTCCGACAATTTTCGGTCTAAACACTTGAAATTTTAGATATAGGTTCCTTGGACATGGATCTAACTTAATAACTTGAGTTGAGCCCAAAACAATAAATGTTAAGGGGTCATAATGTGGGTCAAAGTTAAAAAAAAAATTGACCTCTGCAGTCTCTACCAAATTACTCAGACAATTTCTGGTTTAAACATTTGAAATTTTACATAAAGGGTATTCAGAGATAGGGCAAGCTTTTTAATCGGTTTGGCTCGAAAATTTGAACTACCAATATATAAATGTATGTATGTATGTTTGCATGTCTGCCTAAAACTTTCGACAGAGGCAACGGATTTTCAGAAGATCAGTATCGTTTTGAAGCTCTACCGTTCAGACGACAAATACCGAAAAATTGGCTAAAAACATTAATTTCTTCACCCTCAAATGGTCACTTTTCTACAGGGAGGGGTTGCTTTTTTTTTTCCGATATTTTCGAAAGTCATCCCCTCTTTTCGATTGTCTAGCTTTAATTTAAACCTATGTCACTTTCGGTTTGGCAGTGGTCGTAACACGTCACGTTTTTTTCCCCATTCTTTTCCTTCTTCACGGTACGGGTTCAAGCCTGCCTTCCTACTAACACTTTTTTTTTTTTTTTTGCTCAACACACACCTCCAAACACCCGGGCAATGCTGGGCACTCATGCTAGTATATCTATAAAAGTGGAAGTGTATTCAGACATAGAGCAACCTTTTTAATCGTTTTGTTTTGCTGAAAATTGGCTTCCAAGTGGTCAAAGTTCAAAAGATTTACCTTTGCGGTCTCTAGCAAACTATTTAGCCATTGGAAATTTTGCATAAAGAGTATTCAGACATGCAGCAAGCTTTTTAATTAGTTTTGGGGCGAAAATTTGGCTGCCAAAAGTTTAAAGTTTACAAAGTTGACCTTTACAGGCTCCACCAAATTCCTCCGCCAATTTTGGGTCTAAACACTTGAAATTTTAGATGTAGGTTACTTGGACATGGGTCAAACATTTTAATTTGATTTGAGCCCAAAACAATAAATGTTAAGGAGTCAAAATTGGGGTCAAAGTTTTAAAAAATTTGACCTTTGCTGTCTCTACCAACTTTTCTCTATGGTAGTTAAGGAAGCCTATTATATAGAAAGGCATTACTGTACATATTCACACTTTTTAATATATATATATGCACATAAAGTTATGAACAGTACATAGGGCTCGAGCAAAGTCGGGCTGAACTGCTAGTTTAATAGAATTTTTGTCTCTGGTGTTATAATTTTGATCATATGTAAAAAGCCTAATTTAATAAAAATGTAAATTTTAAAAATAAATATTTAGAATGTAGCTTTTTGTTTCCATAACCTTTTAGATTGGTAACCTTAAATCGGAAGAGTTTAAAAGCTATCCTTAAAAAAGGTTGGGGTTTTTTTTTTAGGATTTTTAAGTGGTCTTAAATTTTTGATCAGCAGTGTATATTAAAAAGGTTGTAAATAAGAATGAAAGCATTAAAGAATGGTCTGTTTTAATGATGAAAGATGGCAGCAGACAGACAAAATTTCTCCTTACATGCATCTATAAAACATCGAAAGATAAATATTATAATATGCAGTTTTGAACATTATTTTAAATCTCAGATAATTTTTGTTGCTTGCAGGTGTGTATGCAAACTTCCAAAGATGAAATCTGAGGTGAATTGCTGACAGAAGAAAGAAACAAAATAACAGGTAATTTGACTTTTTGTTTTCTCCCTTTTTCAATCTAATATCTCACTGGGAGGAAGAGTAGGAAGAGAGGGTAGGAGGCACAGCTTTCAAATAAGCCTATGCATGACTACTAGCGGGGTGACCCGCTGTGCCTGGTCGTAAAATATGCTTAAATATGATATTTTAATTTGTCCAGATTTCATATATATTATTATAGAGTCGTAATTTCAAAAGTAAAAAAAAGGATTTGGGTGCTATCAGCTAGAATCAAAACCGAAATCAAAACTATGGCATTCAAAGCTGGTGACGGTACCACTGTACCAACGTGACACGCATATGAACTGATTAAAAATAAACTAAGATGAATTTACAGAATTTATAACGATTTTTTTTCAATTTTTACCCCTTTTTGACCTCTTCAAAAGTATTTTAACCGGCTAAAATCCAATAAAAGAATGGTTCATAAAAATCCAATCATTTGAGGCCTCTAGCGCTGCTCTGCGACTTTTAGTTTCAGAAGAGATAGAGTTTGAAAATATAGAGACAGACAGACATGATGAGTCTTATAAATTAGATAATATTCATTACTGTGCACAATTTTACTCTCTACCTCTCATTTTGTACTTTTTGGTTCCCCGACAAAAGGAGGGTGGACCTGTAAATTCACCCTTGTCCGTTTGTCTGTCCGCACTTTTCTCAATAACTACGCCTTGGAATTTAAAAAATTTTTTACACAAACATTAAACATGATATGAGTAAAAAAAGTAACAGAACAGATTTTCCAGGAAAACTCCGGTTGATCTCCCTAGGGCTGTCTTCCGAGTTAAAATGGCTAAAATTGACACTTTTGTGCTTATTAAAAAAAACTGATGCCTTGGATTTAAATAAAACTTTCTGTATAATTTTGTTTATCTATACTTTATGATAACTCTTGTGTGTGCCCCAGGGGCTCTTTTAGGGGTAATTTTTGGAACTATTTTATTATAATTGTCCAAAATTTTCTGTGTATGTCTATTTAGCAGTTTTGCATGGTGCTGAACTCAAATTTAAATATGTTAAGGGTTGGGGACTTGTGGGGGGGAATGATGGACTTAGTCATTTCTTTTTTTTGCATGGTGCAGGACTCAAATTTACATATGTTAAGGCCTAAAACTGCATCGTTTGTTCATTTTCACCAGGATTTGATGTCCCCTGGGGACTTTTGGGACTAAACTGGAGGTGGGGGGGGGCAGATGCTGAACTTAGTCATTTTTTTTTATACCTCGTTCACTGTGCACTCACAGGGGACCACGCCTGCTTCCCTTGTTAACTTTTTTATTTGATTCTGTTTAAAATAAAATCTTCAGCTGTTATCAGTATTAATAAAATAATAAATATGTATTGATTTTAAACTACCAGTAAAACTAAAATCTATAGACCCCCCCCCACACACACACACAAGTGTGTTTTTATGTTTGAAAAAAATACAGGAACAGTTAACATGTTTTTACAATAATCTGGACAAAATGACAACTTTTTAGTTAAATATTTAAAAAAATTTATAAAGAATCGGTAAAAATATTGGAATCGTCCCATCACTAATATATATATATATATATATATATATATATATATATATAATAATATAAAGCTGTATGTGTGTGTGTGTGTGTGTCTGGTCACGAATAGGCTCCTATATGGTTGACTATTTTAAAACCTGATTACATATAATGATAGAAGATGTATGGAGACACAGGAATGGGTATGTTTGATCTGGCAGAATGGTGGTTCATTAAAATTGTGGGGGCTTCGTTCGCGCCTGGTCCACAAAGTATGGAAATAAAAAATTTAAAAATTAAAAAAAAAAAAACGTTTACAAGTGTTTTTGATATAGATGTACATAAGAATACTTTGATAAGTATGTTTTAACTTAAATAGGGATGGTATAATAAAATTGTGAGGTCTGCGTTCGCGCCTGGCCTCCATAGAATGGAAATAGGCACAGACTTTATTAAAGAATTTTCATATCTATCTGCGTAAGTATACTTTGATAATTATGTTTCAGTTTGAAGAAATATGGTATAATAAAATTATGGGGTGTTCGTTTGCGCCTGACCTCCATAGAATGGAAATATGTAACAAAGTTTCACAAGGTTTTTTAATATAGATCCACAGAATATTGTGATAAGTGTTTCAGTGTGAACAGGTATGGTATAATAAATTATGGGGTTTATCTATTTTATTTTTACTTTCATCATATTTTGCTTTGGTTTTGATACCCCCAAATTCGAAGCTATCTCTTTATAACCCTTCCTTTTCATAACCTATCATACTTTCATAAATCAGAGTCCATTTTCTGTAGGCTGTTTTTGAACCCAGTCAACAAGGGGTACTTTTGCTAGTATGTATATATATATATATTGTGTGTGTGTCACATTTTTATTATATAAAAGACTGTGTGTAAGGATAAAGGAGTCGCTTACATAAGTGATGACATAATACAATCATCCAGTGACAGTTGTTTCTGTGAAATGCTTGGCTTTTAGTAAACAACATTTCTGAGATATTATTACTTATAAATGTTGCCATTCTTTCAACACAATAACTGAAAAAAAAAGGTGGTGTCTTTTCTTTCGGTCTAAATTAACATTTCTTTTGCTAACGTTCCAGTTGTTGACAGAAATTGTTGTGCTGAAAAGCAGGCAACTTCAATATGTTTGCAGATTAAAACAAAAAAAAAAAAAACAACAAAAAAACAAACAAACAATAATTTACGTCACAGACATATTCTTTTGAAGAATAATATAAACAATTTAGAAAACATACATTCATGTGTGATCGTCTTTTTTTTTTATTGATATTTTTTTTTCATCGAAATCCTATGGCATTTATTTTTGTTTTTGTTAACGCTTTTATAATGTTTTTATAATGCCTGCGATATTTACAAAAACTAAAAGATCCTTCTGCATACCAATTGACATATGATGCCTAGCACAATTTAGTAGACTAACAATTTCAAGACGACTTGAAAAGGGGAGGGTGGATAGAGAGAGAGAGAGAGAGAGAGAGAGAGAGAGAGAGAGAGAGAGAGAGAGAGAGAGAGAATTTCATTATTAAAAAAAAACTTTAAGTAAGCAGAAACAAAAATTTCAAAAAGATGCATTTTGTAAAAAAAAAGTATTAATAATAAAAATATAGAAAAAAAATATTGTCCAAATCCAAGAAAACTGAAAATACCCAGAATTTATCACTTCCCCTAAAACACACATGCACACACACTGCCTACCACCCTTCAGGCTGTTTTTTTTTTTTTTAATACCAAAATCAAACTAATAGTCTTGAGCATTCTATGCTGAGAGGGCCTTGTTCTCTGTCTAAGATACTGTCCTGTGCTGTTCTAGGAGGCTTTACCGACTTTATCTTCTCATTCTTTAAAAAGAGGTTAGTTTATTGCTAATCGCCTGATGCATTTCTACTGAGAAATGCTGATGGGATTTCTCAGACAATTTTTGTTTGGCTAGAATACTCTTCATCTAAAAAGCTAGTTTTTCAAATCCCCTTTCCTCAAATTGTTAATAAGCTTCCCACCATGGGAGAGCGATAAATAGCGTGCTACTCAATGTCAGCAAGAAATTAATGGTAGGCGGCCGTTGCAATGACAGAAGTGATTTATAACAGTTACTGAAAGAGGCGGAGAGTGTTGGAAATCTTAGGAAGAGTTGTTGGCACTCAGACTCCAGGGAACATCACTTGTTATTTCTAGTGAGCAATCATTGATAATGGCTTGCATGAACACTCCTAATGAGTAAATTATAAATTTTTATAGTATGAGCCGTTCCATAGAAGTTAACAAATTTACCGAATTTCCATTACTAATGATTACTATATTGTCCAATTTCTACTGTACACTCTTTAAGCCTTATCCTCGAGTGGCCTCTTGGCCGTGATAATGTGGTGATGCCTGTGTAAAAAAAAAAAAAAAATCCAATGGAACAGAAAGTGCTAAGGTAGTTTTTTGTAAAAAAAAAAAAAAAAAAAAAAAAAAAAAAAAAAAAAAAATAATAATAATAATAATATCATCATCATCAACAACATTGATTGGTATTGCAGAAAATGATAATGCAAAGTCTGAGAGAATGGAAAGCACCATCCAAACCTTCAATGGAAATGCTTCGAGAGTACTGGAATCCTTAGTAGGCTTATTGTCACTCAAATTTAATTAAAATTTATAAGTGAGAGATAGAGCATGGTGAAAATGATAGATATTGTATAAGATAAATCTAGTGAAACAGAAATTAAATCTTGACATATTTTCTCACTCTTCGTTAATTATAAAGACATCCCACCAATTAGACTTGAAGAATAACGAATCTTGATAATTAAGACGAGTAATAATTAGTACTTATAAATTGGATAATTTTTATAGATCATTTGGCATCAAAATAATAATTAAAAAAACAAAACAGCTGAATGCGTCCTTTAAACATAAGGAAATGTATTCATACGCCAAGATTTTTTTTTTTTTCATACCAAAAGAGTTGTTGGCACTCAGACTCCAGGGAACATCACTTGTTATTTCTAGTGAGCAATCATTGATAATGGCTTGCATGAACACTCCTAATGAGTAAATTATAAATTTTTATAGCATGAGCCGTTCCATATAAGTTAACAACAACAAAAAAAAAAAAGTATTAATAATAAAAATATCTCTAGCAAAAAGTAAAAGAATTAAAAAAAAACGTAAAAAAAACGTAAAAGAAAGTTTAAAAAAAATGAATATATGAGATAAATGGTATTTTTTTGCTTTAAAAATAAAACACAAATAAATCATGACACTAAGCCAAAATGATAAAGATGAAATAAGGAAACTGGCAATATGGTGTTCAACAACAACAATCTGTTCCTGAACACCTCAAAAGCAAATACACTGATAATGGATTTTAGAAGATTGCCAAATACAAAATGGTTTAGTTGAGTATAATTAACAAGAGTTTACTTTTGTTTCACATTTTGGTTCGCTTTTATGTCAAACTAGCAGATGTACCCGGCGTTGCCCGCTATTAAACGTAACGTTAAATTCCTTTAAAAAAAAAAAGTAAAAAAAAAAAAAAACGAAAAGAAACTGCAACATGTGAATATTTTGTTCTTTTTTCCTAAACAGTTCGCATCTTGTAAATAAAATAAAAAATACTCGAGCTGAGATCGAAACCAAAACTTAAAGACACTGTGTCAAGTACGATAACCATTAGGCCAGCTTGACAAGATCTTTAAAAAGTATTTTCAAGCCTACTTATTCTTAACATAATGTTAACAATTCACACACGGACATTTGTGAAACAGTTGACAAACAGATAAAAATCCAATGACCCCCACATATCAATTTTTCAATTTTGACTCCTTACCAGCCCTTTATTTCGGATGAAAACTAATTAAAAAGTTTTTCACATGTCAGAATATCCTATATACCAGATTTCAAGCCAGTCATAAAGTATGCATAAATATTATATCTCAATTAATACAGAAACTGAGGCATGTGCATGCGAGTATTGTTTTTTTTTCTAAACAATTCATTTGTAAGTAAAAAAAAAAAAAAAATACTTGAGCTGAGATCAAAACCAAAACCTAAAGATGTAGAGTCAAGTACGATAACCATTAGGCCAGCGTGACACCATCTTTAAAAGGTGTTTTTAAACTACTTATTCTTAACATGAGTAATCTTTAATGTGAACTATTCATGCATGTGCATTCGTGAAAAAGTTAGCAAACAGATAAAAACTGATGACCCCCCCCCCCACATAACAATTTTTAAATTTGGATCCCTTAGCAGCCCTTTTTTTTTTTTTTTGGATTAAAAAAAATTCCACATGTCTAGATATCCTATATACCAAATTTCAAGTCTGTAGATCAAAAACTCATTAAGTATATAGGTTGAGAAGTGTCCTCACACACACCGTCTCACTTTTATAGATATATAGATAGATAAGATCGACGTTTTTGGGTGATTTAATGGCAAAACCAGTCATTTTGATAAAAAGTTTTTATGCTCCAAGTTTTCAATAAATCTTTCCTTTTCCATATAATTCCTATTGCCATGTATTCTGGCCATGGACAATCAAGAGACACGTTGAAATCATGACAAAAGAGAATCTTGACTATATTTTTTTCTTATTTCAAAACAATATTTTGCAGACAATTTTTATTTTTGATAAAGAAAGCAGTAATATTCTGATTTCATTTGGAAAAGAAAGAACGTGCACTGATTGGCTAATCAGTCATAGTTTTTTTATTATAAAGAAAAATGGACAAAATTTTGAGAGGAAACTATTTTTTTTTTTTTTACACTTCAAAATGAGTTGGTCAATCCAGAATTGGTGTGAGTGAAAATCGATTTTCTGCATTGAACAACGATTTGTCCTCTTATTGATTGGTGTTTCGTTTCTTCAGTGTTGGATGGGTAGAGAGAGATTGCCATTTGATTACAAACGCTAATGCTGGTCTTGTACCGTTGCTTCACTAAGACTGTCCTGACATATTGCTACATTTCTGTCTAATGTACCAACGACCTGGCTGCAGACAAAGATAATTCTGTGCCATTAATATCAAGAACCTAGTGGTGGTAGGTTCTTCTGTATGACTAATAACACACACTCCAAAATGATTAGTTACTTGCCACTCTCCTTGGAAGAAATTTTAAATTGTTATTGACTCAGAAAAGCAAAACGTATACATCCGGGTTATTTCCATTTCTATTAACTTGACTCCCTTTGACAACACAGTTAGACAAGGTCATTTTTTTGTGGGAGATATTCAGCTTCCTAAAATGGGACATTCTGTATGATACAACGATGAAAATTGCCCCAGTCAAGAAAGATTTATCCTTCTCCAACTGAGGGTTGTATTTTCTCCACAATAAAATTCAACTTAGTATATTACTCTACCTTCGTGGGAAACAAATAAATGACGATAGGGATAGTTTTTATCTTAGAATTTCATGCACGAATTTCTTAAATGCTTTATTTTTATTATCGATGCTTCCCCCCACCCCTATTGTTATTTTGAAGAGTCATGACGTCATAAGTCGTCGTGGCCGTGACAGCTAGCGCGTTAGCTTTTTTCTCTTCTTTCTCTTTTTTGCGTTTCAGGTCGAGCCTGCATATTGCGACTAATTTTTTTTTTTTTTTTTTACGGTCGCATGGACACTCACTACTATTTTGACTGAAAGGAAAGTTGTTTTGAGTGATTTCTTTTTTTTTTTTTTTTTCTAGTGGGTGGTGGAGTTCCAGCGCATGGACTGCCGAAATATCTAGTAGGGAAATTGTCATCTAATTCTTCTGTTCTTTTCTGAGGGTTGCTCAATATCTTTAGTATAGTAGCTGTGGCCAAACCGAACTTCATGTCCACCCAGGCAGTGCTGGGTATCCATGCTAGTCTATTATATGAAGGAAAATCGTCGGCATGTTTGTGTGTGTGTGTTTGTATCTCTGCTAAAAACTTTTGTCAGCCGTATCTGACCAGGTCAAAACCAATGCCATCTGAAAGAGCAATCCCTCGGATGCATAATATGTGAAAATTAGAAAAAAAAGATTAATTCTGTGGCAGTCAACTAGACCACATTTTGGGAAAGGGGTCAGTATTTGCATTGCTGTTTTCGCAAGTCATGCACACATAATTAACTAAAACTATGTTTAAAACCTTATTCTGCAACATCATGACTTCATTAACACTGGTGGTCGTGGCTGCAAACACGTTTGCCAGTAAATTTTTTATCTTCTTTTCCTCTATTACATTTTAGGTTCAAACCCAACTGCCGCGGCTCATATTTAAAAAAAAAAAAATTTCTGCTATTTTGATTGAAAGAAAAGTTGTTTTGATTTATTTATTTATTTTTAGGTGGGGTGGGGGGAGTTCTGTGCACGGGCAACAAAAAGTGCTCAATATCCGGAGAATAGCTTCTCTTTGTATCCATTCTACCGAAATATCTGGTGGGAAAGTTGTCACATATTTCTTCCTTTTTTGGGCGATTTCGTTCTATTATTTTTTAAATTGTTACGGGATATTGATGAAAATGCTCAGTATCCTTTGTATAGCAGCTGTGTTTAAACAGAACTTCATATCTACCCGGGCAACACCAGCTATCCATGCCAGTCTATTATATAAAAGGGCAGTTGTATGTGTATGTCCAGTTAAAAGTAAAAAACTAAAAAACAAAGATCCACAAAGTTTGTATATTCTTGATCGGTGTTACCCTGGATGAATAATATCTAAAACTTTTAAGAAGATTCATTCTTTGGGGGTTAACTGAGCCAGGTTTCATCAGGAAGGTGGGGGCGGTTTTTCAGTAATTTTATGGCATAATTTGGAAAGGAAATGCCTCAAGGAATCTATATAACGGTGGGCTATTTGTGTATATATGTCCAGAAAAAGGAATGGGCTGGGCAAAGGAAGAGGTGGAGAGAGGAAGGGGAAAAATGGGGGAAGGGAAAGAGAAAGATATATAGAGAGAAGTAAAATAGTTTTAATAGAAATATGTTACACTTCTGCCTCGGATAACGCCAGGTAGCCATGTTAGTCATAAATAAATCAAACTCCAAATATGTTTCTTAATAAAACTTCAGTTTGGTGCCTCTTAGGTAAAATTATTATTAAATGCTGAACACAATAATTTGACTAATTTTACAAGCTGTTCAGCAAAAGAAGTGAAAAAAAAAATGGCACTGAATGATACAAAACGTAAAATGACATCATAATTAGTTGTGCTCAATAGTTGAAAAAATATGATTGATCTCTAATTATATCAAATTAACTAAAAATCTCATCTAATTTCCATCATTAAGTTGGTGCTCCATTACAACCAGAAAAGCTTTCAAAACAATTTTTCTTTCGCAATGAAAACAAGATGGGTCTCATGGTAATTAATTGAAAATAATGCTTGCCAATATTTACTGTTTTGTTTTCTTTTCCTTATCACGATTAAATGGCAATCAAGCCGATTTTAATGAAGACGATGCCTTAAAGATTTTTTTTTTTTAACTAGAGCAGCTAGAAGGAGTTTTACTTAATCTCTACATTAATAAAACATTATGATCACTTCTCGCGTGTCTGTATATGTGTTTCTCGCTTTTAAGTGGCTTGCACATTCTTTTTGATAGTTTATCACTCCCCTCCTTAGCCTTAGGAGGATGATATAACAACCACAACACATATATTACACTATCCCCCCAAAGAAGGAAGTAATCCCTAGGAATATGGTATGACAACAAAACAGCTACTACAATACCTCCTCCTACAAAAGGAGGTCATTCTTGAGAAAATGGTTTCATGACAATAGAACAGATACTATGCTATCCCCCTGCAGTAATGAAAGATAGTATATAATTTAAAACATTATAGTAAACTAAATATAGTATTAAAAAGTATTAGTAGTATATTAATAGAAGTTATAGCATAGTTTCGGTTTAAGACATGCAGATACTGAATCTCCATTGGTAATAATTTAATGAACAAACAATACTGGGATAATTAAACGTTCAAAATCCTATTTAAATGAATTAATAATCTATTATATAAACGGCAGTTTTCTGTGTGTATGTTTGCATGTCTAGCTAAAAGTAAAAAAAAAAAAAATACAAAATGAACCACCACAAAGTTGGCATTGTCTTAACTGGAGTTACCTCAGATGTATAATATCTAAAATTAAAAAAAACTGTGAGTCGACTGTACAAATATTTAGGAGGAGGCTGTTTTTTTGTTTCTGGATTTTTAATGTAATTATGTAGGAATTTTCAAAGAAAACAACAGATTTATGTAGTAATTTGGAAAACTGCAAATTCATTATTTTAAATTATTTGGAAATTACATAAATTCTCTTGAAATTCAAAGTCTGTCTGTCTCTATATTTTCAAACTCTATCTCCTCCGAAACTAAAAGTTGCACAGCATGCTAGGGGGCCTCAAATGATTGGATTTTTTACAGACCGTTCTTTTATGAGTCTTCAGCCAAAAAATTTTAAAATAGTTTTTAAGGGATCAAAAAAGGGTCAAAATTGAAACAATCGTTATATATTTTGTACATTTATCTTAGTTTATTCTTAATTTTTAATCGTTATATATTTTGTACATTCATCTTAGTTTATTCTTAATTTTTAATCGTTATATATTTTGTACATTTATCTTAGTTTATTCTTAATTTTTAATCGTTATATATTTTGTACATTTATCTTAGTTTATTCTTAATTTTTAATCGTTATATATTTTGTACATTCATCTTAGTTTATTCTTAATTTTTAATCGTTATATATTTTGTACATTCATCTTAGTTTATTCTTAATTTTTAATCATTATATATTTTGTACATTCATCTTAGTTTATTCTTAATTTTTAATCGTTATATATTTTGTACATTCATCTTAGTTTATTCTTAATTTTTAATCGTTATATATTTTGTACATTCATCTTAGTTTATTCTTAATTTTTAATCATTATATATTTTGTACATTCATCTTAGTTTATTCTTAATTTTTAATCGTTATATATTTTGTACATTCATCTTAGTTTATTCTTAATTTTTAATCGTTATATATTTTGTACATTCATCTTAGTTTATTCTTAATTTTTATTCGTTATATATTTTGTACATTCATCTTAGTTTATTCTTAATTTTTAATCGTTATATATTTTGTACATTCATCTTAGTTTATTCTTAATTTTTAATCGTTATATATTTTGTACATTCATCTTAGTTTATTCTTAATTTTTAATCGTTATATATTTTGTACATTCATCTTAGTTTATTCTTAATTTTTATTCGTTATATATTTTGTACATTCATCTTAGTTTATTCTTAATTTTTAATCGTTATATATTTTGTACATTTATCTTAGTTTATTCTTAATTTTTAATCGTTATATATTTTGTACATTCATCTTAGTTTATTCTTAATTTTTATTCGTTATATATTTTGTACATTTATCTTAGTTTATTCTTAATTTTTATTCGTTATATATTTTGTACATTCATCTTAGTTTATTCTTAATTTTTAATCGTTATATATTTTGTACATTTATCTTAGTTTATTCTTAATTTTTAATCGTTATATATTTTGTACATTCATCTTAGTTTATTCTTAATTTTTATTCGTTATATATTTTGTACATTCATCTAAGTTTATTCTTAATTTTTAATCGTTATATATTTTGTACATTTATCTTAGTTTATTCTTAATTTTTATTCGTTATATATTTTGTACATTCATCTTAGTTTATTCTTAATTTTTAATCGTTATATATTTTGTACATTTATCTTAGTTTATTCTTAATTTTTAATCGTTATATATTTTGTACATTCATCTTAGTTTATTCTTAATTTTTAATCGTTATATATTTTGTACATTCATCTTAGTTTATTCTTAATTTTTAATCGTTATATATTTTGTACATTCATCTTAGTTTATTCTTAATTTTTAATCGTTATATATTTTGTACATTCATCTTAGTTTATTCTTAATTTTTATTCGTTATATATTTTGTACATTCATCTTAGTTTATTCTTAATTTTTAATCGTTATATATTTTGTACATTCATCTTAGTTTATTCTTAATTTTTATTCGTTATATATTTTGTACATTTATCTTAGTTTATTCTTAATTTTTAATCAGTTCATATGCATGTCACGTTGGTGTACAGTTTTGCTTTCAGTTTAGGTTCCAGCGGATGGCACCCAAATACTTTTACTTTTGAAATAACCATTCTATAATAATTTTGACAGGCTTCTGGGTTTAACCTTTACTCCTGATCTGAAATGGAACACGTACACCAAGTCTGTTGCCAAGGTCACTGTAAAGATGGTGGGATCCTTCTACCGCTCCAGAAGATATCTCACTACTGATGCAATTCTCTATCTATATAAAAGCCAAGTACGTCCAAGGATGGAATACTGCTGCCATATCTGGGCAGGAGCTGCTAAAAACAGCCTATCCTGCCTTGACAGAGTACAAAATAGACTTCGTGGCTTAGTGGGGGATGCCCTTTTCTCTACCTTGCAACCTCTCTCCCACAGAAGAGATGTTGCGAGCCTATCCTTGTTTTATCGTTATTTCCATGGCAGGTGCTCGTCTGAACTCCAATCTCTGGTCCCCCCTCGCCAATCTTTCACGAAAAACACCCGTATAGCTGAATCCACTGTGAAAAATTTCCCCCACTCTTTATTTGTGCCTAAATCAAAACGTGGATTCCATGAACAAAGCTTCTTTCTTAGAACTGCACGCCTGTGGAACTCTGTTCCGTCTGCCTGCTTCCCACCTGACTACAACTTGGATGTGTTCAAGTCCAACGTTAACAAATTCCTAATGAACCACCCCCTTAAGTAAACACTTCATCAAATCTCCACACTAACGTAATGTACTTGCAATAACCCTTATCCCTGAGTGGCTTCCGGGCCTTGATAAGTGGTGACCACCATGTAAAAAAAATAAAATAATATACATGAAATCTGGACAGATTAAAATATCATATTTAAACATATTTTACACCTAGGCAATGACAGGCACTCCCCGCTAGTTTAGTATATAAAAACAAAATATATACTTAAAAAAGGCGAAACGAAAATTAAAGTAAGAAGATATCTGGGCAACACTAGGCCCTATAAGTTATAAAAGAAAAGCAAAAAAAAATGAAAATGAAACCATTAAAAAGAAAAAAAAAGGGAGAATAAAGAAAAAAAGAAAATAAATGGGGACAGTCACACATCCCTGATTAAATGTGCTAATCTATCTATCTATATATATAAAAGCGAAAATGTATGTATGTATGTATGTATGTACGCTTTTCCTCGATGTCCACAAAAGGTTTCTTTCAGAGAAGCGCTCGCTCGCTTCGCAACTTCTTAAAACTTTTTATATCATCTATAAATTGTAATATCTCACACTTAACCACGGAGCTCGCCTGTTTATTTAATTTTATTGACTTTCAAACGTTAATTATTCCACATTTCCCGCATCGGCACGCGTTACATTCGGTTTTCGGTATAAACAAAAATCAAAACTCGACTATATGGCCGAGAGCCCTCCGGGGCCCGGGCGACAAGATCCAAGTGTAGTATCTGTTCCGACAGATGCTGCACTTAAGATAATTTGTACCAGTCAATGGAGGGGAAACCCTCTATACTGGGACAATTATTATTTTTGGTAACCAGAGTGACCCCTTTTAGGGGAGCTGGTTTTTACCTCACATTAAAAACGGCCTTGTGCCTAATTTGCTCAGTGGGGGAGCAAATAAATACCATCTGTTCCAACAGATACTGCAAGCAAAGACCAGATGTGGGGGCAACCCCACATACCTGATCTTTAACCAGGTCTCATTTCCCACCTCTCAGGAGCTGGTCCCCTTTTTCCCTTCCCCCTCCCTTCACTCCTCACATTAAAAATTGGCCTTGTGCCTAATTTGCTTGGTGGGGGAGCAAATAAATAACCAATGGCCGAAAGCCAGTGGTCTCTAAAGAACTAATAAGTAACGTTTGTTCAATGTCGACTTCGTCATATCAGACGGTAGCTTTCATTTCGAGACGAGACACTCCCCCTAATAAACAGGGAGCGGGTTTTTAAAACAAGCAAACCGATTTATTCACCTTATTCAAAATTGTCCCGCACAAAATGCTAACTGCTGAATACCTATCGCCGTCACGTCAATCAAAAACACGCACCTGTTTTTTTTAAACACTTTACTATTTTCCAACTGCGCGTCGTCAAGGCTTCGTTTTTTTTTTCACGGGCACCTGTTTTTTTTTCACATTTTCGGGTTATTTTCACTCACACCTACAAACACCCGGCCCGGGCAACGCCGGGTACCCCTCACTAGTATATCTATAAAAGTGAACGTGTCTGTCTGTCTGTGTATCTGTGTGTGTACATTTCCCTACGCAATAACTCTGTCAATTTTAAGTCTGCAGACTCGAAATTTGATATACAGGGTACTGAGATTTGGGAAAATCGATGTGATCGGTTTTCGGCCAGAAATTTGGCGATTAAGGGATCAAAGTTCAACGATTTGACCTTTGAGAACTCTACCAAACTCCTCCAACAATTTTCGGTCTAAACACTTGAAATTTTAAATATAGGTTCATTAGACATGGATCTAACTTAATAACTTGATTTGATCCCAAAACAATAAATTTTAAGGGGTTATAATAGAGGTCAAAGTTTAAAAAATTGACCGCTTTTATTTATTTTTTTTTTTGCTCAACATACACCTCCAAATACCCGGGCAACGCTGGGCACCCATGCTAGTATATCTATAAAGTGAAAGTGTCTGTCTGTCTGTATACATTTCCCTACACAATATCTCTGTCAATTTTCAGTCTACAGACTCGAAATTTGATATACAGGGTATTGAGATTTAGGAAACTCTTTGTAATCGGTTTTCGATCAAAAATTTGCCTGTTAAGGGGTCAAAGTTCAACGATTTGACCTTTGAGAACTCTACCAAAGTCCTCCGCCAATTTTGGGTCTAAACACTTGAAATTTTAGATAGAAGTTCCTTGGACATGGATCTAACTTAATAATATAATTTGATCCCAAAACAATAAATGTTAAGGGGTCATAATAGGGATCAAAGTTAAAAAAAATTGACTGCTTTTTTTTTTTTTGCTCAACATACACCTCCAAACACCCGGGCAACGCCGGGCTCCCAGGCTAGTAATCTCTAAGAAAGACTGCGCTTTAGAATATATTACATTTAGGATGATATGAGGCTGAATTACTAACTTGTAGAACTTGTTTCAAGAATTCTTCATTGTAAGCATTTATTCATTCATTTAATGTTTAGGTCATCACTTATCCATGTCAGATGCCACTCGAGGATTACATGGAATGATTGTCAGAACCAAGTCTGAATATTTGTGGGGACAATTCTAGATATGAATCTTTTGACATTAGCTTTGAAAACGACCAAATTTAAGTCTGCAGGGAAGCAGTGCTGCAGCAATGTGTTCCACAGATTGGAAGTTCTTACGAAGATGCTCTGCTTGTAAAAATTCTGCCTGATGTTAGGCACATTGAGGAAGAAAGGAAAGTTTTTCTTCATTGTGGTAGCAAGACGAGTTCTTGCTGTGAATGTGTTATAAGATGGAACCAGAGATTTGAACTCCGTCATATGGTAATACCAACAGTGCAGGGATTTATAGAAATTTCAACCAAGAGTATGCATAGTTCATGAAATCATTTTTTTAATTTTTTTTTATTTATATATTTTTTTTATCCTAAACACGGCATCTTGCTAATAAAGCTATTGTGATAAGGGGACAACCTGGGTTAGAAGTAGAGCAACAAGATGTCTGTTCACCTACATTTAAATTTCCACATGTTCATATAGTCGAGGGAACTGGCAGCAGGGAGGGAATTCCAAAGCAGTCCAAGGAATAAAAGCTATTAGAGTAGAAAATCTTCCAGCATCTACGGACCCCAACAGTTAAGGGGTGGGATTTTGCTGTTAGTCGGGTGGGTCGGTGATATTTCCGTTGAGGGGAGGAGGGAGTAAAGTGCAGTAAATTCATGACAGCACATTCTGTGGAACTTTTTGTAAAGCAAGGATACACAGATGCAACACTATTGCGATATCATAAACTAGAGCAGTATGGAACCTGTTAGGCTAAAAATTTGTTTCTGCGTCCTGTTCAAAAGGGAAACGCTAGTAGTTGTGACATCAGTATTATTAAAATTTTTAGTAAATGCATATTTGAACCGGAGAAACAAGAAAACTTAGATTTAGTTCTACCAACATTTAATTAAATTCATTTGATACTTACGGAAATTCGCCCAAATGATAATAAAGTGAAGTCAGTATCTTTCTCGATTTTCTGTCATTGATAGCTTTATTCTTACAAAATCAATATTTGATTTTGGTTCGTCAATTCTTTAGGTTTTTTTTTTTTTTTTTTAATTACATTTTCACCCCAAACAAGGCACATTGCCACTTTGGTGTAGGGGGCTACTATCAGGGGCAGCAACTACTGGGGCACTATGTTGGGATTTGGGCAGCAAGATGTCGGTTTGCGTTACACTTGAACTTCTGCATGTCAGTACAGTTGGGGAAGCAGGGACCTGGAATAGAATTCCAGAGTTTAGTGGTTCTGGAGAAACTACTGAAGTAAAAGGCTCTCTTGCATCTAGAGATCTCTACTGTGAAGGGATGGGATTTAGCTGCTTGTCGGGTTTGTCGGGGGTATTTACGTCGTGGGGGCACAAGTGTCTACAGTTCGTCAGCGCATTCACCATTAAAATACTTGTAGAACAGGCAGATGGATGCAATGTTTCGTCGATGGGATAGAGGCTGAAGCTTAGATGCCAGTTCAGGGCCTATCAGATTGGCGACTCTCTTTTGAACCTTGTCTAGGAGCGAGAGACTAGCAGCAGATGCACCAGCCCAAATGTGACAACAATACTCCATACATGGGCGAATGGTGGCCTTATAGAGGTACAGGATACTTTCAGGTGTCAGTAGTTTTCTAGCACGGTAGAGAGAACCTACCTTCTTCGCAGCGGCCCTGGCAATGTTTTCAATGTAACTGTTCCAACTCATGTTTCCTGTGAACGTAAGGCCAAACAGTTTGAAAGATGTACTCTCAGATAGGGAGTCACTGGCCATTGCTATTGGTGGCAGAGAAGGTTTCTTGTAATTATTGAAGAAACCAGTTTAGTCTTGGCAGCATTGAATGTGATCATCCATTTTTGTCCCCATTCTACTACAGATTGGAGGTCATCCTCTAGTGTTTTTGCCATTTTTTTTAGCTATGTGTTCATTTGTTTTCCTGTCATGCCTATTATAGAGTGTGGTGTTATCAGCATATATACCCATCTCAGAAGCAGTTTTGTCGGGGAGATCATTGATAAATATTAGGAACAATAGAGGTCCAAGGATAGACCCCTGAGGCACTCCCGCATTTATATCATATTGTTTAGATGTACGACCGTCGAGGACAACCAATCACAGTGAATCGACAAAACACTTAGTGGTAGATCTTGTTTCTTGTCTAGGGCAATGAATGCCGTTTCCCCACTCCAAATACATCCCACCCCTCAAAACTGGGCACTTGGGAGTGCTTGAGTACCACACATGCCTGTGCAATTAGATTAGGGTGACCTTCTTCTGATGGGTTGAGGGTACCGGATTGACAGTTCCTGGTTGCTGTTTCCGACTGGTAGTACAGAACTCTAACTCTTTGGTAGCGCTTAGAGCGGCTGCTCCATCAACAGTTATATAATATCGGGATGTTTGTAGTGCCATGTCGCGCATAGAAAGGGACCCTGCACTCATCCCCGATGGGCTTTTCTGAGGCTAGAGTCCTAGTTGAAGAAAGGTCAGCTAATGGTCTACTTGTGTTGCATGTTTTATACCCTGCATAACCTCTTGTTCAGCTCTCCTTTACCTAACTGAAACTCTTTAAAAACATGATGCCAGTACAATAAAAAAATAAGCTTAAACCAGGCCTAGAGATAAACAAATCCAACTTGCCTCCTCCCTTGAGGCTTGCATTCATTAACATTTGTGGGCTTAGAATTAATTTAGCTGGTGTTGAAGCATTTCTCCTAACAAATACCCCGGATATCTTAGCACTAAGTGAGACTAACCTACACTCCTCCATCTCCTCTAACTACTTTAACATGCCTGGCTATCTCCCACTCTGCCGTAAGGACTCTGACAGACATATGCACGGACTTGGAGTCTACATTCGTAACACCCTCCCCTTGACTAGAGAAACAAACCTAGAAATGGACGATCAAGCCTTTATGTGCTTTAGACTAAACATACAACATAACATTAGCTACTTTTATTTTCTGTACCGCTCTCCCTCGACCCAGGACTGCAACATAATAAACAAAATCTCTGACAGCATAGACACAGCACTCTCCCTCGACACTAGCGCACAAGTACAAAAACTGGCTTGGATTCTCTACTCATGCAGATGCAGCGGGCAGCACAACACATAGCTTCGCTATATCTCACTCCCTATCACAAATGGTTACGTTTCCAACCCGTTTCCCTGACCAGCAAGAACAACACGCATCACTTCTAGATTTTTTTCTGACTACAATTCCCGAGGATTGTATTAAAATTGCTGACAGCCCACTCGAGAACGCTGATCATGCAGTGATAATTGTCGAAATCGCCCTAAACTCTAGACCCAAAACTGAAGAGCCAGTGCTCAAAACAACGAGATATTATAAAAAGGCTGACTGAGAAGCCATCAGAGATCTTATCAGAGATGCCCCATGGGGAAATATTTTTTTATCTTCCTGCTGAATAGTGCGCAAATGAGACCACTGAATAGTTCAAAACAGCAATTGAAGCACATGTTCCCATACGGAAATTTTATAGCAAGCCCCACTCTACCCAATGGTTTACTTCTACTTGCGCAACTGTCATTGCTCAAAGGCAGCATGCATACCGCAGATTTAACCGACATAAGTCCAGTTCAAACAGACAGAAGTATATAGAAGCTAGAAGTAACGTTAAGAAGGAAATAGCGACAGCTAAGAGAGAATTTACTGAAACCACTAAAAAACGCATCGAAGCATAAAAATTAGGAACTCGTGACTTCTGGAAAATCTACAACAGTGTAGTAAATAATGGGTAATCAACAATTCCCCCACAATTCCCCCATGTGAATCATTGCAAATCCCTGCCGATTTGTTAGTGAAACTATGTGTAAATAAGATTGATTTAAAAATGTAAATAGAGGAGTTTATTCTTATAATCAAGTTAATAGTAACCCATTCTTCTCCTTAGCAAACGAGGCCTACAAGATCCGCCAGTTACTCAAGACCTTTCCCTTCTCCTTACCATGGCGGCATTCTCCTCTTCTCCTACAGTTTTGTCTATCCCTTCAAAAGGAGATTCAGATATTTTTCTTAATAAACCAATTACAGTACTTTGAAATAATGATAAAAAAAAAAAAAATCCTTAAAACTTTGAATCGATCTGTCGTCAGCAGCCACTGTGTGATCGCTGCAGATCATAACGGATTCCAAAATGGTCACCCAATCTTAGTACTGATAGGATTTAAGATGGTTTAACTTCGGTCATCTTACAGGCACCCTTATGCCAACGTGATTATAGACATATTGTTTGCGTCAGCAAAACTAGACTTATTTAACACAGACGCTTACGTTTATTCAGTCAACATTAAATTTATCTCTGCACACATGTTGTAGTCATAAAAAAAATCCCCGTTCAATCGACAGTCTTTTTATAAATCAATAGAATAAGTTAATAATCCTTAATTATATGTAAATAATTCAATACAAAAGTTAAGCCTATTTTTCACACTAACGGTAAAATTCAAGCAATCTATTTCAAGTTAATTCAGCAAAATAGACACACCATCTTGTTTTGATATACTGCTTATGTATATGCGATACCAACCACAAGGTTAACTAATTTGCGTATTGGTTTTCAAAAAAAAAAAATCATTTTATCAGTTAACTATCATTTGTCATTGTCATTGTTTTTAACTAAACCATTGTTTTTATTATAAAATATAGCAAATCGTTGTGTTTCGTAATATCGTTTTATTTCATGGACAAATATTGGTACTTATGCAGAATACCTTTTTTAAATAGGATTTTCAAGTTAAATTCAGTATTTACGGTATCTTTTGTTTATTAAATTGTTAGATGAAAAAGAATAGTTAAAAACGCCCCATCTCCCCATGTTAAGAATGTGTTTCAGCACGGCCCGTATTCTACATTACTCAGATATTTAATATTTACGTTCAAATATCCCTTTAAGTGTGACCGACTTAACTTTCAACAAGTCAACAATTAGTAAACGACTTGACTTTCAACAAGTCAACAATTAGTAAACGACTTGACTTTCAACAAGTCAACAATTAGTAAACGACTTGACTTTCAACAAGTCAACAATTAATAAACGACTTGACTTTCAACAAGTCAACAATTAGTAAACGACTTGACTTTCAACAAGTCAACAATTAGTAAACGACTTGACTTTCAACAAGTCAACGATTAATAAACGACTTGACTTTCAACAAGTCAACAATTAATAAACGACTTGACTTTCAACAAGTCAACGATTAATAAACGACTTGACTTTCAACAAGTCAACGATTAATAAACGACTTGACTTTCAACAAGTCAACAATTAATAAACGACTTGACTTTCAACAAGTCAACAATTAGTAAACGACTTGACTTTCAACAAGTCAACAATTAATAAACGACTTGACTTTCAACAAGTCAACAATTAATAAACGACTTGACTTTCAACAAGTCAACAATTAGTAAACGACTTGACTTTCAACAAGTCAACAATTAGTAAACGACTTGACTTTCAACAAGTCAACGATTAATAAACGACTTGACTTTCAACAAGTCAACGATTAATAAACGACTTGACTTTCAACAAGTCAACAATTAATAAACGACTTGACTTTCAACAAGTCAACAATTAGTAAACGACTTGACTTTCAACAAGTCAACAATTAGTAAACGACTTGACTTTCAACAAGTCAACGATTAATAAACGACTTGACTTTCAACAAGTCAACAATTAATAAACGACTTGACTTTCAACAAGTCAACAATTAGTAAACGACTTGACTTTCAACAAGTCAACAATTAGTAAACGACTTGACTTTCAACAAGTCAACAATTAGTAAACGACTTGACTTTCAACAAGTCAACGATTAATAAACGACTTGACTTTCAACAAGTCAACAATTAATAAACGACTTGACTTTCAACAAGTCAACAATTAGTAAACGACTTGACTTTCAACAAGTCAACAATTAGTAAACGACTTGACTTTCAACAAGTCAACGATTAATAAACGACTTGACTTTCAACAAGTCAACGATTAATAAACGACTTGACTTTCAACAAGTCAACAATTAATAAACGACTTGACTTTCAACAAGTCAACAATTAGTAAACGACTTGACTTTCAACAAGTCAACAATTAATAAACGACTTGACTTTCAACAAGTCAACAATTAGTAAACGACTTGACTTTCAACAAGTCAACAATTAGTAAACGACTTGACTTTCAACAAGTCAACAATTAGTAAACGACTTGACTTTCAACAAGTCAACGATTAGTAAACGACTTGACTTTCAACAAGTCAACGATTAGTAAACGACTTGACTTTCAACAAGTCAACAATTAGTAAACGACTTGACTTTCAACAAGTCAACAATTAGTAAACGACTTGACTTTCAACAAGTCAACGATTAGTAAACGACTTGACTTTCAACAAGTCAACAATTAGTAAACGACTTGACTTTCAACAAGTCAACAATTAGTAAACGACTTGACTTTCAACAAGTCAACAATTAGTAAACGACTTGACTTTCAACAAGTCAACAATTAGTAAACGACTTGACTTTCAACAAGTCAACAATTAGTAAACGACTTGACTTTCAACAAGTCAACGATTAGTAAACGACTTGACTTTCAACAAGTCAACGATTAGTAAACGACTTGACTTTCAACAAGTCAACGATTAGTAAACGACTTGACTTTCAACAAGTCAACGATTAGTAAACGACTTGACTTTCAACAAGTCAACAATTAGTAAACGACTTGACTTTCAACAAGTCAACAATTAGTAAACGACTTGACTTTCAACAAGTCAACGATTAGTAAACGACTTGACTTTCAACAAGTCAACGATTAGTAAACGACTTGACTTTCAACAAGTCAACAATTAGTAAACGACTTGACTTTCAACAAGTCAACAATTAGTAAACGACTTGACTTTCAACAAGTCAACGATTAGTAAACGACTTGACTTTCAACAAGTCAACAATTAGTAAACGACTTGACTTTCAACAAGTCAACAATTAGTAAACGACTTGACTTTCAACAAGTCAACAATTAATAAACGACTTGACTTTCAACAAGTCAACAATTAGTAAACGACTTGACTTTCAACAAGTCAACAATTAGTAAACGACTTGACTTTCAACAAGTCAACAATTAGTAAACGACTTGACTTTCAACAAGTCAACAATTAATAAACGACTTGACTTTCAACAAGTCAACAATTAGTAAACGACTTGACTTTCAACAAGTCAACAATTAGTAAACGACTTGACTTTCAACAAGTCAACGATTAGTAAACGACTTGACTTTCAACAAGTCAACGATTAGTAAACGACTTGACTTTCAACAAGTCAACAATTAGTAAATGTTATATTCCTAAATACTTAGGAAATAAAGACAAACGTGAGTTACACCGAGTGGTATGTGTAATGGGGTTTATTTATAATACAGAAATGTAAGGCTGCTCGCCTAAGGTAAATAGAAGTACATAGTAACAAGTATGGGGAAGAAAGTCTGATAATCAACACGTAAGACTATCCGTCTTACTGCGACTGCTTGTCTGCCGCTGTCTGCCAAACAGTCCAATATATATATACAGTTTGTAACCGGTGTATAGCCAGTTATGTTCCTTCACAACACCTCCCCCTGAAGCTGAAATCTTCCTGATTTTAGCTTAAATACCTCTTCCTTTTAGGGTCAGGGCTTAATCTCCTGGTAACTTTTCTCTTTCTTGCGCTTTTCCTTCTGGTCAGCGTTACCCGGGGTAAAGGTTTCTGTCCAGCCCGTATGGTCGGTTCAGGTGAAATATTCATTGTTTGCGGTACACACGCTGGTTTTAGTATATCAAAAATATCGCACAATGTTTCCATTGGTGTCTCTTCCACATTTGGAGACAGTCTGGGACGTATTTGATTTCTGTGTCTTTTGCAGACAAAACTTAATCCTTGGATGGTATAGACCATGCTCCCAATCCTTTTTTTGATAATACCTTCAACCCACTGATTTCGTCCATTTTGAAAATTTTTGAAATATACATTTTCACCTGGGGAGAAGCACTTGGTATTAAGGTTTTCTTTTTTGAAAACTTTCTTTTTCTCTGGTAGCAGCCTATCGAAGACAGATCTTATCTTTCTTGCAAACATTAGCTCAGCCGGGGAAGAATTGACATTATTATTAGGATTTGGTGTCACCCTGTAAATTGCTAAAAATGTTTGAATACATTGTTCGTCTGTGTCCGTAGTAAGATTTTTCTTAAGTGCCCTTTTAAACGTATCTACAAATTTTTCGGCCAACCCATTCGATCGTGGATGGTACACAGGTGTTGTCATATGTAGAATATTTAGTGAGTCACAGAATTCTTTGAATTCATGAGCAGTAAATGCTGTTCCATTATCGCTCACTAAGGTTTTTGGCACTCCAAAACGGCTAAAAATTTCATTAAGCGCACTCACAGTGTTTTTTGCTGTTGGATGTCTAAACTTAAATATTTCTGGCCATTTTGAAAAAGAATCTACAATAATCAAGTAAAAATAACCATTTATAGGTCCCGCATAATCAATATGCAGACGTGACCAGGGTAGGTCCGTCTTTGGCCATGGCGTCGTTTTTACTGGAGATCTCGAGCTGCTAATTGACATCCTCTGCATGTCTTGACACATTTTTCAACTTCCTTGTCCATACCAGGCCAGTACACATATCCTCTCATAAGGGATTTCATTCTCGAAATGCCCGGATGACCTGTATGAAATTCCTTCAGAATTTTCCTCTGTAACGTTAGTGGAATTACGATCCTCTCACCATACATGAGCACATCTTCACAGATGGAAAAAGGCGTTGTTTGATCTACCTTTTTATTTTTTTTTATCCATCCCAATTGATTTTTCATTTTCTTAATGAAAATGTCATTTACTGCCTCTTTTTTTATTTTTTCGAAAGTTACCGGAAGTTCACGTATCATATTACACATTGAACTTGTACATTCACTTTCGTCTTTAAGCGCAGCAATTACCGTTTCTTCGAAACTTTCGCTTCTTTTAGGGATCAACCGTGATAATGCATCTGCGTGTCCTAACTTTTTTGAGGATACATGTTCCATCTTAAACTGATAGTTTAAGAGGGTTACAGCCCATCGCTGTAATCGATTCGCAGTATGTGTGGGAATGCCTTTCTTTGATCCAAATATGGTAAGTAGGGGTTTATGGTCGGTTTGCAAAATAAAAGATCGTCCATGGAGAAATCGATTGTACTTTGTAATTCCAAATATTATCGACAGCGCCTCTTTTTCAATTTGGCTGTAATTTTTCTCCGCTGCAACCAACGTTCTTGAAGCATGGGCGATAGCTTTTGTCCTACCATCCTCATACTTGTGAAGTAATACAGCGCCAACACCGTAATCACTGGCGTCCGTTGCTAGTATTAGTTCCTTTTCTGGATTGAAATGTGCCAATGCTAAGTCTGACAGTAGACATCTTTTGATATTTTGGAAAGCAGATTCACATTCCTTATTCCAGTTCCATTTAACACCCTTTTTCAGTAACTCGTTAAGAGGAGCTCTTAAATTATGTATGTTAGGGATGTAAATTGCATAGTATTGAACTAATCCCAAAAACGATTTTAATTTTGTCACTGAATCTGGAGCAGGCATCTTTTCAATTGCTTCAGTCCTTTGTGGATCCGGTCTTCGACCCTCTTTGTCGATTATTTGACCTAGATATTTAATTTTTTTCATAAAAAAATCGCATTTTTCTGGGCTCAATTTAAAACCAAATTCCTGTATTCTTTTGAATACTTCTTTTACATGCTTCTTATGATCTTGCAAATTTTCACTTTTAATTAGGATATCGTCAAGGTAGGCCATTGAAAATTCCAACCCTGCCAGCATCGTGTCCATAATTTGCTGGAAAATAGCAGGAGCAACCTTTAATCCAAAAGGAAGCCTCTTTAGCTTAAAAATGCCCTTATGAGTATTTATGCCTAAGTATTTGGAGCATTCATCGCTGATCTTAATTTGCAAGTAAGCATCTGAGAGGTCTATCTTAGAAAAAATTTTTCCTCCGTTAAGCTTAGAGAACAGATCTTCTGCGGACGGAAGGGGATAATTATGGTCCAATAGACAGTCATTTAAACCCGTTGAAAAATCTCCACAGACCCTTATTCTGTTATTTTTTTTCTTTACATACACGGTTGGACTTGCCCAATCTGTGTGGTTAACTTTTTCAATGACTTCCAGTTGTTGAAGTCTATCCAACTCTTTTTCGATTGCGTCCATCGCTGAAAAAGGCACATTCCTTTTAGGTTTGAATACTGGAGTGGCATTTTTCTTTAATTCAAATTTTGCCTCTGTCTTAATACAGAGTCCTAGTCCTTCGGCAAAAACATTGGGAAATTCAGTTTTCAAATCCTTCAGGAAGTCTTCCCTTTGGTTTGCTTTTTCTGCAGTTAAAACGTTACAAAACGAATTTATGGGTTTCTCCCATAAATTAAACAGGACAATCCAATCTACCCCAAACAGGCATGTATTCTTTCCTGGTACGACGTACACTTTGGATTTATGAGTCTGGTTAGCGAATGTCACTTTGCATTTTAATTCTCCCTTGAACTCTAATCTTTTGCCGCACACACTTCTCGCCGTCTTTCTGGTTTTCGTTAATTCAGGTCGACCTATCCTTTTCCATATATCTTCATTTATAATACTAATATCTGCACCGCTATCCAGAAGCAATGTAACCAGATGTCCATTTATCCGAACATCAACATATTTCCGTCTTTCGCAGCTTTTTTCTTTATTCATGCGAAGCGTATTTACATTATCGGTCCCTTGTCTTTTCTTCTGGGCACAGTATGTTCCCTTGTGACCTCTGAGACCACATTCATAACATATTTTGTTCCTAAACCAGCAGGTCTTATTGTTGTGTCTTAAACTACCACAACATTTACACTTTAGCTTTGGGTCTTTGTATCCTTTAAGGATCCTGTGTTCTTGGAACCTGGACTTTCTTGTGGTCCCTTGCCTTTTTACTTGCTGCACCTTAAAAATATTTTTCTCTTCAATGCGAGTGTTGTCTTTCTTTATGTTAATCAGACGTTGACACTCTTCAGTGACTTTTTGCAATGTTATGTTAGGATCCGCCTCCATAATTGTTAGGATCCGTGAACGTATATCTTTGTCCCTTGGTGCTGTGAGACCTTGTACAAAGATTAAACATTTAAATTGGTCTGCGGAAATTTCATTCAATTTAAATGATTCGCATAAACAGTTCACAGTGCAAGCATATTCTAGATAGTCTTCAGCTTCTGCCTTCTGAATGTTCAAACATTTGTATCTAATATTTTCGACAAGGTACTAATTGTTTCCTCGAACGAAACCTCCTCCGGTTTTTTTGGTAGAATTAGATTTGCATACTTGGTGTTTTCATCAGTACCCAGTTTTTGTAGTAGCAGGGTAACTTTTTCCTCATCGGTCCAGTCTAAACATCTTTTCGTAAAAATTGTTTCGTATCTTCTGTAGTATGCAGGGAAAGTAACACCAGTATCCGGGGAGTAACGAAATTCCGTTAGTGAATTTGAAATACCCTCGGCAGAAAAATTAGTCTTCTTCCCGGTCGACGTTAGAATTAGCTTTTCTAAATTCTTTTGCTGTGTCGACATTTGTCGTTGTAGTATGTTTGTTTGTTCTTGTTGTGCCTCTAAAGTTTTTTGTGTTCTTTCTTGTTGTTGTTGCAGCTGTTGCTGTAGCTGTTGTTGTTGAATTTGTTGTTGTTGTTGTTGTTGCGCTAAAAATTGTTGAGTCATTTTTGTCTGTTCCTGGATGCTAAGGGCTAGAGCCTTAGTTAACTCTGCTAATTGTTCCATGTTAGCTTCTAGTACAAAAATGTCTTTTCGAATTCTACACAATAATTCCAAAGAAAAATCGTAAATTTACGTATATCGTAAATTAGTAGCAATATGCAGACACAACACGTTTCAACAAAGTTCATCCATAGTAATTCAACAGGCTTTGTAAAATAATTCTTTTTTTTTTTTTTTTTTTTTTTTTTTTTTTCAACAACGTAAGTTCATACACAAAATATTTCTTACTTCCCACGACAAATAGTTCCAATTATTTATATAAAGGCAATAACAAACAATTAATTTTCCAAAAAAAAAAAATATATGGCTGCCGTTCCCACGTGGCATAAAATGGTACAATAGTCGTTGTATTTATATTTTTTCTTTCGAAACTCGTAATCCTTTAGTGTAGTTTCGAATTCAACTTGCGACCATTTTTTTTTTTTTTTTTTTTACTTGTCAAAATAAATATAAATTCCACTTTACCTTGAACATGTTTCTATAATTTCTTGTGAGTTCTTTACAAAGAAAAATCCGTACTTTTCGCTACTTTAGGTAGGAAAAATTTTTAAATTCATTGACGCACGTGGTCAAAAATCCTTGTGTAGTTTTTTTTTTTTTCGTAAAACAAAAAATCCTTGCATTGTACACAGTCCTTGGTACGGTAATTTATCTCTGTTAAGAGAAAGAACATCCTTTCGTCGCCATTGTTATATTCCTAAATACTTAGGAAATAAAGACAAACGTGAGTTACACCGAGTGGTATGTGTAATGGGGTTTATTTATAATACAGAAACGTAAGGCTGCTCGCCTAAGGTAAATAGAAGTACATAGTAACAAGTATGGGGAAGAAAGTCTGATAATCAACACGTAAGACTATCCGTCTTACTGCGACTGCTTGTCTGCCGCTGTCTGCCGCTGTCTGCCAAACAGTCCAATATATATATACAGTTTGTAACCGGTGTATAGCCAGTTATGTTCCTTCACAACAGTAAACGACTTGACTTTCAACAAGTCAACAATTAGTAAACGACTTGACTTTCAACAAGTCAACAATTAGTAAACGACTTGACTTTCAACAAGTCAACAATTAATAAACGACTTGACTTTCAACAAGTCAACAATTAATAAACGACTTGACTTTTACGATTTATTTCTAAATTGCAAGTCTAAGGGCAAATATATTCGTTCTTTCTCTTTTCTTTCTTTACGGCGACATTTAAAAAGATAAATTAATTTGTATCAAAATTACTAAAATTTATCTATATGAATAAATACAAAAGATTTTGTTTTAGGTTTATAAATTAATTTTTAAAAAAATTTTAAATGTGTATGAATAAATTTTTTATTTTAAATTAATGTTTCAAATATTTCAAAAAGCTAGCTCGGCGATGCGATCCCGAGCAGGCAAAGTCAGCTAGTTGAATAAAAGTTAAAAAAAAAAAAAAAAAAAAATTAAACACCCACAAATTTGGTATTTTCTTGATCGGCGTTGCCTGGATTAATAATATCTAAAATCGAAAGAAAATTATTCATTCTTTTAGAGGGATTAACTGGGTCAGATTTCGTTGGGAAAGGGACAGTTTTCCAGCCATGTTAACTATTATATAAAGGGGAGGTGAATGGCTTACATTATTATTTTCAATAGAGATGAATGGAATGGGCAGAGGTGCAAAAAGGGTGGGGGAGAGGAGCGTGGAAAAACGGATAAGGGAGAAAAGATAAAGAGATAGATAGACGGATAATGAGAAGTGGCGAAATAGAAGTTTTAATATAAAGATGTTATCCACACGTTTTAATCTCTTCTACAATAGAACGGCGGTTTACGGCATTAAAAATTAGTAACAAAATACAGTACAGTATATAATACACATGTATATAATCAAATAACATTATAAATAACACCGTAAGGTGGGGGTAAATGCCGTAACTAGGGGACAGAAAACATCGTATTCCACATCGTAACCTGAAAACCGTATCCTAGGGCCACCGTATCTCGGGGTTCTACTGTATTCTTTATAGTCTCGGGCAACGCCGGATAGCTCTGCTGGACTTGAATATAAAAAGAGAATAGAGAAGAGGAGTGTTAATTCTGATTCCATATCAAGATTAGGTTTTTAAATATAAATAAACATACTGCATTCTTTACTCGGGGGAAATAACAACACACGTTAACGCCAAACTCAGCACTTTAGAAATCAACATGTATCCCCCCCTCCACACGCACACACACACACACACACACACACCGTTAAAATAACAAAAATCCATCCTATTGGATTATCGACATGAAAAGAGAGATCTCGAGTTTAAAAAAAACTTGTATTATATTTCTTCAAAGTTTGAGAGAGAGAGAGAGAGAAAGAGAGAGAGAGAGAGAGAGAGAGAATACATTGTCAATCAATAATTATGACCTCTGAGTATTTTGACACTGCCTACAAAAATAATGTAAGTCATTTTATACATGAATAAACTTATGTAATTTTTATGAACGCACAAGAATATCCGTCCCAAGACGGGGAAAATTAGTTGCTCAACAGAACAGTTTTACACCAATTTTATGGTAATGTCACTAAATCTTGTAGATTGCGAGAAAAAAAAAAAAATCTGTGTAGGCATTAAAAATGTCCAACCAAAATCCAGCACGACTAAATGTCCAATTCGGCTCCTGCTGATTCAAACAACTTTACATGTTGTTTATATGTGACAAACAGCAAGAGCAGTCAGTCGTACATTGATCGGGCATAATTTTGGTCGTACATTTTTAGTAAAACACCTGTATACATGCAAATATATAAATATTTTTTCCTAAAATTTTACCACAAATTGTATTTCATTAAATAGATGTGCACAGTAAAAAAAATTTGTTTGCAAAAATTCCCGTTGTGTCCCCAGGAGATCAAGAGGCCAAAAATGACCTAAAATGGCCAAAAATAACACCTTTTGACTCATAGCGTTTGATCCATCCATTAGATTTTCCTGAAATTTGGCCAAAATGTGGAGGCCATTATTCTTAATATAAATTCAGTATGGGTGACCCTGGCAAAATTCTGGTTTGCATCCATCTGGGACTTTTAGGGCTAAAAAAACATTCCTCTTTGGAGCTCTTTTTTCATGTTGCTCAAAATACTTGATATGTATACCTATATAGTAGTTTTCCATGGTGCTGAATTACAAATATACATGTCTTAAGGCGTGAAACTGCACCGTTTGTCCATTTTCATTGGGATTCGGCGTTCCCAGGGGCTCAAAAGGGTTCACAAATGCCCCAAAATTGCAAAAAATGACACTTTTTACTCCATAACTTTAGCCCTAACCATTAGATTTTGGCTAAAATGTGAAGGCAACGTTGGCCCTTCACACTTCTCACATTCATCATTTCTTCACTATTTTTTGCGACGTCATCACATATACAGCACCAGAGGGCGACCACGCACGCGCGGCTTGTTACCCTTCCTGTGATCCGTACTTTTGTGAAAATCAGCGGGATTTGTGTTTTGCGATACGTTTTTTATATTCCGAAAATGCCTTCTTTTCTTGTTGTTTGTTATGCAATTTTTAGTTTAAAAAGTATGTACATTTTTTATTTTTTTATTTATTAATTCGGTGTTTTAAGATTTTAATGTATTAATTATCGTTAAAATAGTTTCAGAAAACGAATAATTATTTTTCTAAAGATTTTTAAAGTTAATTTATTCGGACTTGAAATTCGAAAAAAAATTTTTTTTTTATTTTTCACTTTCACTGTAATTTTTTTTTTTAAACACGTAAATATATATATATATATATATTACTTTTTCGAGATTAACTTTGGTCTGTTATCTTTCAAACACAGTCAAAATTTACATGCAAACTAAAAAAATCTCATAATAGGTACGTGCAAAATGAATAGCCGATGCTCAAAATGTATAAATATTTTGACCACTTTAAAATTCACCAAAAACCAGGAAATTAACCAATTTCAATGAAATTTTCAGTATTTATCCAATAATGATCACTGAATATAATGAACCCATTATTTATTTTTATTTAAATCTTCGTGGAAATGTATTATTTTGTTTAAACAAAAAACAACTTTTACTAAAGTTATAATTTTCAGTAGTAAAAAAAGAAATTAATGAATTTATTTTTGCTTTTTTATGAAAATAAAGCATCGTAAATTGTAAGAATAATAAAGAAAAATTAATTTTTTCGAGAACATTATGAAAAAGCCTCTAAATTAATTCGATATAACTCGAAGAAAACTTAATTTCTCAAACTACCGATATTATTCAATTAAACATTGTTTATTTAATATTTTCACACAAAACATTATAATTGCAAAAAATATTTCTACTTTTTTTTTTTTTTAGATTACATGTTTTGCATAATTTTTATATGTAAGATTCTAATATTTTCCTTGCTTGAATGAATGTGAAACTTTCGGCATAACGTAATTTTTATATAACCTTGAAAAATAAAAAAATAATTTAAAAGCAGGGACATAGAAGAAAAAATTAAATTAAAAATGGTAAAAATTATACAAACACTCACGATGGGAATGTGCGGATTGCACGGCTGGAAGAAAAAAATAAAACCAGCACTCTCTACCCGCCCCCCCCATCTATCTGACGTCATTTTCAGACAACCTTTTGACTTTCTGACATTTGGAGCTTCTGTAGAATCCATACCGGGACGATTTTTCGTTTGTTGTGATTCTGCGAAGCCATCTCGCGTTTGGGGGCTAATTAAGCTATTTTTTTTTTTGTACAAACAAGTTTTTTTTTTAATTTAATTCAACATATTAGGACTTTACTAATTATCTTTGAAACAGATAAAAACAAAAAAACAAAAAAAAATAATATTTATCTTTCAAATTATTTTTGCAATGAATTTATTTAAGTTCAAAATTTAGAATGTCGCCGTGATAACATTTTTCATTACAACTTTTTTTTTTCGCGTGTACAAATATTTTTTATTTTTCCTTTTGGAAATTAACTTTAGGCTTTAATCTTTCAAAATACAATGAAAAAGTAGTCGGAAACCTACAAAAAAATTGTAATAAACCGGCATTCAAAACTATGTCCTCCTATATTTTTCCCGCCATTTTTTGCTTGTACGTACCTACACGATAAGCTTATTTAGGGTTTAGAGTTTTTTCTCGGGTTTAGAGTTTTTCTTTCTTTCTTTTTTTTTTTTCGGCCATTTTTGTCTGTTCCGACACACCTATCTTTATAAAGATGGGGATTGGATGTGTACCTCCATCCCATGGCAGGAACATTTAAGACAAAGTCGGATTTGAAAAGCAAGCGTCCTAGAGAAAGAACAAGAGCACTTTGACCTGCAAAAAAAAAAAGAAAATGCCTAAGCTACCGCATCGGCATCCACCGGTAGGAACTTTTCAGACGATAAATTAACCCTCTTATCAAAGGGTGGGTTAAAAAGGCAAAGTCTGGGAGAATGGACCGCCTAGAATTGCAGAGCAGTTATTCATTGAGTAAAAGGTTTTAGGCCCGGAGCGGAGCGGCGGAGTGGAGCAGAGCACGTTTTCTTTTCTTTCTTTTATTTTTGAAAGCTGTAAATAGATAAGTGCACAAGTACCTATGACCGGCTTCCTCCTCACACTACTACTAGTATTATTCAACTTTTAACATTCACACTACTACTACTACTACTACTACTACTACTGCTACTACTACTTATTATAAACGAAAAATAGACTCCCCATCAACAGGCTGTCAGCGTCTCTTGACGATTTTATTTTCTTTGTTTACATGCTATTTATCACATCAACCATTAATATTGGCACACACTTAAATTAAAACATCCAAAACTTTTATATATATATATATATATATATATATATATATATATATATATATATATATATATATATATATATATATATATATATATATATATATTATCCATTGACACGTGTTTCGTCGTCTACGACTCATCAGAGTGGCTGAATATAACGATATTCGAAATCAGGACCCCATGATAAGAAGCCTATGGGACCACCTCGCTTGACTACTGAATGTATTGCGTTTTTATGTAGATGTTTTTATTTTTATTTATTTATTTATTCATTTATTTTTTTGTTAGTGACTCTTTGAACGAATTCAATTATTTATACGAAAGTGCATTTTTACCTAAATGGGAGTTGGGAATAATTTTCCCTTTGAGTCAAAGGGAAAATTATTCCCAACTCGCATTTAGGTAAAAATGCACTTTCGTATAAATAATTGAATTCGTTCAAAGAGTATCGCTAACAAAAAACAAATAAAAACATCTCTCTCTCTCTCTCTCTCTCTCATATATATATATATATATATATATATATATATATATATATATATATATATATATATATATATATATATATATATATATATATAGACTTGATTAATTGGGCAAGGTTGTAGGCAGAGTTTGTTTACTTATTTACTTACTTGCCTCTTTACGAGGGCAAAGTTAGACACGTGGCTGTTTTTTCTTTTTTTTTGTTTTTATTTTTTAATTTTAAATGGTGAAAACCCAGCTCTCCACAAAAAGGGGAACTCTAGATTATGATAATAATAATAAATAAAAAAAATAAAAAAATTACCTCAATCTAGAAAGATATCTCCCTCATTTAACCAAACACAAAATAGATTAACGAAACAGATACTAACAGTATTTAACATATCCCATCCGTCATTATTTCTTTATTTTTCGTCAATTTTTTGTTTATTATAAACACCCCGACCTCCCCATGTTAAGAACGGCTTTCGGAATACCCCCCCAACTCAAAACCCGTTCTTAACATGCGGAGATTGGGAAGGTGTTTATTTCGAAAGCTATTCTTAACATGGGGTGTTTATACTACGCCCTGTGGCAGGTCGTAAAAATTGACCCCCTTTTTTTTCCGTTTAAAACTTAATAAATTTTATTACTTTCCTAAGGTTTAAGTTTCGTGCGATGGATTATTTTGTGCGTGTAATTTCTTTCCGATCACTGATTGGTCAGATTTCTTTTCGAAGTCTATCGCGTCGATGCGAGTATTTGATTGGTTGTAAAAAGGTGGATGAAACAAATAGACGTCGCGGGTGGTGAGAGGAGGAGGAGGAGGAGGAGGAGGAAGAGATGGGGAGTGGGTGCGGGGGTGAGAATGTCAGACACGAGGTAACAACGTTCTTATGCTAACATGTGAGAAATTGGTCACCATCACTACGCAACTTACTACGGCCAAATATTGTCGTGCGAAAGAAAAAGGAGGACAACCCCGAAAAAGAAAAAGGGTATTTATTTGCATCGTTATTTTTCTCTTGTCCTTTTTATTTGTGCTTACAATAACACGCTTAAATACACTTTTAGGACAATTGCTAATATTGGTAAGATGAGATTTTCCTGAATCTGCCACTACACGTGTGTGTGTGTATATATATATATATATATATATATATATATATATATATATATATATATATATATACACACATATAAAATATATGAATACATACATACATACATACATACATACACACTTCTAAAAATATACATATATATAGTAAGTATGCACATTAACAGTACGTAATACATGAGTAGGGTTTGCACACAAGTGTTTCTGTGTAGCTTACTTGCCATAAGTATATTTTTATTTTATATATATATATATATATATATATTGCTTTAATATAAACTGCTATTTTGTAAACATGTGTATGCATAGAAGTTTATACTAAATAAATATACAGCTCTATTAATTAAGGAGTACTACAGCAAGCACAGTAGGATTCGTGTGTGTGTAGTATTAAAGGTATAGTTTTTATGATAGAGATTGGATAAACAATTCTACGAGTTGTAACATGTTTATATAATAGTGCTCACTAATAAGTTGTGCTGTATATTTATTAAATTTTATGCAGATATATTTGTCTGTTTTATGTCAGATATAAATAATAGTTTATGCGAAATAAGTACATACATATATACACCTTCACATTATATATAAACTTTAACTTGCTTAACTAATATATATTTATATATATATATATCTTTATTAGAAATGCACGCATATGAAATTGTCTTCCGTTTTCCTGCTTTCCAGCTGACTACAATATGGTTGTCCTCAAGTCTAACGTAAACAAGTTTTTGATGAGCCGTTCCATATAAGTTAACAAATTTACCGAATTTCTATTACTAACGATTACGGTATTGTCCAATTTCTACTGTATACTCGTTAACCCTTATCCTCGAGTGGCCTCTTGGCCTTGATATGTGATGATGCCTATGTAAATATATATATATATATATATATATATATATATATATATATATATATATATATATATATATATATACTTAAAGATTTTGATTAGGGAGACGTGAATGCACAATAGTTAATTCTATTTTTTTTTTTTTACATTAAATAACTAATTATCATTTAAACAATAGTTTAAAATATCTATTATATTGAAAAAAAAAAAAAGTAAAATTCTTAAAATGTATTTCCTTTATAAATTATATATGTGGGTTTTTTTTTGATGTTATCTATTGAAAGTAAGCTGATTGTATAATAAATAATCTTGTTTACTGGGCTTGTGTTTGTTTTGCTCCATGTGTTGGAGATAAGCCCAGTGTACTATTGGTCAAATCTGTTGGAGGCTAATCACCGAGAAGCATTCTCATTGGTTGGTTGGTAATGGTTATGCTTATCTGAAAACCGGCTCAAAGAAAAGAGTAACAGGATGAAAAAGGGATGGGAGGAGAAGGAGGAGGAAAGAAAAAGAAACTAAAGCTGTGTCAAAAGGAGAAGCAGTGAAATAACTGGTTCTAACCAGCCCCCACTTCTTTTTTTTTATTCTCTTCAAATTGTTTTCATTTCTGTGCGCGTAATTCTACACCCCATCCGCATCCATTCACCCTGTCTTGTTGCACTCAATTCAAAATCTGCTCAAATGCATTTAGAGGGAATTCCAGGTAAGGTTAAATTAACCTTTGACAGAATTCAATACTGCTTCAACATTCAGAAGTGTATGTTTCTTTCGAAAATAAAATATAGGAGAATACTCATCCTAGAATGTGAGCCAGATACGTTATAACGTTGGAGTACTGCTGTCATATCTTGGGGGCTGCTGTACGAATATCCCCCCCCCTCGGTTTTGTATTTTAGTTGTACATGCATAAAATGTTTGTTTTTACTCTGTCTATAACTAGTCCCCACATTCCAATTTTTGTTATGTGTTTAACATAACATATATACCAGCTCAATAACAATAATAAATAATTTTAATAAAAACCCTTTCACCAACAGATTCAAAATTTAAGGCAGTTTATATAACTGCCTTAAATTAAAGTACTTTTGACAACATATAGTCATTATAAATCAATTTTAACCTACCTACATTACCTCTTTTCCTCTTTGTGCCTCTTCATTTTTTTTTCTTTTGCCTGTCAACTATGTTTCCTTATTTATTTTTAATTATATTTCCAATGTGAAAACATATACTTAAACTTGATAATGACTGGATAAAGCCTTTTTCACATAATATTTTATAGTTATTATTATACTGTTGGATATTTTTCGCCCCTTTTCAACATCAAGTTGATATATGATTACTAGGGCTATGACAAGAGAATATTCTTATTGTTCTGACTCTCGAGTATATATCCGACACAGTTAATCAATTGAGAACCGCATTGTTCTATCTAAAACCAGAAGATTAACTGATAGAAGCAGCTTATCCTGCCTTGACATTATCCCCAGAGATTCTACATAGATAGAGGTGGTGAAATATTGCATATTTTGCAGTGTATTTGATAAATGTGTACATTTGTACTCGGGTGCAGTCTAGTTAGTCATTATTAGGGCTATGACAAGAGAATATTCTTATTGTTCTGACTCTCGAGTATATATCCGACACAGTTAATCAATTGAGAACCGCATTGTTCTATCTAAAACCAGAAGATTAACTGATAGAAGCAGCTTATCCTGCCTTGACATTATCCCCAGAGATTCTACATAGATAGAGGTGGTGAAATATTGCATATTTTGCAGTGTATTTGATAAATGTGTACATTTGTACTCGGGTGCAGTCTAGTTAGTTATTATTAGGGCTACGACAAGAGAATATTCTTATCATTGTTTTGACTCTCAAGTATATATCCGACACAGCTAATCAATCGAGAACCACATCACTCTATCTAAAAACATATAAGATATTAACTGATATATACTCGAGAGTCAAAATAATGAAAAGAATATTCTCTTGTCATAGCCCTAATGATTATATACATAATGACGAGTGCCAATCCTTGATTTAATGATCGTTCATAAACTTGAAGATGACTCTGACACTCATATCGATCATTGGCCTGGGTCAAATCAGAAAGCACAAAGCTTACATTTTTTTTCTCAATTTTCTTGGTATTTTGTTTTTAATGGGGATGGCGCTTCCTACTGGAGGCCAGACACGCACCTGCTATTTCAGACATACCAACCAAGAGATCTTTTTAAGATTCTAACCATCCCTTTAAGTGCAATTGTTTGTATTTCTCTTGTACTTGGTTCACTAGGTATATTCACTAGGAAGGTTTTTTTTTAATTCTTTTTCATGAATTCAGTTACTCTTATAATTACTGGAATGATGGAGATCTTCCTAAGATTCCAATTTCTTTTCATGTCATATATAAGATCCTGGTATTTCTTATCTTCTCTCTCTCTCAGCTCTGTTTAAGCCAGCATTAATAGGGACACTGACCTCAACTAAAGTTGCATCATTGTGCACTTTAACGTGACATTTAAGACCATCAACTGATTGGCACACTTTAAGATACTGAGAGTATGACAAGTTGTGATGCTGTGCTTGTTTTGAGAAAGGAAGTAGGTGCAATGCTTTCATATGATTGCACGTGATTAACAAGACCTGCTTTTGACCAATGACCGATTACACACCTCACATCTCTACAATATGTTGGCAAGGGTTCATGTTTCCTGGCTGCTTCAAAACGTTCGGCGCTCTTGTAGATCAGCACCCTCCACCGCCTACAATGAGACGCTTGGCACTTCCAAGTGTCAACAGGAATATCAAAGTATGCTAAACTTTTCTTGATACTATCTCGAAATCATACATACATACATACATACATACATACATGTAGACGTTTATAATTCAGGAATGGTATATAATAGAGACAAATTAATAAATGTCAGATTGGAATTTGGCACGAAAAGTAGATAAAAGTGACACTTTTTTGCACCACAAAAATAGGTTTCACCCTTTAAAAATAATAAAAGTTTAATATTGAAATTCTGTTGGCGTTAAACGGTGATAAAAGTTTTGTTTGTATTAAAATTAAACACAAATAGGTTTCATATTCCTGGTTATTTAATGCTGAATTGCATCATTTCGATAAAAGTTTTTATGCTTCATGTTCTTAATATCGTTAAATCTATGTGTATTCTTAATATCGTTAAATCTATGTGTATTCTGAATATCGTTAAATCTATGTGTATTCTTAATATCGTTAAATCTATCTGTATTCTTCTAAAAAACCCAGTGGATTTTACTTATTATCTTGACTTGTTTACATGCAGACTGAGTTGCACCACAAAAAGATGGGGCATTATCTCCATGTTATGGCAGGAAGATATGACACAAGAGACGAAAAGTGGGACTAAAGAGCCAGCACCACTGAGTAGGAGCACTCTGACATGCAAAAATATGCCTGGGCAACCACATCAGCGCCCCCAATAGGGGAGACTAAGACGATTAACAGTAAACTAACCCCTTTTGAAAGAGAGAAGGCAAAACCTGTAAAGGTAGACATCTTGGAACTGCACAATATTAGAAACATACCACAATAGTAAAAAGCTATTTCAGAAATGGCCTAGACTCTGCTCACTTTTGTGCCAAAGGAAAAACAAAAACTCACAGCTGGAAAGGATGAGGTCATTAATAAAAAGGGGGAAGGATAACTATGCATGATCTGTTAGTTGGTCAGTCTGTCGCACTTTAGTAAGATTGAATGCATTGATGCATTTTATTTTAAATGTGTCCAAGCATAAAAGGTGCTGTCCGTCTGTCTGTCACACTCAAGTTTGAAATTCCATTTTTAGATGCAAAAGCACATCTCTTTAAAATGCTCTGTTTTTTTTTTTGTTTTCCTGTCTATCATGCTTAAGCTTAAAATGTCATATTCAAAGGAATCTAGACATTGCTAAAAAAGGTTTTGCTGTTCATCCATCTGCCATGCTTACGTTTTAAAAAGCATCTTCATCACTAAGCATGCATATTGACAGAATTTTTCCTGAATTAGGTATGTTGCAATATTTTTTGGCATACTATGGCAGGAAAATGTGACACAAGTTGGGAAGGTGAGAGAAGAGTCAAGCCAACACCTCTAAAGAAGGAGCATTCTGGCCTAGCAAAGATTGCCAGGGTAGCTCTGTCAGTATTACTCGGTCAAGGCACCTTAGGCAATAAGCTAATGAACTTACTCCACCTGAAAGCTGCATGGCAAGGACTGGGAGGGTGGACCTCCTGGGTACTACCCAAGGCAAATACCTCAGTCAGGTAGCTAAAAGGCCACAGAAATGACCCAGTTTCTGTTTGTTTGATTGTTGAGAAATAATCCTCGATTAGAATTACTATTCAAAGCTTTCAGGCATCAAAGCAGCAAGGAGACTGACGCTACATAGTATGAGGATATGATCACAAAGATTTGGACGATTATATTTATAGCCAGAGTTATAAAAACAAATCAATCAGGTGTCAGAATCAGTGTATACTGAATCTCTTTGAAGTCTTCAGTCATAGCTTTTCATCTTGACACAAGAAGGGAACTATGCTCTGCTGATCCTGACTGGATTAATACTACCAATTTTCTATCTGGAATTCTTTACATTCCAAAGTTTGGCTAACTGGATTGATGCTGCCAATTTTTGCTTGGAACAATTACATTTAATATTAACAATTGGATAATTTTCTTTTCTCAGTGATAGTTATTTCTTTTACCATTCCTTTTTGGATGATTTTTCTTATACAAAAAAGGTTCATCACTCAAAAAGATATTTGGTTTACAATATATTGTGGCACAAGTGAGATAAAAGGAACACAGACACAATTTGACATTTTTAATTTCTATTATGAATTTAAGTAGAAGAAGAAATGTGTGTTGTAAATATTTGGGATTTGCAAGAAATTATCTCTGTAGAGATGTATCCATTTAACTAGGTTTGAATATTCTTGTCCTCTGTTATTGTATGTCTGGAGTATAAAAATACAGAGCTTTGTCTTTCTGTGCTGACATGAACCTTTGCTCGTGTTCTGCTAGGTTGTTGGTGGAGAAGCAAGAGCAGTGTTCACTTCATGAAGGCCCACAGCAAAAGAGGAAGAAAGCCTGAAATTGAAGACTTCTCGTCCCAACAGAATTCAATTACTAGCCAGTGATTGGTTGTTTTTCGACCAATCACAAACCTTGTAAGAAATAGCCATTTTAAGGATAGGTAATGTGTAAAGTCTTTTAAATATTCTGTTTGAAGATTAAGAGGACGTATCTTATGAATATTTGCTGTTTTTTGTTGTTTTTATTTTATTTTAATTTTTTTGTAACCCACAAATAATCTTGGCAGTTTATTTACCACTCGTGTATCTCTTATCATTTCCATCCAGTCTATATGGAAATTACATTAGCTACCATAAACTGAACCAAATACACAGATCTTTTTGAATGGTAATCTTGACCTTTCAAAGCTCAACAGAGAACTTGCAACCAACTGAAAAACACTCGCTTTATTCATGTTAAATTGCTTCAACTTTATGATTTATGATTTAGTGTTTAAATAAGGTTGTTATTTTAAAAAAATTCTCAAGTTTCAGTTGCTTTTGGGACAGCTCTCTTATTTTGAGTCGGAATTAGTTTTTTTTTTCATTTGCTATCCTAGTTGAGGAATAATAATATATCCTTTTTTTTTTTTTTTTTTTTTTTTTTACACAGTGATCACCACTTATCAAGGCCCGGAAGCCACTCAGGGATAAGGGTTATTGCAAGTACATTAAGTTAGGGAGGAGATTTGCTGAAGTGTTTACTTAAGGGGGCGGTTCATTAGGAATTTGTTAACATTGGACTTGAAGACATCCAAGTTATAGTCCGGAGGGAAGCAGGTAGACGGAACAGAGTTCCACAGGCGTGCAGTTCTAAGAAAGAAGCTTTGTTCATGGAATCCGCGTTTTGATTTAGGCACAGATATAGAGTGGGGGAAATTTTTCACAGTAGATTCAGCTAGACGGGTATTTTTCGTGAAAGATTGGCGAGGGGGGACCAGAGATTGGAGTTCAGACGAGCATCTGCCATGGAAATAACGATAAAACAAGGACAGGCTCGCAACGTCTCTTCTGTGAGAGAGAGGTTGCAGGGTAGAGAAAAGGGCATCCCCCACTAAGCCACGAAGTCTATTTTGTACTCTGTCAAGGCAGGATAGGCTGTTTTTAGCAGCTCCTGCCCAGATATGGCAGCAGTATTCCATCCTTGGACATACTTGGCTTTTATATAGATAGAGAATTGCATCAGTAGTGAGATATCTTCTCGAGCGCTAGAAGGATCCCACCATCTTTCCAGCGATCTTGCCAACAGACTTGATGTACGTGTTCCATTTCAGATCAGGAGTAAAGGACAAACCCAGAAGCTTGTCAAAACACGGAGCCTCACCCAGACAAGAGCCATCCATCACAATTGATGCCAGCTGGGGATCAGAGCGTTGATGATGTAAGGATAGGAGTTTGGTTTTGGATGCATTAAAGGTAACCAGCCACATCTTCCCCCACTGAACCATGCGCTCGAGATCAGAGGAGAGAGAATCAGAGAGAACTTTGTCATTTACAGCCTTTGATGTGTTGCCGTAGATGGTTGTGTCATCAGCATAGATGTCAACAAATGATTTAAGTATGTGTTTAGGGAGGTCATTGATGTAGATCAGGAAGAGAGTTGGGCCCAGGATTGACCCCTGGGGGACTCCAGCATTTATATTGCAGGCCTCCGATTTTTGTTCATCGACCACTACTCTTATGAGCCTCACTCCTATGTTTTAATTATTTACGTTATTCAACTTCTCCCACTTCTTTTTTTCGTTTGCCCTTTAATAACGTTATTCACTCTTCCTTCTACCATATAAAACATTCATGTAAGGATGAAAAGTGACAAACAATATAACAGCATCAGTTTTAGCAGTGAACTAGACACCAGCAGGTCTCAATGGTTTGCTCTGTCGATGACAAGATAATGTTTCTTTCTCACATCTTTTTTCTAGTTGAATGGATGACATCATCATTTTGTGACGTCATCCATGGTGCATGATTATTCCCTACCTCTCTGTTTCAATGTGCCTATTGCCTATGTGCCTGTGCCTATTTCATACCAACATCATACCAATAGTCTTGGACATGCTTGTCTGGTATGACAGAGTTCTTGCTCAGTTTTAGACATGGTTCTGTGCTGTTCTAGAAGGTCTATCCTCCCAAACTTTGCCTTATAATCCTTTGAGAAAAGGATTAGTTTATTGCTAATCGCCTGAGGCGCTTCTACCAGAGAAGGCATTTTATTTGTTGTTTGACCAAAGTGCTCTTCCTCTAGCATGCTGGCTTTTCAAACCCCTCCTTACTGACCTTCTATCTGATCTTCCTGTTGTAGGAGGAAGATAAATAAAATCTTTTAGTAAAATTATCTACTATGCATGCTTATCCCTACCTCTGTTTTAATGGATAACATCGCAAAATGATATCCAGTATGAACGGGAGCAAGACAACAAGTAAGATGACAGTTTTAGTAGCAATTTTGTGTGTAATCTTCTTGTATTATTTATAAAATGATCTCAACTTTTTTCGTTCTCACTACAGTTTCAATAGGAAATCGACCAAACGCTTCGAAAACAAATCTTTCACTCTCACCACTTACAGCACTTCCTAAAGCATGTTACACGAAACTGTATGTACATTTCATCCTGTTTAAAAAAATGATTACATCTTTCTTTCAAACAAAATGCCTCTCTCAATTACATATTTCTACAAAAACGATAGCAAACACCCCTACTCTCTATCCATTAAGTCCTCTCACTCGCCTCACGTCACTGTCAAAAGATTTTTAACCGGTATCATTATTTCTACAGTAACACTTCTTTCCAGGCATATGAATGTCCATATTTGCTATAAACGTAAGTACTATCAGCTTTAGATTATGTTAAAATATTATGACAGCATTACCATGTACAGATTTGTTGCATTAAACAGATGATTCATATTAATTAAATTTCTTCCTACTATCAGAAAACTATTCATCTAGATAAGTTTATAAATAAAATACAAAAATATTACTGCACTTAGACTCTTCCATACATTTATAATAATTGACAATAATGATAATATGCTCACTTTAACCCTCAACAAATAACTTATTTTCTGATTTGTTTTACCATGTCATGATATACATTTTTTATTCTGCATTTGCCCTTTTTCTCTTTTAAAATAATTAAAAAAAATAACAAAATTAACGTTAAAGTTCAATTCCAATAATATACTTAATCTTTTGATACACACCGATAAACATCTGTAATCAAGTAAGTAGGTTCCTGACACTCGGCACATCATTATTAACAATTTTCCCTACAGAAGGACAGCGTCTCTTTAAGGTCTAAGTTCTATTCCCTGACTGATGTTTCTGACAAAAGGGAGAGAATTGCTGTTTCTGGGTCAGAATCTATCCATCTTACACTTATGGTTAGTTTTTGAGCTCGAAGTTGCATTTTTTTCTTTTTTCGCTTTAACTCATTACATCAAGTGATTTCATGCCTTGTCGGGAGCGATTTCCACTTAAACAAAAATGTATGTTTTAGAGGGTATCAACACAATATTATTGCCAGTGGCAATTGTTATTTAAAATTTTTCTTTCTCTTAGACTAGTTGCCCTATCAAGGCTTGAAAATGTAGCTTATTCTGGTGTTTTCCTTCATGCATTTACTTAATTTTTATTTGCTTTCTTTTTTGCTAAACGATGTTTTTTTTTATTTTGTTTTTACAAAATGTTTTTTTATTTTCCAAAGCAAAGTAACACAGAGACTAATACAGAATTACATCATATTTTTTAAAAGATGGCAGTCGTTTGAAATTGATTCTGATCCAGACAAAGTATTTTATGGAATAGTTTAATTAGATTATATTTTATTCTTCTTAATAACATGCAATGATCCTAGAAAAACTAATGAATCAAAATCAAATATTGATACTGTAGGAAGAAAGCTATTGATGACAAAGAAATGATAGATAAACTTTATTTATATATTAATATATTATACATACATGTAGACAAACAAATTAAATTAATGACGACAAACTTAGACAATACTAATAATAATCAACTAAATAATTCCAACTATATTAATTTATTCTATTACACAACAAAATGCATATGAACTTTAAAATGGAAAAAAACTCTAAAAATACAATACATCACTTATAATAAAATAAGATTCATTATTTATAATAAAAAAATTGAAAGCATTAAACCTTGTAGTTAACAATAACTCTTTTCAGATCAAAAACACAATAGAAAAAAAAACAAGGTTAAATATCAATTTCTGTGGATTTACAGATTCATCTTACATCTCTCCGACACTAACACAGTTTGCCAATGCCTAAAAAAAAACATGGCTGCTCCCTTCTCAATATAGACACATTTTAGTTAATAATACTGTCATAGGAGGACATATATTCCTCTTATGATATGAAGAAATAATGATTTATTACACAAACGATAATATTAATTATCCAAATAATAACATAAATAAAAAATAAATATTAATATAATTAATAATTTTAACAAAATAAAAATACTTAAAATATTATATAATGATATAAAATATAATAAATTATTTAATTAAAAGAAATAACAATAAAAGATTATATAAAATAATATAAAAAGTATTACTTAAAAATTTGAATGTAAAACGTTTTTTTTTAGCGTCTCTGGAGATTTTCAAAAAGTAGCACAGAAAAAGATTCTTTTTCTGTTTTTTCTAGAAAATTCTGTAGTGATGACCATAAATAGCGAACGGTTGCTATTTATAATCAGTTATAATACAGCACTGGGATGCGTTTGTAGGCGACCAGACCTTATGACTTTGACCGAAGAAATCACAAGCAAATTCGAGTCATTAAAAAACAGATGAACTGGACAACAAGATACAAAGAAAAAAATCTCTTTCATCAATAACTGGTAAATATAGATTATTCTGAATTATATTTGACCAAAGGCATTTATATCTAAAAAAACATTACTATAAAAACAATTACTTTAATCAAAAGGGAAATAAACTAGAAAACAGAGAGTTATTCCCTTTTGCACTGCTATGATTGTAAAAAGCTTACTAGCAATTCGTTCTTTCTACTTTGTTTATTTTTCTTTTTTTTTTTTTTGTAATAAAATTTCTTTTTCAAATTATCTTTTTTTTCACTCTTTTTATTTTAATTAATATGATTGCGGCATTCCGTTACCCCTAGACAAGAACACAAAAACCGTAACAAATACAAAAATAATACCCCACAATACTAACATCAAAAGACTAAAACATTCTTGAAGACATTTTATATTAAAATTAGATACTCCACATTTAATATTAATTAGCGGGACCTGTGGAAATTCCACAGGGGACTGATTCATATGTAATATATTGGTGTTGGCATTCTGTAGATATTCAGCGTAAATGGAGACGCTCTGATATTATTGTAGTTATTTTGTTAAAACTGCAAAAGTATTTATCCAAGCTAGCAGGGACGCCCGGTGTAGCGAGGTCATAAAATATGCTTAAATATGATATTTTAATTCTTACATGTTTCGTATATATAAGTTAATGTTCTATCGATTTTTATATATTATAAAGTTGCAATTTCAAAAATAAAAAATATAGCTATATGACTTAGGTTCATCAGCTTGAATCAAAACCGAATCCCAAACTTTATATATATATATATATATATATATATATATATATATATATATATATATATATATATATATATATATATATGCTAGCAAAAGTACCCGTCGTTGACTGGGTTCAAAAACAGCCTACAGAAAATGGACTCTGATTTATGAAAGTATGATAGCTTATGAAAAGGAAGGGTTGTAAATTTGGGTTGAATTTGGGGGTATCAAAACCAAAGCAAAATATGATGAAAGTAAAAATAAAATAGATAAACCCCATAATTTATTATACCATACCTGTTCACACTGAAACACTTATCACAATATTCTGTGGATCTATATTAAAAAACCTTGTGAAACTTTGTGACATATTTCCATTCTATGGAGGTCAGGTGCGAACGAACACCCTATAATTTTATTATACCATATTTCTTCAAACTGAAACATAATTATCAAAGTATACTTACTCAGATAGATATGAAAAGTCTTTAATAAAGTTTGTGCCTATTTCCATTCTATGGAGGCCAGGCGCGAATGCAGACCCCACAATTTTATTATACCATTCCTATTTAAGTCAAAACATACTTATCAAAGTATTCTTATGTATATCTATATCAAAAACACTTGTAAACGTTTTTTTTTTAATTTTTCCATACTTTGTGGACCAGGCGTGTACACAGACCCCACAATTTCAATGAACCACCGTTCTGCCAGATCAAACATATCCATTCCTGTGTCTTGATACATTTTCTATCATTATATGTAATCAGTTTTTTAAAATAGTCAGCCATATAGGAGCCTATTCGTGACCACACACACACACACACACACACACACACACACACACACACACACACACACACACACACACACATTCAACTTTATATTATAGATATATATATGAAAACTTTAGTCCATTCGGCTATAATCGAAACCAAAACCAAAATTTATGAAGAATTCTTGAAAAAATTATTTATAAAAAAAATAGATTACTAAGGTGCCATCAGCTAAAATCGAAACCGAAACCAAGACTTATGAAGAATTCTTGATAAAATTATTATTAAAAAATCTATTGGAGTGCCATTAGTTATAATCGAAATCGAAATCAAAACCAAAATTTATGAGGAATTCTTGGTAAAATTACTTATAAACAAAAAAGATGACTTTAGTGCCATCAGATATAATCAAAACCAAAATTATGAAGAATTCTTGGTAAAATTATTTATTCCAAGAAATGGATGTATATAACAATTAAATGACCCGGATGTAAGCGTGACACAGAAAATAACACACATGCTTTCGTATTAATATATAGATTATGAAACTAGTCACAAAATTCAAGTGTCTTATATAGTAATTAAAATTAATAAATTCTTTGTCGTTAAACAATCGTCCTTTTTGAATTTTGCATGTGCTTAGCGTGTTATCACATCCACATGACTACAGAAGTTGATTTTAAAATTGTAAATTACTAACCATAAAAAAATGTCTTGTTACATTATGATTTTCTACTACTAGTACTATCATTAAATGATGTGAATGAGTTCTCCTTGGCCTTGGGTAATGTTCACGGATATTTTTTTCTGTATTTCGGTCAATTAAATATTGCTTCTTTAACTTCTACATCATCATATTATGTTATCTGGTTTAGGAGATGTAACGTGAGAGGCAGCTGTCTGAGATCAAACAGTCTGTGTGGCTACACTGATAGAACAGAATAACAATATGGCTGCCAGCAGAGTAAGTTGGGCAATTGAATTAAGGAAATCTTCGAGGATTTTTGCCTGCCAGGAAACTAATAGAAGCCATTGTTATTTTCACGGTGAATCAGATGGATGAAAAAAAAAAAAACAAAAAAAAACAGAGTTTATTTGGGTACGTGCGTGTGGGCCAGATGTTTGTGCCATTTTCTAGGAAATAATTTTAGTTAAGCAAAAATTTTTTTCTCTTCAGACAAAACGATAATCTGTAATAGAATTTCCTTATTTTTTATTCTCTATGCAATTTTACTTACACTGATTAAAGAATGATTAAAAAAAAAAGCACTAAAAAATCTTTGTATATAAATAAGAATGGATATTCATAAGATGTGTTCATTTAGTTTATCAACAACAAATATGCAATTTCAATCTAAAACATTAAAGAGCGACAACAATGCGATTCGCAACTGAAGCAGGACAGAAGAAAATGTTACTGCAAACTTAAATTTCAAACCAAATTGTGACAGCACGCTGGAAATGCAGTTTTAGACTAAAGTGTAAAAGAACATCGAAAATGCTATTTCAAACTAAACTGTGCCAGAGTGATGATGAAAATACAATTCTTAAGAAGTCATCATTTATCAAGGCTCAAAGGCTGTTCAAGGATAAAAATTAACAGTATCAGATGAATGATAAGACAACACTTTAATGATGGGGGTGATTGGGCAGAGTTTGATTATGTAAGAGGGTAGTTCAACAAGAATTTATTTACATTAGACTTGAAAATGATCATGTTGTAGTCAGTTAGAAAGCAGGCAAGTGGTATTGTGATCCATAGATGGGCAGTTCTAGGAAAGGAAGTTTCATTTTATTTCATGCAACAGGAGAAAGGGAAACTATTGACAATGGTTGTAGCCAGACAAGTTGTGAATGGTTTTTGGAAAGGGGCAATGGATTAAAGCTTGGTCAGGCACCTAGCATGAGAATAACAATAGAATAGAAAAAGATTTGCAACGTCTATTCTGAGAAAAAAGTTGTAGGGATGAGAAAAGGGTATCACCTACTAGATTGCAAAGTTGGTTTTATACTCTATCAAGGTAAGAAAGGGTGCTCTGAGCAACACCTCCCCCAGATGTGGCAACAGTATTCCATCTTAGGGCGTATCTGTCTCTTATACAGGTATTGGAATGTGCAATGCCTAACAGAGCGATAAAAATGTAGTTTCACACTGAAATGTGACAGTGGCAAAACAAAATGGAGCACCACAAAATGATGAAAATATGATTTCAAACTGAAACGTAATTTATTTCCCCACCTCAACTTTCACTTACTTATGACTAAATATCAAGAATAGTTACACACACACACACACACACACACACACACACACACACACACACACACACACACACACACACACACACACACACACACACACACACACACAAGAAAAATAATTAAAAAAAGTATTGGATACTTTTACATGCACAAATATTTCAAATATATGTATACTTTAAAAGATTCATAATTGTTGTGGAGACGCCCACTAATTAGCATACATGGGTGAACAAGATATAGATAAAGGTATCAAATCAGCAAGACCGGGGGAGCTGTGTTCGAATGCCGGATAGGCAAGACGCATATGCTGGTTGCTCCATGAAAGACTTTAACACACCCTCTGCCGGACAATCTTCCAACTGCAGTACAACTGCACCTTTGTAAATATGTATTATCTTTTCGTCTTAATATATTTGTTTTACCTTTACTTTCTGCGTTCGTGTTGTTAATAATACAGACACAACAGTGGCGATGGGATTTTGAAAAAAGATTTACACGTGAGAAAATACACTATCAAACTCAACAGTGGTATTCGGGAAATACTTACTCGTCAAAGATTGAAAAAAAAAATTCACTCGGGAATTCAATGTTTAAAATGCAGCAACTACGAAATTGTCGAATGCGATATTCAAGCGCTGGATACTTGCAAAACACCAAGATTGTTTTTTGTGACTACTTGAAAAGGAAATTCAAAACCCGGGACACTTGTAAAAAAAAAAAGCATTAATTTAAATGGTACGATGAAGAAATTGAAAATCTTCATAATTAAAGAAAGCGAGAATTTATTGGGAACAGATTTTATTGAAAAATTCAACCTTTGGGATAAACCGATGAACGCTTTTTGTAAAAAAATAACCAGCTGCACCACAACGTCAGAAAATATTAAAAATGAACTAAAGAACGAATTCCCAGAAATATTTACTACGGGACTGGGAAGATGTAATAAATTTAAAGCTTCGTTCGAGCTAAAAAAAAGGATGCAACACCAGTATTTAAGAAAAAACGGAACGTGCCGTTCGCCGGATTAGACAAAATAGATAGCGAATTAGACAGACTTGAAAGAACGGGCATTTTATCGAAAATCGAAACTAGCGTTTGGGCAGCGCCTACAGTGTACGTAAAGAAGAAATTGGAACAAATTCGAGTCTGCAGAGATTTTTCAACCAGGTTAAATAATATGCTACAAGATCACCATTACCCTTTACCAAGCCCGGAAGAGATTTTTGCCAAACTAAATGGTGGGAAAATGTTTTCAAAAGTAGATTTGTCCGACGCCTATTTGCAAATTCCGATAGAAGAAAAATGCTTAAAGATTTTATGCATTAACACACACAAAGGGTTATTCAAGTATAACCGATTACCGTTTGGGATAAAAGTTGCGCCGGCGATATTCCAGCAAGCGATGGACTCAATGTTGAACGGTTTAGATTGTGCTTGTGCATACCTGGATGACATAATCATAAGGAGCGCGTCCATAAGTGAACATATAGAGCATTTAAAACAAGTGTCCACAAGAATAAACGAGTACGGATTCAAGGTGAAAGAAAACAAATGTGAGTTTTGTCTAGACGAAATCAAGTATTTAGGACAAATAATAAGTAAAGATGGTCGACGCCCTGATTCAGAAAGAGCGATAGCAATTAGGAACATGCCAGTACCACATAACGTGACAACTTTACAGAGTTTCTTAGGCCTCGTGAACTACTACCAAGTATTTATCAAAGGCATGCACGATCTAAGAGCTCCGCTGAACGAATTATTAAAGAAAGAAACACCATGGATATGGACAAAAGAATGTCAAGACTCATTTGAGGAAATTAAAGACTTTGACGTCAGAATTATCCTTAACTTATTACGACCTAAAATTACAAATAATTGTTGCGAGTGACGCGAGCTCGTATGGTATAGGAGCATGTATACAGCATATCATGCCAGATGGAACGAAGAAACCTATAGCACACGCTTCAAGGACCCTAATTCCGTCAGAGAAGGCTTACTCCCAAATAGAAAAGGAAGCATTAAGCATTATTTTCGCGGTGACGAAATTCCACCGTTATCTGTACGGGAGACATTTTATACTGGAAACAGACCACAAGCCCCTAGTGACTATTTTCGGCTCAAAAAAGGGCTTACCAGTATATACGGCAAATCGGTTACTCCGTTGGGGTACGATCTTGCTAAATTATGATTTTCAAATAAAACATCTACGTTCGGGAAAAATAGGTCATGCAGATGGATTGTCAAGGCTTATACCGAAAATGGATGAAACCTTTGAAGAGTCAGTAATTGCAGCTATACGGTCCAATTATGAGGAAAAAAAACATGGTGGCGAATATGATAAGAAAATTACCAGTCACGCTTACCGATATAAAAAGGGAGGCTGAAAATGACGACGTCATCAAAGACATAAAGAAAAAATTAAGGGAAAATGACGGAAAAATGCAAAGTATATTTTCCTTATGCAACGAGGTATTATTATATAGTGAAAGAGTAGTTGTACCGAAAACCTTGCAGAAAAAAATCTTACGTGATTTTCATACAGGACACCCGGGCATAAATAGGATGAAGACACATATGAGGAGTTATGTTTACTGGCGTAATATGGAGGTGGATATTGCATTAACAGTAAACAAATGTAAAGGTTGTGTGTTAGCCGCTAAGGCACCACCGATAGTTCATAAACCCTGGAAAAAACTGACCATTCATGGTCACGCATTCATCTAGACTTTGCTGGACCGATCGAGGGACAATACTACCTAATCATAGTAGATAGTTTTTCCAGATGGCCGGAAGTAAAGCGGGTCAAAAACCCAACGACAGATAACACAAGTTTTCTGCATGAAATATTTGCAGGTTTTGGGGTACCAGACATTGTAGTCACAGATAACGGAACACAATTTACTTCAAGTATTTTCAAGGATTTTTGTGAATCGTTTCAGGTAAACCATATAACTACACCACTGTTCCATCCTAAATCAAATGGATTAGCGGAAAGGTTCGTAGATACGATAAGGCGTGCCCTTAGAAAATCGATAGGGACACCATCGGATAAAGCATTACAACAGTTCCTGCAAATATACAGGATAACTGAGAACCCAAATACACCGTCGAAATTATCGCCAGCAGAATTAATGTTTGCGAGAAAAATAAAATCACCATTTGATAAATTAATACCAAAGCAAGCAGTCGTATATAAAACGACACACACATCACGTAAAAGGTTTAAACCTGGTGATCAGGTATATTTTAAATGTTTTAAAAATAATGTCATATTGGGAGTCGGGTACGGTAGATAAACGTATCGGCGACTTGGTCTACATGATAAAAGGTCTAAAAGGGATACACAAAAGACACCAAAATCAATTGAGAAAACGTCATAGGAAGGACAACGAACATGACAAACCTGAGGAATAGGAAGATCCAATTGATATAGTATACGAAACGTTTAATATTGAACCACCACAGACCATGCCCGAACCGAGGAGATCGGGAAGGAAAAGAAAGGCTATAGATCCTATGATAGTGAACCCCAAAAGGAAAAGGTATTGAAATCTACACGACTTCAAATCTTGGGAGGGGGGTATTGTGGAAACGCCCACTAATTAGCATACGTGAGTGAACAAGATATAGATAAAGGTATCAAGTCAGCAAGACCGGGGAGCTGTGTTCGAACGCCGGATAGGCAAGACGCATGTGCCGGTTGCTCCATGAAAGACTTTAACACGCCCTCTGCCGGACAATCTTTCAACTGCAGTACAACTGCACCTTTGTAAATATGTATTATCTTTTCATCTTAATATATTTGTTTTACCTTTACTTTCTGCGTTCATGTTGTTATTGATACAGACACAATAATAATAATAATTATAAAAAAAAAAACAGTAAAAATAGGATTTAAAGTACTGCATTATTAAAAGTACTGTATATTTAAAATTTCATTGTCAAAAAAAAAAGAAAGAACTCATAATGTAAACAAGGAAAAATACCATGCATAAGTTACTTTCTGAATATGGAAATATTTCACGTTATCCCCCCCTCTCTCTCTCTCTATTAACTAATACAACACCCTCTTTCTCACATTTGTATGTATCAGCACGTGTGCGTTCCTCTCTTCCTTCTCTCTCTGTATACATCTCTTTCCAACGTGTTTCAATGCTCTCCTCCCTTGTCTTAATATTTTGACACCGCAAGCCATTGTGGTATGTCCCAGTTGTAAATTATCCAAAAAACTGGGCTTTGTTAATATTATTTTATCAGAATGTATAAAAAACGAAAATGGGTTGATTCAACTGTGACAGACAATTTGGTCCACTTTCCTATTTATCGCAAGTTTACTTGACTTTACACTTCATTTTTATAAATAACTAGCAGGCCTCCCAGTATTGTTTAAATATGATATTTTAATTCACACAGATTTTGTATTTATTATAGATCCAATCTATTGATTATTATATTGTACCCAATATATAGTAGTGATTTCAAAAGTTAAAATAAAATATGACTTGAGCGCCATCAGCTAAAATCAAGACCAAAACATTTAGCTCTCTAACGGTATTTGCTACCATCTGACCTAAGGACACATGCTTATGAAAACTTTATAAATTAATGCAGTTAAATGTATATTTGCACATGCGTAGAGGATAGAAATTAAGTTGACTTATGTCTGCCAAATTCCAATTTTTTTAATTTTTACCTCTTAGTAGCTCTTTTTCTGGCTACAAACCAAATCGAATTTGTTCCCCAAGTCCGAATATCACACATATCAAGTTTCAAATCTGTAGACCAAAAATTGACAGAATAGTTTGATAGAGACTGTTCCAAATACACACGCACACGCAGACATCACTTTATATGTAGATTAAAACATTTGTGACCTATTTGTTATTAATTTAACTGGAAGAATACCTGTTGCAGGATAAAATTCCATGAACAGATCAGTTTTACATTACTTTTATGTCTCCTCTTGAAGACTAAACTCAGTGTAAAATGTTAATAAACCTTATGTCTAGAATATTCATTTCAATTTTAATCAAAATCCATGACATGATTTTGATTCTAGAAAGCTTAAGGGTTCTTAAGAAGAAATTAAAGTTCATGCCATCTTACTTAGTGTCTGATGAGTATAGACAAAATTACATGCAAATCTGAAATATTTGAAGTTTCAAATGGGAGCTTGTGCTCATATTGTGCTCCCTAAAACCATTTTTAGATATTCCAATGAAAATGAAATTTGGTGATATTTATTAATTGATGTCTAATAACTATTGTTAAATTTCACAAAAATGGTAGGCGTCTAAATATTCATGAAAAGGGTTCCACCTCCCAGCTACCCCTCCCCCTTTGCATAAAAATTTAACTAAATATACACACCTCATGCCAGGGAGATGTGTCCTCAAACTCATAATGATCAGTTAATTAGTTAACGAGTGAATCATGTACATGAAAATATATGAACATACCTATCTTTATATAAGTAGATATATATATATATATATATAAGTAGATATATATATATAAAATTTCAATGTTTTCCTTCTCCCAGATTAGTTGTCCTATCAATGCTTGAGAGTCTAATTAATCCTATTATTTCTCCCATTGTTGGTGGAGGGAAAGAGAAATGTATTCATACCTTTCTTAAAGGTATTATTGAAAATAATGCAATAGCCAAAACGAGACTTGCCCATATACACTACTTGTTTGGGGAAGAGAGTGGGTCTTCTTTTCCGCAATATAAGATCCATCATAATCAAACTTATCTGTGGAGGTTGTCTGATGATCACACACTCACAAGTCGATAATGACGAGAGAGTTCATAGATAAGTATTATAACACATATCATATAATACATATCTCATGGTGACTTTATCTCCTTGTTTAAGATTTACATATGACTCCCCGCACTACCATTCTGCTTTAAGTTTCTCCAATTCGTCTGTGTTCTGAATAATCGACTTTACACTAATAGTTGTTAAACACAATGTTTCTGTAGATAATGTTAAAACATTCGTTCCGGTAAGTGGAGAACCGTAAAACCACAAAATGTACAGATTTGGCAAGCTGTGTACTTAGCTAGCTCCAAAGATGACTTTAGTAAATAATTCAGTATAGCCTACTAGATTATGCGTCTGATGACATCATGGAAGAATAATAAATCGAACCTCGGTATGTTTTTGTTTTCAAGCATGTAGCAAAGCTCCCCGGAGTATGCACCTGACTGGACGGATGGATGCTTCAAGTCTGAAATCTTTCAAAGAAATTGTTTATTTTATACCGTTTTAACGGAAGGTTCTTCGCCAATTTACAGTTTGAAAGTGTTTGACATCTTTTGGCGCTACCTGATCAGGCTGTTTGAAAATATTGGCTTCCTGACCTAAAATGTACCAAACATTGATGTAAGGTTTTGTCATTTCCCTTTGCAAAACTCAATCATGTTCTGCAAAGTCAAAATCAAAAACAATTTTCCCCTACAAAGCAACCAAACCAAACATTATGAAGAAATATTTGAAGATATAAAGAACTTCACGCATAAAAACTTAAAAAAAAAAAAAATACTGGATTCGGAATTAAATAACGCAAAAAGGGTCGATATGCCATAAAACAAAATAACCAAACAAAATCTTGAGAAAAATATCATCACCATCATTCACATATCATTTCTTTAGATGTGAACAGTGATTGGCCATGTTTCACTTCGATACAGCATCACACTGTGTGCACATGCCTGATAAACTCTTCCTTTGGTCAACAGTTGTTATGCTTTTCTGATTGTCTAAAGTAATAAATAAATACAAGAAATTGTGAAATGCTTTTGAGAACAAGTATAACAGTGAAATTTTCTGATAGGAAACGGGCCAAATCCTCCAAGTTCTCTACTTTTATGTGAAAGAAATCAGCCTTCTTATTGATCATAGTACACTCTTGGTTTTTACCCAAAATATTATTAGAATTTGGCATTTTTTGTATAGATTTTCCAGGCCTAAAGCATTTATGCATTGACCAGACTGAACAAAATATTCTTTCCAAAAACTGTTGGTAATTTATTTTCTCAAGTGAAAGCAACAACAAAAAATAAATAAATTGATAAAAAAACAAGTATTGCTAAACAGATTTAAAAAAAATTCTTATTAAACTTTATAAATTAATACTTTCAGATTTAACATATAAAATTATCCTGTCGAATTTAAAAAATTATACCTAAATAGTATTTCAGGCAACAAATAAAACTTTGTTTCTGACTAGCCAATTTTCATTTATTATTGTTGTACTATGTTATTTAAAATATATTAATATAATTTGCTACGATTTATTACAAAAACTGCTTAGCCCAAAAGACTGGTAATATGAAACATTTTTAAATAATCATCTAAAAATAAAGGTCAGTTTAGGTTAGTAATAAAACAAAACATTAATAATAGACTTCTAATAGATTTAAGATTTTTTTCATACTTCTTTTAAAAATGATTTCTTTTTCTTTTTTTTTTTAATACTGTACTGCAAATCTGGAAATTTGTTGTAGAATGAACTAGGTAACACCTGAAAAGATATTGATGTCGGAAAAGGTCATGTGATGCATCATTCATATACAGTGATTCTTCTCGTATTGACAGAAAGAAAACACATGCGAGGTTGCTAAAGAAAAGGTTGAATTTTTATGGATCAATTCTGGTTTCTGATTGGTTGGTAGCAGAACGTAAATAAATTTGATTTGTCAGTTCCTAGCAGCATCGTTTATAAATAGAATCTCCCAACTGTGACCCCATTATTCCTCCTGGATGATGGGATGTCTCCTAGCGGCTTTGGCTGCAGGGAGACAGGGTAGTACACGTCAAAGATTCGTCACTTGACACTCAGCCCAACAGGTGAGGGGCCGGGAACCGGCCCAGCACCTGTTGGACTGAGGTACACCGCCTGGGTAATACCTAGGAGGTCCACCCTCCCAGGCCTTGCCACCGGGCTTTCCGGTGGGGCAAGTTTATTGCTTGCTGCCTGAGGCGCACCGACCGGGGAATGCCGACGGGGTTACTCAGGCAATTTTTAAAATTGCAGGAGTGCCCCTCCTTTAGGGGAGCCTGCGGGGTTCCCACTTTCCAAGCCTTGTGCCAAATATTGCCGATGTGGGCGGCAATTAAATAATTACCGCCATTATTAATCAAAAATATTGCAACAAAGTAAAACCACAGTCATAATCACTAAGTGAAAGAACACGTTGATATTCCAATACAATCGATAAGACATGTTTTGTCAGGTTCAGACAATAGAGAGATGCATGAACAATGTAAAATCTCAACCATTTCATTAAATTCCGAGCAAATACCATGCATGGTTTGGGCTCTACGTTTTATACTAGTTTTTTTTTTTTATCAATAACACTTTCATAAAAAGTTTTGAAAAATATTTATTATGTTTTTTTATATAAAAATGTAAAAAAACAATTAGGTATGTTTCATAATCAAATAAGATTTTCTAGGGATAAAACGAATCCCTAGTTGCACCATTCACAGGATAAAAGCAAGTTATGGCTGTTTGTTGATCCTTGAAAGACTCCTTGCCCTTTTTGCCTAGGCGCAAAATGTTCTACTGATCCTTACTGTCCTTGATCAGTGAAAGAGAAATCCTTCCGAACTGAAGTAATTAAATTTCTTTTCTTTTTTTTTTGTCTCAATGCAAAAATGACTCTTTTTGGGGACTGGATTTTCTCCAAATTGAAAGACCGACCTTGTGTCTAACTCTGCCCTCGTGGGAAGACAAGCAAATAGGGACAGAGAGTGACTTCAAATACAAACAGATACAAATCTGTGCTTTATAAATGTTATAAATAATGTTGTGTTGACATTTTTTTTTTGTCAACTGTATTGAATGTATAAATTGTACTTTCTTTCCATATCTTCGTATTTCTAATATTTCTGTTAGGGAGTCTTATGAAGTTCAAAGTTGTTAGATAAACACATTTTCCAATCCTGGTGTTTGATTGTTTTGTTTTATGGTATAGCAACCCCTTTCAGAGTATTTAATGTCGAATCTGGCTATTTTGTAAAAGTTTTTTTACTTCAAGTTCTTTATATCTTCAAATATTTATTTGTGGTATTTGGTTTGATTGTTTTGTAGAGAAAAATTGTTTTTTTTTTCTTTGACTTTGAAGAACATGATTGAGTTTCGCTAAGTGGAAAAGAAAAAATAACAATATCACTGTTTTGTGCATTTAGGCCTGGAACCCTATATCTTGAGACTGTCTGATCTCGTATTATCAGGGTCCAACACATGTGACCTCTATGTCAGTTGTGAATTTACTGCAATTCAGGATTCTTAATTCATGTTTACAATTTTCTTATTGCAAAAGTTTATCTTTATTTAAAGTGGAAACATCGATAATAGTTTCATTTAATTGCCAGATGGTTTGCATCTCACAAGAATTATCAAAAGTTTTGTTTTTCGTTTTTGCTTTATTTAGGTCAACGATGGATAAAATGATAAAAACTGTAAAAACAACTAAAAACTAAAAGAATTAAGATTATTTTATTTACAGCAAAAAAAAATTTTTTTTCTTCTGATGCTAAAATTCAAACAAAATATATACATTGTTTGAATTATTATTCTCATTTTTGTTGAAGAAAAGTTATCTTTCTTGTATTTATCGCGCTCCGTTTGCAGTAAAATGTAACACAAGGTCAGGAAGTTGGGTTTGAAAAGCTGGTACCCTACAGTAAGATCACTCTGACTTACAAAAAAATGTCTGGTTAGCCCCACCCTCTTTTTACTTTTTTTAAATAAAACTAAATTAAACTAAAAAAAACACACACACACACACACACACATTTAGAGTGCTTACACGTAGGGTCTGTGTTTCAAAATTCATAAAGATCAATTAATTAGTTTATAATCCTATACATACATACAAATATTTAAACATATACACATACTTAACTTTATAAGGAGAACGGTTGGATATTTATCTCCATCTGACATCGGGAAGATGTCACACAATGGTAGGAGAGTAGGATTTGAAAAGTCAGCACACTAGAGGAAGAGCACTTTGACCTACAAAAAATGCCTGGATCGCCCCATTGAAATATTATCAATAGACTAACTCCTTCTCTAAGGGTGAGAAGACAAATCATATGAGAGTGAACCTCCTAGAAATGCACCAACAGAGAACAATCCACCTGAATAATGATCTAGTCTCCGGTGGTTTTGAGGCCCAAGGAGAAAATTTGCCAGTCTCTACACTTGACACCAATCATACCAGTTGAAGATCTTTCGTCAACAATCAGTTTCACAGAGATTGAGCCATTGTGATGGTAAATGCTTTGTTTCTGTTGAGCTGTGGCATTTAATTTCTTTAGGTCTAGGATGTCCACCCTCCCAGGTCTTGCTTTCTTGCTTTAGGAATGGGTTAGTGTATAGTTAATTGCCTAAGGTGCTCTCACTAAGGAATACCAACAAAGCTGATCAGGAAATTTTTAAAGGGTTAGATTGCATCAACTCTTGTACGCAGGTTCAGCCTCTCCACTTTTTGGCCTTGTGCCACATCTGTGAGAGCAAAGTAAATACACTCATCTTTGTTGTTAACGTTTCAACCATTTTAACTGCCGATCTTCGTTAGGTGTATGTTTTCCAGCTTCGGAACCGATATGGGATTTTTAACTGAACTCATTATTTGGGGCTAGATTGTTCTTGTTCCCTTGTCCACAACAAGCTAGAAATATTAATTTTTGTATTATTATTAGTTATTTCACCGGTAGTAAGGATTGAATCTTTAACCTCCAAAAGACTGTCACTTAAATCTGAGTGTTAACCAACACCATTATCCATAGTAGCACAGGTGAATATGTAGAACAGATACCACTAGTATACTAATAAATATTATTCTATTGCTCAATTAATTTTCTAAAGATTACTCTTTATATATTTACTAGCCTGGGTGCCTGGCATTGCCTGCGTGTTTGGAGGTGTATGTTGAGCAAAAAAACAAAAAACAAAAAAAAAAAAATGGTAGTAGGCAGGCAGGCAGGCTCAAGCTCGTACTGTGAAAGAGGAAAATAACATGAAAAAAAAAAAAAAAAACGTGACGTCTTTGCCGTTGTGTACATCGCCAAACCAGAAGTGATGAAGGTTTAAATTAAGGCTAGTCAATCGAAAAGAGGGGATAAGTTAAAAAAATATCGGCAAAAAAGCGACCCCTCCCTGTAGAAAAGTGCCCAGTTGAGGGTGAAAAAATTAATGTTTTTAGCCAATTTTTCAATATTTGTTGTCCAAAGGGTCGAGCTTCAAAATGATACTGATATTGTGAAAATCTGTCGCCTCTGTTAAAAGTTTTAGGCGTACATACATACATACATACATACATACATACATACATACATACATGCATGCATACATTTAAACAGACAGGTGAGATTTATATTATAGATAATTTTGTTTCTATGTTTTTATTAGATCATAGTGCATCTAAGAATACTAATTAAGAGTCCAATTATGTCTTGTGCTGAGTCAAGTATCATTGAATCAGGTATTAATAAGACGCTTTACCAATGGAACGGGTTAAGTCATGTCAGCTTAAGCTTTTCTTTACATTGGCCTGTTGTCAAGAAAAATCATTGTTTTATAAATAAACATTGAAAGATATACCTGTCTACGTTAGCCTCTCTTCTGCACGTAAATTCGATCGGAATAAAAATATTTTCGACTTTAAATTGTAATAAAACCAATTAAAAATGACTTTCTTTAATCAATCATTTTTTTATTAGAAAAAACAAACAATTAAAACTGTAAAACTAGTGCCCTTGTGATTTATCATTTCTGGTCATCATTCACTTTGCTCTTGACCACCGCACTGGGTGGCTCTGTCTTCAGACTAGACTAGAAGTGATTACTTGATTGATCTCAAGAGGCTATCCCCCCAAACATTACCTCCTCCTTTGGAGGAATGATTGAATTATTACTGATTGCATTACAGGGAATGTAGGTCGAATGAAGGTTATTTTTTATCCTGCCTAGAGTACCGCCTTTTTGGGGTGGTTGGATTTCCCACATTAACCTTGATCATGTGTCACATCATGGATGTGTAAATATTCAGAAAATTCAGTATTTATGGTAGACTAGCAGGAGTATCTGATGTTGCTCAGGACAAAAATTCTATTAAAACTTTTATCTCTCTATTTTATTAAATTTCTATTAAAACTTATCTCTCTGTATTTTTCTCTCTTTCCTCCTCCCTATTCACATTCTCTGTCTTTTCCAACAAGCTCATTCCTCTCTCTAGACACACACACACACATGACGCTTTTTTTTAACGCTCGTGGAGGAACGAGTTGACATTTTCTTTTCAAATTGCTATATAATAGCACTGAAAAGCTGACTTGCCCTGGCGAAACCTGACCCAGTTGACCTCTATATAATGAATTTTTCTTTTTAATTTTAGATATTATTCATCTAAGGTAATGCTGATTAAGAATAAAAAAAACAAAAACTTTCTGGTTCTATTTTTGTAGTTTTTGACTTTTAGATGGGCATACACACATACATACACAGACAACTGCCTTTTATATAATAGATTATATATTAACTGAAAGACATGTTGCATAATAAAAGTGTTGCAAAGGCAAGCAGTTTTGGGAAAGAAGCTTTTCCATGGATTCTACGTTTAGATTCAGGCACAGATAAAGAGTGGGGAAAATCGTATATAGTGGTTGTAGCTTCTTGAGTGTTTTTTGTGATAATTTTGCAAAGGGGGACAATAGATTGGAGTTCAGTCGAGCACTTGCCATGAAAATAGCAATAGAGCAGAGACAGGCTTGCAACAGCTCTTCTGTGGGAACATAAATTGATATACATAGAAAATACTGACAAGTCTGCTGTAAAAAAGGTGGGCTCGCCTTATCAGGTTAGAAAATTTCAAGTACTTTACCAGAATATGCTCCCAAAAACTTGCTGCACTTGTGTCGTCCTCTTAATGTGAATACCTTTGGCAAGAAACAAAATCACGATCCTTCTCTGTAGATGGTATTTATTTGCTCCCCCACTGAGCAAATTAGGCACAAGGCCGTTTTTAATGTGAGGTAAAAACCAGCTCCCCTAAAAGTAGGCAAAAAGGGGGCACTCTGGTTACCAAAAATAATAATTGTCCCAGTATAGAGGGTTTCCCCTCCATTGACTGGTACAAATTATCTTAAGTGCAGCATCTGCCGGAACAGATGCTACACTTTGATCTTGACCCGAAGGCACGATCCTTCTCTGTAGATGCAAGAGGACTTTCTACTTTAATAACATCTTTTCTCAAACCGCTTGCTTTTGTGCTTTTGGAATCCACTCCTTGCTCTCCCAACTGTACCAACATGCAAAAATTTAAATGTAATGTGAACACGCCTCCCCTTGCACAACTCCCTACTTAAGATGCCTGTATAAATCTGGCTCCTAATTCATAGAGTCTTTTATGGTAGTATGGTAGTGAAATAATTAAAAAAAAAAAAAAGCATTTAATAAGGTTTCATGGTTTCATCTATTTCTAGCTATTTTTAGACTTCCCATAATCAGTGTATTAAACGAGAGGTGATCGATAAAGAAGAACTATAAACAATCATGTTGTGTCTCATTTGAAGCCGCAATTATCTGAGATAAACTCATTCAATCGTTTGAGGAAAAAGCTCATTGTGCATTTGATATTTAAACCTAAGGCAAACAACATCCGAGCAGGGAGTGATTATATAAACAATAGCAGGAAATAGGAGAAGGAAAACAAAAGGTTACTCTACCTACAGACATTTAATGTAGGCTCAACAAAACATTTTACTAGTGTCATCAGAAGACCTAAAATATCAAAACAAACGGATGATTGGTGAGAAACTAAATTGTTTGCATTCTCTGGAAATGTCATTGACAGTGACAATGGACGTTTCTCGTATTTAATTAAAAACGTGATACTTAAAATACTGATTTTAGCATGGATGATTCAGCTCTACCTTCACCGAACAAATATGGTTTCATATTGTATATAATTCATTGTAGTTGAAAGAAAGTAGATGATCTATGTCCTGGCATTGTTCGGGAAAATTGAGGAAACCATGGATCACCCCCCCCCCCGTCTCCCAAGAGTAAATTAACTGGAGAGAGCAAGAAAGACTTTTACATCACAAATTTGTCATTTGGTTAGCCTCACCCTTTCTTTTTCTCTGCGCCCTCTCTCTTACAGATGTAATGTTGTGAGTCTCAGTCTCTCCGATAAGTATCATTGCAGCATGTGTTCTTCCAAATTGTCTCATTTATTTCCTGTTCTTTTTCCAGCTCGTTTGACTCATTAGCCTAGTGATCTATCAATTCGCCGTTTTGATACCTTGTTATAATGCAACCTCCTAGCTTCTCTTCAAGAAGTGTAGACTTGTGAAACTTTTTTCCTGCTGTTTTCCTTCTACCTTTAACCTTAGTCTCTGAATCTCCTATAATCAAGTCTGTAGACCAAAAATTGACAGTAGTTTGTGTGAGACCATTCCTTACACAAACAGACAGAATGGGTCATAATATATATATATATATATATATATATATATATATGTGTGTGTGTGTACGTGTCACTATATATAAGTATGTATATGTGTATATTTTGGAATGCTCTCCATATATTAGAGTATTGTTCTGTATACATTATTTTAATATATATATATATATATATATATATATATATATATATATATATTACTTCACTCATACTTGGAAGCTTTTAAACTATGTCCTAACAGTAAAATTATAACTAGTCTGTATAAATTATTTTAATAACTGGGTTTCTTTTGAGGTTAAAAGCCATTTTTGAAACTCGATGGAATAAGGAAATAATTATCGTTATTTTGTATCCCTTGTTTCAAATAATAAATGTTGTAAATTGTAATTTGTAAATTTTTAACTTTCTTTCATATACATTAATAGAACCCCACTTTTTAGCAGCATAGAAAAAAAATGTAATTCAAAACATGACGGTTAAAAGATCAGATACATGCAATATTTTTTATTTTTTAAATAAACATTCATTTATTTAAAGTTTCTAATTTTTGGCTTATAACAAAGCCCTCATCAGGAATTTTTTTTTTTAGACATATTTTTTCTTTTTCTTGCTTGCCATAGTGTAGTTCGGCACAGTCTCTATTTGTTGAAGATAGATATTGTATCGTCCAGTCCAGTGGATAAGCGTAAATGTTAATATAAAAAATATCGCACATGTCTGATCTTCTAACCATCATGTTTTGAATTTATATATCAGTTTAAAATAACAATGTATACAGAATAATACTTGAATATATGAACAACATTCTAAAATATATATATATATATATATATAAAGTGAAACATGCATGCACGCACACACACACACACATATATATATATTCATAATAATTGGTGACTTAATATTATATTAACAGGATCCATGGAAATTCACATGGAATGAGAAATATATTTAATTAACGTATATGTCTTTATAAAACTGATATTTTTCTGAATTGCACAAAAAATAAGATTTTTGGACAGAAAAAACTAAGACGCAGTAAATATGAGTTTATTAACATTTCCATGAAAATAGTGTCCATTGTATTTTAAATATAGAACTAACCTAAATGAGATATACAAATAAATATTCAGAAAATAATATTGTGCTACATAGTTCAATACAAATAATAAAATTACATTCTAAGAGGCCATTTTTAATTTACTCTTTCAGTCTAGCACCTCTTGGCAGACAATGTTCTTCTTCCGCTACTTTTTTCAAATATTCCCCCCTTTTTACATAATATTTCGCTAATTTCTTTGATGAAGAACTGCTGCATGTCAAAATTACGAGTTTCTTTCCTACACAATTACGACAATGATCATAAATTATTGATATCATGATACTCGAAAATGAGGCTACATATCCTTATCCACAGTTGGCAGATTGGCCTTTTTAAAGCCAAATTCCATGAATTTAGTCTTTTTTAAAAAATAGTTTGGCCTTAAAAAAATTTATTTGGCCTTTTTCAAAGCGTAACGTACGAACTAACTAAGGACGGAATAAGCAGAATATTACTGTCCACATGCGTAAATGCAGGACACAAAATGTTTTCTATTCTAATACTTCTGGCTATCTAGATTGCGAGGATATAATTGTCTGGACCTTTTTTCTATCGTTTTTCAAGGTTTTAAATTTTTTCTTTATTTTTCTCGTTATATACTGAATATTTGTTAATGAAATCTATAAAACATCTACTACTTATTTCATTTTAAACATTTTTCTTTTTTAGAAGACTAGCATTTCGACCTGGCGCTGCTCGGGTCTTTGGAGGTGTATGCTGAGCAAAAAAAAAAAAATAACAAACAAAAAAATGGTCAATTTTTTTTAATTTGACCCCTATTATGACCCCTTAACATTTACTCTTTTGGGCTCAAATCAAGTTATTAAGTTAGATCCATGTCCAAGGAACCTATATCTAAAATTTCAAGTGTTTAGACAAAAAATTGAGTTTGGTAGAGTTCTCAAAAGTCAAATCGTTGAACTTTGACCCCTTAACAGCCGAATTTCTGGCCGAAAACCGATCACATCGATTTTTCCAAATCTCAGTACCCTGTATATCAAATTTCGAGTCTGTAGACTTAAAATTCTCAGAGTTATTGCATATGGAAATGTACACAGACACACACAGACACTTTCACTTTTATAGATATACTAGCGAGGGGTATCCGGCGTTACCTGGGTATTTGGAGGTGTGTGTGGTTTTGGGTAAATCAAAACTCCGGGGGGTGAGGTTAAAAAAAAAAAGTTTTGGTAGGTAAGTATGAGGATCGAACCCGAACCCTTGAGACAAAGTTGGAAATTAAAGTATGAAAAACAAAAACATGCGATGTTAACCATTGGACCACCATGACATACTGACAGAAACACGTCTGAATTTATTTAATTACTTAAATTGGCAGGTGCACGTTTTAATGACTTAATGAGGTCAACTTTTGACTGCGGGGTAGCATTTCATTTAGTGCGGGAATGCTTTTTCTTCTCCCCCCCAAAGACGTTGGGGGTAGGGGGAAAACATTATAGGAAAAGGCCTAACCTACATGCGGCGAGCGAAAACTGTTGAATATTTATCTTCCCGAAGTCGAGCAAATTAAATAGACAGGCGAGCTCCGTTGTTAACTCTGAGATCTTACGATTTACATGTGATATAAAAAGTTTTAAAAAGTTGTTAGGCGACCGACCGCTTCTCTGAAAAAAGCCTTTCTTGGACATACACAAAAAGCGAACATACATTTTCGCTTTTATATATATAGACTAGCGGGGGGGGGGTACCCGGCGATGCCCGGGTGTTTGGAGGTGTGTGTGGTGTTAAATAAAAAAGGGGGGGGGGATCGAACCCAAAGCCTTGTGGCAAAGTTTGAAAATAAAATCGGCCAGCCAGAATGAGTTAGTGAAAGATGTTTGAATTTATTTAAGAACCAAATTGACAGGTGCGTGGCTGGAAGTCGTCGAGCGTTATGACGACGACGCAGGTTTGTTTGTTATAAACGAAGTAAAAAAAGAAAACAACGTTAACACTAAGCGGGGAAAAAAACACAAAAAAAACTAACGTAAGGCAAACGAACGATGAAAACAGAAAAACGAACACGTGAAAAATGGCTTAAATAAGCCTGTTCCGATATTAAAATTTAAAAAATCGAAAAAAACAAAAAAACATCTCACACCATGATTCGAACCCAAAACGTTTAAATAATGAACCAAGGCCTTAACCAACTGAGCTAAGGCAACGTTCACAAAATTTGTTCGGTTTTTCAACTATTTAAAGTAAATCAGGTCATGACGTCATCTGACGCATGCGTAGAATCGGTCATTGTCACGAGAGCACCGTTTTTGTTGACCCCCCCTGTCGAGAATTGTCGATGTCGAGGTGAAAAAGTTAACGTTTTTGGCCAATTTTTCGATATTTTTTGAGCAAAGGATGGAGCTTCGATGTGATACCGAGTTTGTGAATTTTCATTGCGTCTGTGGAAAGTTTTTAGCAGACATCCAAACATACACACAAACATACATACATACATACATACATTTTCGCTTTTATATATATATAGATAAATTTGAAAATTTTGCCTTTGAAAAAAGTTATTTAAAAGCTTTAGTTTTAACATTTTAAAATGTTTGGGTCTCCCAACAAAGGAAGGATTAAACCTAGTAATTCACTCCTGTTTGCCTGTTCGTTTGTTTGCACTTTTCTCAATAACCATACCATATTTTGCACAAACATTAGTTATGGTGAAACTAAATTTTTGCCAGAACGGATTTTCCAAGATAATTCTGGTTGCCCTCCTAGGAGGCATTATAGGGATAAAATTGCCTCCAAATTGTTCATCTGTTTGCACTTTTCTCCATAACCATGTCTTGGATTTTTTAAAGTTTTGCACAAACATTATTCATGGTGAAAGTAAATTTTTCACTTGATGAGTAGGACCTCACATGCTCGGCTTGTTTACTTTTTAATACATTACATACAATAAAGTAGTTGCATAGTCATAGTAGTTGGAGAAATATAAATAAAGAGAAAGAGGGAGGTACATATATACCAATAGAGAGTGAAAATTAACTATTGATACTAAATCTGTCTTGTATACTACTAAAATTTTGTGGCCTTGTTTGCTTATCACTCTTTTCTGACGTCATCTATTAAAAAGGGTGGGGATAACCGTGAACAGAGGATGACATCATCCATTAAAACACAAAGATAAATTGAAAAGTTTAAGAAATATATTTTCAACATATTTTCTGCCCTCCAAACTGGCTATCTCCTGGAAATGAATAGTCTTGAGCATGCTATGCTGGTGTGGCCTTGTTCTTTGATGTTGAGGCATGGTCTTGTGCAATTCTAGAAGGTCCATACTTCCAAGCTTTACCTTCTCACTCTTTGAAAAGGAGTTAGTTTGTAATTGTTGATCTTCTGGGGCGCCCCTACTGGGGTATTATGACAGGACTGGCTAGGTATTTTTTTAGTCAGCCAGAGTACTCTTAATCTAGAAGGCTGGTTTTTCAAGTCCTACTTTCCCGACCTTGTCTGTGGGAGAGAGATAAACAAAGTCATTCATTTATAATATCTCACCTGTCTGTTTAAATGTATGTATGTATGTATGTATGTTTGTATGTCTACCTAAAACTTTCGACAGAGGCGACGGATTTTCACGAGATCAGTATCATTTTGAAGCTCAACCCTTCGGACAACAAATATAAAAAAATTGGCCCAAAACATTAATTTCTTCACCCTCAACCGGGCACTTTTCTACAAAGGAGGGGCGCTTTTTTCACCAATATTTTCGAAAGCCATCACCTCTTTTCAATTGTCTAGCTTTAATTTAAACCTACGTCACTTCCAGTTTGGCGATGGGTGCAACAGCAAAGACATCATTTTTTTCGCATTCTTTTCCTCCTTCACGGTACGGGTTCGAGCTTGCCTGCCTACTAACACTTTTTTTTTGGGGGGGGGGGCAACACATACCACCAAACACCCGGGCAACGCCGGGCACCCAGACTAGTCCATTTATAAAGGATGGGTTTGCCAACATTGTCGCATATATAACAAATTTACCTTATGTTCTAAGCCAAAATCTATGAAAAGTGATGGTTACCAAATAAACTGTTTTTCATAAGGTCGAATAGATATTTTAATAGAAGGGAAAATGAAGAATTAGAAGTAGAGAGATTTCTGATAATACATATATATTGCGACTGCTTACTAAAGGGTGTTACCAACTACGACGCTCACAAAGTGTGGAGTGAGTCATAACAACAAATAAATATACTGACAGTACCGCAGAAAGGAATGTCGGCTAAAACACACACACACACACACACACACTCATAGATACTAGATGCTAATATAAACGATAAAAACAACAAAATCAATAAAATGCAAGCTGCCATTTTGATTGTATACACATTGTCGTTACTTGCTTCTTTTTCATTTTGAGTGTGTGCAAAAATCCTGGTATTTTAAACAATAAGCATATGACCATATGTTTTTGTTTTTTTTTAATTTGTTTTGTTTTAATGACGTATCACCCCCTTCAGGTTATTTAATGCCAAATCACCTGATTTGGCAAACGTTTTTTTTTTTTTTTATTATTATGCTTCACGTTCTTAACGTCTTTAAATATTTGTCCATGCTGTTTGCCTCGACTAGTCATACATATTGTAAATGCACATCCAGGCAAGCCTTTCTATTCAGTTCTTAGATATGATCACTCTGGCTTAGAATGAACCTGAAAGTAATAGCAACGAACAAATGACATCACAGTTTGCCAAATTTTTTGTTTTATTAAAGAGTTGCCACTTATCAAAGCCCAAAAGTCACTCAAGGATAAGGATTAATGAATGTCAGATAGACGGTGAGACAACACTAGATAATGGTGGTAGAAATTTGTCAGAATTTGATTATTTAAAAGAACGGCTCACCAAGAATTTATTTACATTGGACTTGAAAACAACAATGTTGTATTTGTTTGAGAAGCGGGTTCGCAGTATTGTGTCCTACAGATTCGTAGTTCTAGGAAAGAAACTGCTCATAAAAGTTTTGTTTAGTTTTACACACAGAGAAGGAGAAAGAAAAAAATATTTTTAGTGGTTGTAGCTAGGCAAGTCTTTGTTGTCAATGTTTTAGAGGGAGTGGACCATAGATGGTAGCATAGCCTAGCACCTGCCATGAAAATAATTTTAGAATAGAAAACGAGTCGCAATGTCTCTTCTATAAGAAAGAGGTAGTAGGGAGGAGAAGACATCGTCCACTAGATTACAAAGTTGGTTTTGCACTCTGTTAAGTCAGGAAATGGTGCTCTGAGCATCATGTTCCCAAATATGGTAACATTACTCCATCTAAGGATGTATTATAGGGCCTCTCTACTAAGTGTACTTTAAGATTGGCTGTTATAAAACTGCACACGATTTGTAATGTAAGTTACATGGTGCCAAAATTGAATTCATTTTTGCAGAGAATAGAAAAACATTGAGAATATAGAACTTTTGAAAACAATTAAAAGCAGCAACAATAACAGCAAAAAACTGTAACCATTTTTAACAATTCAAATTTGTATAAATACAACCATGTGGTTACATATGTGTTTGGTTATTCAATGAGCATTACTGCAATACTTGTTGTTTATGTCTCCATATTTGGACATTGTTAAAGGCTGGGACAAGTTAAGTCGGGGTGATTACCCCTGGTTAGAATCTTCGACTCTAGAATGGTGCTTCACCCTGCGTTGCTCGTAACACAGAATAAAAATAAAAGATCTAAAGTGCGTCGGGTGCAGATTTGTACTCTAGAACAACACATTATCAAAGGTTTGTGAATGATTCTTATTTAACGATTTGAACACAAAGCAATAATGACACAACATGTGGCTAAAATATCATAAGGGCTTTATTAAACGCATAATTGAAATTTAATGCAACACCTCAATGAGTCAGGGTGAGGTCGAGCAAACGAGAAAATAAGAAATAAAAAAATAATGAAATCAAACAAAAAAAAAAGGATAAAGTAAAAAAAAAAATTGACATGAATGTCGTTCTGGAACAACAGTCCAGAAAAAAAAATAAATAAATGTGGTGGAAGCAGGGGTTGGATTTGGGAGTTGAGGTATTAGAAATGGGGTACTTAACTGCAGATAAAATATATCGCATGGCCAATGTAGCTTCTTTCTTTCTTGCTTTTTTTTTTATTATTCTTTTTAAAAGTCTGTGAACGTAGATATGTTGTCTTCTGTAATCTCTTCCCAATTCGTCGACATTATCTTGTTGACCTGAAACTTGCATGCGATGTGCGTCATTTTATATTGTTCCATGTGGGTATCATTTCCACGCCAATTCTAAATAATTAAATAAATTCAAACGTGTTTCCGTTAGTATTTTGCGGTGGCCCAATGGTTAACGTCGCACGTTTTTTTTTCACACTTTAATTTTCAACTTTGCCTCAAGGGTTCGGGTTCGATCCTCAAACTTCTTTTTTTATTTTACCCCCTCCCCTCGAGTTTTGATTTACCCAAAACCACACACACCTCCAAACATCCGGGCAATGCTGGGTACCCCCGCTAGTCTATATATATAAAAGGCAAATGCAGCGCACACATTTTTGTATGTCTCGCAAAGGCTTTTTTCGACGCGATTCTCGCCGGGGGGGGGGTATTATCGCTTAGAAGTGTTTATATACCCCCTAGATAATAATATCTAGGATTTGGGAATGCGCGTCACATCTAGATTTACTTAGCGCGATTTTTATAAAAGTCGATGTATTTCGCTGTCGTCTGTTCGTCCTGCTTTTTAGTATAAATAAATTCAAATTAAATTCAAACGGTGTCTGTTCTCGGTTTTCACGCTGGAACATCCAGAATGCGGTGGAAACCTTATATCAGACAATTGTTTTCATATGAACACCCCTATTTTTTATGGGGAGCTGGTTTTCAACCCAACATCTTGGGGAAACTAAAACAAAACAAACTTGACTGCGGGATTGATATTTGATCTAATTCACTTTTTAGTTAATTCATCACGTTTTTTTGTTTTTTTTCGCTTTCACCTCAGGGATTCGAGTTCGACCCATCCCCCCTCAAACTTTTTTTGGTTTTTCAAACACCCGGGCACCGCTAGACCGTTTGTTTTTTTTGTTTTTTTTTTAGAAGTTTTAACATTATTTGTTTTTATAATATTTAAATAGGGTTATTACTTTGCTTTGTAATCATTTTACTCCTCCCCAACCACACACACACGCCTCTAAAAACCCGGGGAACGCCGGGTACCCCAGCTAGTTATAATATAAATCCCACCTGTCTGTTTAAATGTATGTATGTTTGTATGTCTGCTTAAAACTTTCGATACAGGCGGTGGATTTTCACGAGATCGGTATCGTTTTGAAGTTTGACCCTTTGGACTACAAATATTGAAAAATTGGCTAAAAACATTAACTTCTTTACTCTCAACTGGGCACTTTTCTACAAGGAGGGGGTCGCTTTTTTCGCCGATATTTTCAAAAGTCATCCTCTCTTTTCGATTGACTAGCCTTAATTTAACCCTTCGCCACTTCCAGTTTGGCGATGGATGCAACGGCAACGACGTCACGTTTTTTTTTTTTTGTTTTTTTTTTTCACATTCTTTTCCCCCTTTGCGATACAGGTTCGAATCTGCCTGCCTACTACCACTTTTTTTTTTTTTTTTTTTTGCTCAACACAAACCTCCAAACACTCAAGCAATGCTGGGCACCCAGGCTAGTCTAAAGGGAAAAATCTGTTTAAATGTATGTATGTATGTATGTATGTTTGTATGTCTCGCAAAAACTTTCAACAGTGGCGACTGATTTTCACAAGATCAGTATCATTTTGAAGCTCATTCCTTCGGATGACAAATAGCAAAAAATTAGCCAAAAACATTAATTCCTTCACCCTCAACTGGATACTTTTCTACAGGGATAGATAACAAAAAATCGTTACTTCATGACAATTTAGCCATACATGTATGTGCAAAAAACGTTCTTTCTTGAATATATAAAAAAAAACCCACCTACTTTCGCTCATGCGGTCGTAGCCCAGTCAGTTAAGTAGCAACTTAAGTAGCAATCTTAAGATTGCATGTTTGAGCCAAGATGTCAGATTTTTTTTTTAATGATTTTTAAAGTTTTAATATTAAAACAGGGTTATTTATGCCATTTTTTGTTCTTTTTTTTCCATTATGTTCGCCGTTTTTTTTGTTTTGTTTTTCCGATTTTTTAAGAAGTTTTAACATCGCTCGTTCATTTTTTATTTTTCTGTTTTCGTTGTTTTCGCTGTTTTTCTTTTTTTTATAATATTTAACAGGGTTATTACATTCGCTTATTCTTTATTTTCCATTTTGTTTGATTTACCCAACCCCCTCCCCCACCCCATCACACCTGGGAAACGCCCCGGGTATCCCCGCTACGTCCAGCAAAGGCTTTTTGTTTGGGGGGGGGGGCTTCTTGGGCGAGTTACTATTTTGGAGAACTTTTTATATACTCCCTAGATTGACGGCAATCAACTTTGATCACTGTGAGGAATACCCTCCATATCAGATAATTACTACTGCTAGAGTTCCCCCCTCTTGGGGGGGGGAGCTGGTTTCTTCGCCTGCGGGAACTTGTTCACTTAATTTTCATTTTCTGCATGCCAACTTTTTGATCACTAAATTTTAAACGCTTTTCACTTCCTATTGCATCGTGGCCTAATAGTAAAATGTCACGTTTTCTTTCACTTTTTTCCACCTTCACTTCAAGGCTTCAGTTTCGAGCCTGCCTGCCTACTACAACTTTTTTTTTTCCAACACATACCTCCAAACACCCGGGCAACGCCAGGCACCCCCGCTAGTCCTATATATAAAAATCTCACCCGTCTATTTAAATGTATGTATGTATGTATGTCTACCTAAAACTTTTGTCAGAGGCGACGGATTTTCACAAGATTGGTATCATTTTAAAGCTGGACCCTTCGAACGACAAATATCGAAAAATTGGCTAGAAACATTAATTCCTTCACCCTTAACTGGCAACTTTTTCTTTTTTTGCCGATATTTTCGAAAGTCATCCCCTCTTTCTGATTGTCTAGCCTTAATTTAAACCTTCGTCACTTCCGGTTTGCTGATGAATGCAACTGCAAAGACGTCATGTTTTTTTTCACATTATTTCCTCCTTCACGGTACAGGTTCGAGCCTGCTTGCCTACTACCACTTTTTTTTGCTCAACACACCTCCAAACACCCAGGCAACGCCAGGCACTAACGCTAGTCCTATATATAATATCTATCTTTCTCAATGACTACGGCTGTAGAAAATTTGTAAAAAAAATAAAGACTGGAAAAACATGTTAATTTTTAACCTCAGAGCGACTCAGTTTTTAGAAGGATTATTGCAGTAATGAATTGGAAAGTCTAAAATTAATGTTACAAATTAAGTTTTGAATTGCTTTGCTGCAAATGAAATAGAGACTGACTGAGATTGGGGATATGAATCGTTTTGTAACAAGATCTCTGCTGCGAGTCAAGCAGGGAACTGACTATATCAAATCAAAACAACTGCAAATCAATTGAGACTTGCCATAGCTCGAATTTCTCTACTTAACTTTGCTGCTCACGATAGCACACGCATAATAATCAGGTTTTCTTTCTTTTTTTTGTCAATATTCTTCCTGTTACTCAACTTTAAAAAAGGCTAACAAACTGAGAAAATGACTTTAAAATTAATAGGAAAATTAGCCAATATTTTGCAAGCAACCTAATCTGTTTAATAAAGTTAGATCCACAATCCATTCTGAATAGCCATTTTATTTTGGTGAATGTTGGTTCATGTTAAAAAAAATAAAAAGAATTAGGTCGGTGAAAAAGGTTCTGCTGTTTGTTTTGTTTGTTTTGTGGGGTTTTAAGGCATGCCAACCCTTTGGGTTATTTTATGCCACGTATCTATGGGTTCAGGCAACTGTTGTAGAAAGGGTTTTTTAAAAAATTTTATAAAGGCAAATTTTTTTAAGATATGAGAGTATGATGTGGGGATTGTTTTTATCAAATAACTCTTTAATATTGTTTTCTTTGTAGAATTGATTTCTTGCTGTTACAAAATCGGTGCATTGAATTAATGTTTTATTGTGAGTGGTGTTTGACAATGCATGCAGATGGGTTGACTTTCTTTTTTAGGAGATATGAGTGGGTTAAATGGTCTATTTTTATTCTTGTTAGTTTGACTTCTTCTTTTCTGTTTAGTTGCGTATTTTGTTCTTGTTATTTAATTTTTGGCATTATTTTGTGAAGTTTATTGTTAGGGTGTTCATTCCAGTAAGTTTACTATTTCTCTGTTGTGTATGCGCTTATACGTCTTTTTAGGTCTGTGTATGGAATTTTAAAATTTGCATCAATTGGGAGATTTAAGACGTTTTTTGTTGCTGAATCTGCTAATTTGTTACTTTTAATACCAGAATGGCTCGGTATCCAGCAGAAAATGATTTCTTTTTTATTCAGTTAATTTTTGGAGCAATTTTGCAATTAGGGGGTTGTCCATCTTTTTTTAAAATTTCATTTTGAAAATAAGTCTTTTAAAAATCTTTATTCATAAGAATAACAACCTTTACTCTGTATAACTTGATTCCATCCATCAATAAACTTATTAATGCCTCGTTTATAAAATTCTTTAGGTTTTGATGCAAAATATGAATCTAATTCATGTCCAATCTCCTCCCATGATGTTAAACTAAGGCCATCTAAATGGTTTTGTAATCCTCGAAATAAGTGATAATCTGAGGGAACTAGGTCAACAGAATATGCAGTGTGGGGAAATATTTTCCTTCCAAATTCTTGTAGGCGATTTTTGATCAGAATCGCTGTGTAAAGATGAGTATTATCATTATGGAAAATGACTACCTAAGTCGTTTTCAGATCAACACGAATGAGAATATTTCAGAAAAATATGAATGATGCTTAAATAATCTGAAAGAAAATATTATAAATTAATCATCCTGATTAAGTAATAAAAATATGAATGAAATAAATGACAATGATTTAAAATACTTCTACAAACTGGCAAAAACTTTTACACAGACCTAATAATTTGAGTTAATTTCTTCTTGAAAATAATTTATCTGGTTAGAGTTTTTTCATATAGCCGCCATGAAGTACTGTTGCCACATCTGCTAGAAGCAGCTTATCCTGCCTTGACAGAGTTCAAAATAGACTTTGTAGCTTAGTGGGGGATGCCCTTTTCTCTTCCCTGCAACCTCTTTCCCACAGAAGAGACGTTGCGAGCCTGTCTCTGCTTTATCATTATTTCCATGGCAAGTGCTCGTCTGAGCTCACTCCAATCTATGGTTCCCCCCTCGCCATACTTTCATGAAAAACACACATTTAGCAAAAACCACTATCAACAATTTCCCACACTCTTTATCTGTGCCTAAACCTAAATGTAGATTCCATAAACAAAGCTTCTTTCTTAGAACTGCACACCTGTGGAACTCTCTTCCGTTCGTCTGCTTTTCAGCTGACTACAAGCTGATTATCTTCAAGTCCAACGTAAACAAGTTCTTGATGAACCGCCCCCCCCCTAAGCAATCCAATTTACAAAATTTCCACTACCTATGTTTACTACGCTATAATCACATTAACTAATGTCGAGTGGCCTTTGGGCCTTGATAAGTGGTGATTCCTGTGTAAAAAAAATTGTAAATATGGAGGCAATTTTGTATTTGTCTATTAAAGGTGTACTTCCATTCATTAGAACAAAAATATAAAATTTAGGAGAAAAAAACAAACAAAACGTCATAGTTTTAACATAAGAAACACCTACACACCCACAAAATAAATTGTAAGTAAATGTATATAGGTAGGTGTAACTAGTTATATAACTAGCTTGCTATCATTTCGCAAAGTTCACTACTTGAAACCAAAATTTATTATTATAAACATTTCTAAGCTTGCTGTAAACTCAAGACAAAACCTTTCACATTATTCGCATGAAGAAACATTTTGGTAATTTTTATGCAAACCTATTTATCATTGAAATATAACAAAAAATGAAAAGAAAGAGGAAATCAATTCGTCTGAACTATGGTGCAGGCACACGTGTGTGTCTGGGGGGGATCTCTCTTTTTTTTTTTTTTTTTTTTTTAAATTTTTTTACAACCTAAAAATTGATGGCAACTTGTTGAAAGTAAAGTCAGTCAAGACCAGGGCGAAACATTTGTTGTATTTATTTAAATCAAAACAATAATCAAATTTAAAAGGAGAGAGAGAGAGAGAGAGAGAGAGAGAGAGAGAGAGAGAGAGAGAGAGAGAGAGAGAGAGAGAGAGAGCGCACCTTCGCCGTTTAGGAATTCCTATGCCTCATCAATATATCATTTAAATTACATTCCTTAAAAATTAATATTTTAATAAAGCTTTCAAAATTTATCATCCTTTTATTAAATTACTTTAGGTAATTACGGTTAATATCGACAAAACTATTGCATATGTATAAAGAGACAATATAGGACAATGAAATTACAAATGAATAACACCAGACATTAATTTATTGTGAACTGTTTAAAAAGTTATGCAAATTAGACATGAAAATAGCTGTGATTGGGTATTTGGTCTTTATTACATATACAGTATTTCAAAATACTATGTTGTATCATTAACTTAAAATAACAGTAAACTGTTTTGATGATAATATAGGCATGATAAAATGCAAAAAGAAAACTTTCATATTTATTCATCAGGGCAAAAGAAAAAATAGGCCAGATCTACAGTAGTATCTGGTTATTGCAAGGAAAAGATTCCTTCAACATTCATTTCTGCTTTATGAAATGGAATAATGTCATTGTTTGAACGATTTTTTTAAAGAGGTTCATTACTAAACAAACGTGTTCATTGAAAAGAAAGTATGTTAAATTTCACTACAACCGTTTAATAACACTAAAAAAAAAAAATACATTCCTTTCGAATCACTGTTTATTCAAACAATATTTGTTGCATTCATGTGATCTTTTATGTAAATAAAAAGACAAAATTGTTAAAACAGAACATTAAGAAGAAAAAAAAAATGAAAAACGGGTTTTCATTTAAGCTGCACATTTGGTGATGAAAATGTTATTTCAAACTTAAGTGACAGAGTAAAGAAAATGTTATGTCAATGATAATGGACAAACTCTTCTTCTTCTTCTTCTTATTATTATAATAATAATAATAATAATAATAATAATAATAATAATAATAATAATAATAATAATTAAAAAAAAAAAAAATGGTGCGACAGAAAATAGATGTGAAGATTCAAGAAGGATGGAAATACAGAGAAAGGAGAGAATCATTCAAATCTCCAGTTCAGGGGCACAAAGAGTATTGGAATCTTGGGGAACCTCATTACAACTGAAATTCCAGAAAAAAAAAAACAACAGTTGTAATCAGCAGGAATTCGATGGTAAATAGCTTTTGCAATAATGCAAACTAATTTGCAATGATTATCGAAATAAGTGGACAGTAAAGACTTGTATGAGAAATTCCTAATAACTAAATAATAATAAAAAAAATCACGGCTACATGAATGGCTAGTTCAAAAAACTAAGATGACATTTTGCTATTGTGATAAAATAAAGTCGTTTGCAGTAGTTATTAAGGGATGGAGAATACCGGAAATCTTGGGATACTTGTTGTCACTCAGACTTCAGGAAACATAATAATAATAATTAATACAAGGCTTGCACAAGTTTAAACGAAATCTGTCAGCATTTTGAACACCCGGGCAATGTCGAGTCCATCTGCTAGTATATTAGCAGTTTTATTTGTGATAAATGTTTGTTGCCATCACAAAGTTTGTAACGTAACAAAAACAGAAACAACCAATGATTTTTTTTTTCATAATTAAAGTAGTAGACAATTGGAAATTGAATAAATTGGAATAAAAATCTATTGATTAGTAAAACTCGGATGAAAAAATGAAAAAGAATAAAGTTGCAACAAAATACTAAAAATATCTTGATTTCTATGCAATAATTTATAGTGCAAAAAGAAAGGAAAAGGAAACCATTGGGTCAATATTTTTGTTGCATGGAGGATGGTGATGAATTGTTAGCAATTAGGACAAATTCACTGAAAGGTCATGGGAGTGAAAATGCTTTCAAATACCAATTTGCCTGCGATGGCGAAAAAAAAAAAAAAAAAAAAAAATCAGCAAATTGCCAATGGGACATGACCAATATTTTCTTTCTAGGTTAAAAGTTAATTTGATTATAATTGAAACTATCAGTAACGTTGGGTAAGGATTAGTGGATTTGTATATTTGTCTTTCTATCAAAATATAATCTTATAATATAACTAGAAGGACTCATGACCCGGCGTTGCCCAATATTGTATTTATTTGCAAATTGTTATTCTTTTCTTCTTTTAAACGATTCCGGTTTTTTTTCATAATTTTTTTTTTTTTTTTTTTTTTTTTTTTTGGTTCCAATCAAACGGATGTAACTCAAATACATAATTACCATAATTGCATCTCCCTTTTAGTTACGTCCCTCTTTTTATCCACGAGGATAATATAGAAATAAAGACTTTTATTTTTTTTTCATTACAGATATAACATATATTTTGTATTTTCGAAGAAAATCGAACTAGAATAAATAATGGTAATGGTTGTGACCCAGCCAGCTATGGTTAAACTAACTATACTTATTGTAAATGAAATTTTTAATTCTATTACTAATTAAAATAAGGTTTTCAATCTTAATAATACTGATAATATTGATTAGTTCACTGGTGAGGAGTTTTGTTTTCATTTTGTTATGAAGAAGTTTATGAGTAATAAGACAAAAATATGAAGAGTAAATGGATGAAAACGATTCTATGGAGATCAACAGCAATAATAATTATTTAACAATTTTCAATTGGGAGAATTACTATTAAAATGAAGAGACCCACTAAGTTGAAGTCGGTAAGCGTCTATTTGAATCTTCCTGCTTTGTTATCGTCTGATCAAATCTAAGGTCAAATAACCGATGTTTTTAAATTTTTCTTGGCAAGGGAAATAACATTATGGTACAAGACTTATTTCCCTTTAAATATTAAAAAAAATATTCAATTTCCTTTTAACTACAAAGTATTTAAAAGTATTATTAGGTAAAAGTATTATGTATTCACCTAATGTTATGTATCCAACTAATGTGAAAGTTATTAAATATGTTTTCTTTATTTGAAAATAGGATTAGAGTATGAAAAGGGATATGGAAACCCTAGTTCATGCCCGGCCAAGCAAAGCAATTCTGCTTGAGACTGAACTTGCTTCTCCGTTCCTTAGCTTACACAGTGGTGGTACCAACATAAGGATGTAGACTAAGGGTGACAGCAGACAGCCTTGCCACATTGATAAGATAACAGGATATTATTAGGTTGGTGCAAAAATAATGTCGTTTTTTGACATTTAACTTCAAAAGATCATAACTTCTTTCATAATGAATTTTATTGATCAAAATAAGAACTATTAGAATCGACACATTTTTGCCAACGACAAACAAGCTTATTTATCCCATTAGAATATAAATTCGGAGTTCTGGAAGCGATGAAGCCATTGAAGGCCTATTTGGCATAATCTCGGCTTTTAAAGCATTTTTCGCACAGGAACTTGTTAAGATGCTTGAAAAAGTGATAATCGGTGGGTGAGAGATCTGGTGAATATGGTGGATGAGGCAATCTCGTAGTCCAATTCGTTCAGCTTCTGCAAGGTCAGTTGAGCAACATGCGGCTGAGCGTTGTCATCGAAGAGAGTTGGTCCCTTCATATTGACCAGTCTCGGGCACATACGTTGGAACTTCTGGTGCATTTCATCAATTTGTAGGCAGTACTTCTTTGCTGTAATCGTTTCATCCAGATTCAAGAAGCTGTGATGGATGAGACCGGCCGCAGACCACCAAACAGTTACCAAAACTTTTTTTGATGCAATTTCGGCTTTGAGAAGTGTTGTGGAGCTTCTCCAGCATCCAACCACTATGCCGAAAATTGCCTTGTCATAGAGGATCCACTTCTCATCACACATCATAATCCGCTTGAGAAATGGGTCGATTTTGTTGTGCAGAAGGAGTGTAGAAGACACCTCAAAATGACGATTTTTTTTTATTATCGTTCAATTCATGCGGCACCTATCCAACTTTTTTGAGTTCCCTATTTGCTTTAAATGGTGACCGATAGTTGAGTGGTCGACCTCGAGTTAAACAGCAACTTCTTGTGTGATTTTGCAAGGATTGGCTTTAATTAAGGCTTTCAAATGTTCGTTATCAATCACAGTTGGCCGGCCGCAACCATCTACATCTTCGAGGCTCTCATCACCATTGTGAAGTGTCTTGAACCACCACTGTGCCACACGTTTGTTAGTGGTTTCTGGGCCAAATGCATCATTGATATTACGAGCTTTCTTGGCAGCTTTTCGGCCTAGTTTGAACTGAAATCGTGCGGATTTGATTTTTGTCACTGCTGTCGAAAAGCCTGCAAAAAAATGAATGAAGAGATTGAGAACGGTAATGCATAACATGATTAAATAGAGCGAAAAACGTGCTTCAAAATGATATACAACATGACTCTATATATATATATATATATATATAGATCTCAATGAATTCAGAAATCATATATAAAAGTAACATATGTGAGATAACGATATTATTTTTGCACCAACCTAATATGAATGCTTTCTGTTTACCTGCCATACTGTCATTGTTGAACTATACAGAACAAAGATCAATCTAGAGGTTCAGATTGAAACTTGTAGTCTTTAAAACAGATGCCAAGTGAAGTGATTGTTCATTCTGTCAAAAGCTTTAAACTGATCCAAGTTGATCAGTATGGTCTACGTGTTATCTTCTGTTGCCTCTAGAATCGTGCGAATCTAATGCAAGTTGTTCTGAATTGATCTCCCCTTCACAGTATAGTTCTACTAGAATTCAATCAATTCTTTGATAACATCCTGCAACTGATTTGATAAAATATTAGGAAATTTTTTTTAACTCTTTGTCTTAGAACAAACCAATATTTGAACACATTCGTTTTTTTTTTGTTATTTTTTTATTTTCTTCCTTTGAAGATTGTAACGTTGGGTATGGGGCAGCCAAAACAGCTGTCAACAATGCCTTGCTTTTTATTGAAACCAACCTAGAGCTCTTTTTAGTATCCTCGTTGTTCCTTTAAGTGCAATTGTCTGGATCTCTTTTGCACTTGGTTCACCAGGAACATTAGTTAGGTAGGACTTCAGGTTCTTCTTCATAAGCCCTGTGGCACCTATAATAACTGGTATGATTGATATCTCTGCAAGATTCCAGTTTCTTTTCATATCATACACGTGACCTTGATATTTGGTCTTTTTTCCCTTTTTTCCCTTTCAGCTCTGTTCAAACCTCCATCATTAGAAACACTCACTTCAACCAAGGTTGCAACTCTCTGACTTATTCCATATAACTATGTCAGGTTTCACATCAGCATTTTCAAGGTAGGTGACTGTAGGGATTACATGCTCAGAAGCAGTGCAAGCATGTGCAACAACTTCAAATCCAATTCATAGAGCAGACGATCGAGTCCTTACAATTTTTTTATAATTGACCTGCTTCAAACACGATCACTTTGATCTTAGCCAAAAAAAATCAAGGAACCATAAAAAATGCTTTTGTAACTACACATTTGTAAATGAATGAAAAAGCAAAGCAAAACTGTTCTGTTCTCATCAAACTATCCTCCCAGGAATTACATCTTCTATTATTGTAGATGAGTAGTAATATTGGTTTTTGTTGTCATAAGACCATCCTCCCAGGTTTGAAGGTGTTAACATAATCACTTTCAAATGCCATCCTTATATGATACCATCCAGTGTACATGGATACAAACAAACATAATAAACAAGATGTGTGTGTGTGTGTGTGTGTGTGTGTGTGTGTATTGATAATTATTTTTGTTCCTAGAGACACTAGTAATTCATGTTTTCACAATCATCAGTGCAGGAAGTGATATTTACTGCTGGGTAAGGGATTCAAGCTTAGTTACAAAGTCACATTTGACTCCATTTGCTAGGATGTTACCCCTGGACCAACATAAGGAAATTAAACACCTATAAATGCCAAAATGTGGGCATAACAATAATGCATCCAGAGAGTGTTCTAATGACCGGAAGTTGTGAACATTGCATATTTGCTAGTTGGGTGCCTTTTTGTTTCATTCCCCCAGACAGGGTTCAATTTTAATAATCTTGAAGGTGGCTTATAAATTATGAATATTAATCATTATTTTCCTACCAACAGACATTAGTGTTTCATGGTTTTGCAATCAGCAGTGCAGGAAGTGATAATTGGTCACAGGATTCAAACCCAGTTACAAAGTCATCTTTGACTTCATTTGCTAGGATGTTACTCCTAGTCCAGCATCAATTAACACGAAAATTAAATGAAGCCCCTATAAATATCAAATGCAGGCATAACAGTAAAGCAGTAAGAGAGTGTTCTAACGACCGGAAGTCATGAACGTTGCATATTCGCTAGCTGACTGCCTTTTTATTTTATTTTTCCAGACAGGGCTCAACTTTAATAATCTTAAAATGGCTTGTAATTATAAATATCAATCTTTTTTGTACCTACATCCACTAGTGTTTCATACGTATATATTTGTAAAGTCCTTTTCTTAATCTAAAACAGCACATTTATTGAGAAGCTTTAGTGTTCAGTAGGAGTTCATCATATGGAATCTGTTGCTTTTTATTCATATATTAGATGCGTTGTTCAAGAGAATTCAATATGGATCGTCTAGTAGAGATAATGTATGTTGATGATCTTATGCTTATCTCCATGCTTATAGTATTAAGCGAAACCATCCTTGTGACATAATGCTTGTCTGTCACTGATTAACCTTCCTAACAAGGTCGCTATCCATTTATACACCTGAGTGGACTGTTTGCTTACATCAGTTTGTATTTCCACTCATCTAAATACTGACCCGACTCAAAATCATTTAATGATTGAATAATATGTTTGTTGCGTGTCTAATGTAACTAACAGTTTTAATGAAATATACATCCATATATAAGCATAAACATAAGTACACACACCAAATACACCAGATACAGTCATATCTACATACATGCATATACCTGTTATGTATGTATATGTATGTATGATATTCAAATACAGTTAAAGGTGACACGAAGACTCCATTTTTTTTAACTACTATACTGAGATGTAGAGGAGGGTGCCACACCTTTCTCTGGACTACTCCATTGACTCAGACTTATGATGTTTAAACAAGGAGGCATCAAGTACCATTTTTGAAATCTTTGATATGATTCGACCAAGGATTGAACCCAGATCTCCTGATCCATTACCAGACACTCTAATCATTATACCAACCCCTGGCCCACCCAACTAGCAACAAAATCATAGCCCTTCACTACAGAGGTTCCTAGATGACATATTTTTTTTATTCTATTAACTTTTTTCCTTGAACTGGTTACCTTTGGAATTACTTTCCTGCTTCTTGTTTCTTCAACATGTAGAAATTTATATGTAATATGAATGAATATCTTACTGCACAACTTGTCACCAGAGTTTCCCTTTATATAAATCTGGGCCCCTATCACAGTAGTAATTCTTTATGCTTCAGTGGCAATATGTTTGTTTGCGATGAACAAAAATAAAACTAAAAACAAAACAAAAAACAATAAATTAATTCAGGTGTTTCTATTTTATATTTACAGGTAAAATTGTGTGTGCTGTCCAGTAAATGGTCCGGTGAGCAGAACATTAAGACGACATTTACAGCTGCAGACTCCTCTCCCCCAAAAGGAGCTTTGGAGATTTTTTCTGTGATTACTGTTGATGTCCTTGAGTGAGGCAGTCTTTCTGTCTGTCAGTGTTTACCTAATGGCTCATTTGTGAAGTTACAATAGAAAAATAACACGATGGAGAGAAAAAAGAAAGTTCAGAACAATTCAACAGCGCCAGAGCCGGAAAACACAGTGGATGACAATGAAGAGACATTCATTACAACCCCTCCAGATGGAGGATGGGGTTGGGTCATTGTTGGAGCATCGCTCATCAGCAATATTATTGTTGATGGGGTATCGTATTCGTTTGGAGTGTTTATGGATGAATTTGTTAACTATTTCAAAGCTTCGAAGAGCAAGACTTCTTTAGTGGGCTCTGTACTGGCAGGTACCTACCTCTGTGCAGGTGAGTATTTTTTTCGTTTTTTTTTTTTTTTTTCGGATTTTACTACATTGCTTAACGGAAAAAAAAAATGACCTGTGAACAAAAAGTAATAGTAGAGTCGGCAGCAGGAGTTCATGATGTTTAGTTGTGGAGCTGTATGGCATCTAATATGTCCATCATTGTCTACCAAGCTTCAACCCCTATCCCATTGCTGGCAGTATTGTGTCTCAGCCTGTGCTTGTTCTACGAGCACTTCATTGAAATGTGCTCCAATAAACTTACTGCCCATCAATGTAAATACCCTTCACCAACCTGACAATCAGCAAAATCTCACCCCTTGACTATAGAGGTCCCAGATGTTGGAATACTTTCTACTCTACTAACTTATTTTCTCTAACTGCTTACCTTTGAAATTCCTCGGTTCCTTATTTCCACAACTGTACCAGCATGCAAAAATTTAAATGTAATGTGAACAAACATTTTGCTGTACAACTCACCACTTGAGATGTCTCTATCAATTCACAGTATGACAATGTGTCTTATTTGGAAAATCGTGTATATGTTTTCTATACAATTCGTTTGATTTATTTTGTAAAGAATATATTTTGTAAATAATTAGTCTGCAAACGATAGTTTCTATTTAATTCATAGATATGCCCCTGACACATATTACCAATTCAGGTGAGAATAGACCTGGGAGTAGTAGTTACTAAGAAGTGACTAACAGTAAGTTCCCAAATTTAAGCTTTACCACTAGATGTAGTTTTGTATCATATCCTGGATGGTTGAGGTGAGAGGAGAGTTTGAAAAGTTAACAGATCTGGGAAATAAGGTAGTCAGAAAAAGATGAGTTGAGAAAAAAAGATTTCAGGTGAGGTCGGATAGAGAGGAAAACCTTGACCAAGGATGTCCAAAGCACGTTAGTGTCATGCCGTGGACAAATTCTATTTAACCTAAAAGTATGACCTTGATAGGTACTAGCATACCAGGTCAGAATGGATCTAAGAGCAATGGTGACTTAGGTATGACTTCGCACTCACTAAATCTCCAAAATGGGGCCTTAGCATCACATGCACTTTAAAGATCATACCTAAGACAGTTGTGAGGTGAAAGGATCGAATAATTGATAGGGTTAGGAAATAATGTAGGCAGAAAAATAGAAAGGGCTGAGAAACATGTATTTTTGGCTGGTGTGGTAGAGGTGAGCATTTTGTTTGAGTCAGTTTAGTGTCATGCTTAAGACAGAATCTATCTAGGGATCCTAACGGGTACTATGACTCCAGTTCAGAGTTGATCTGACAGTAATGTTGACCAAGATGTAACTCCACACTCCCCAAAGGTCTGAAATTGTGGCTTAACTCCTGAATGCAATCTATGGTCATACTAAACACCAGGCATTCACAAGCTTGCCCCTATGACACACACTACAAATAAGAGAATTATTCAGTTGTAATAAAATTTTCAACATTTTTCAATAATATATATATATATATATATATATATATATATATATATATATATATATATATATATATTACTGACAGGATGGGTTTACTGACATTACTCATGAAAATTGAGAAAACCCAGAATTGCAACCCCCAGAATTAAATTTACTGGAAAGGGCCAGGAGGATTCTTTTCATCATAAATACTAAGCATTTTTCTACAATATAAATCATATTCTTAAATAGAACTGTTATATTAAAAATGAACAAAAATTGTTGAATTAGAAAGCAAAAACTAAATAGTTAAATTGCGAGATGTCCTTTTGCAAAGATATAGTTAATATTACATTAATTGCATACACATGATCAGTGTATTAGATAGCTACTTTTTTTTCAATTGTAAATATGAATTTGTTGTTTTAATCTCATTGTCAGTGCGATGAATAACACGACTTCATAAATATATACATAAGGAATACGCATTTAGTATCATAGTGAATTTCTAAAAGTTAAAGTTTGACAGAATTTATGTTTGTTCAGATTAACGACCATGCGCAATGATTTTTCTATGTTTTTACTTTTAAAAGAGATTATATATATATTTTTTTCCAGATGTGTCAGATTCAACATTTAGAATTCATTTCTAACATCAAATAAAGAATTTCATGTAATAAAATTTTCCTCGAAATGTTTACAGAAATCAGAATTTTTAAAACTTGAAACATTAGCTGTACTTAGCATTGCTCAGAATTTAAGGGTTGCACATTTTAAAACTGATTTAGATTCAAAATAAAATTTTTAAAATAAGCAAGAAACAAAGTAAAATAAAAATAACATGTAAGCCACATATAGGCAAGAAACACACATACACAGAAATACACAAAGTGGTCACAAAATCTTATTAATATAGAGAAGAGTAGTCTCCTGTACATTATCTAATTCCTTATTTAAAATTGTTACCATCATAACAATCATTCTAACCGGAATTTTTTTTTTTTCCAAACTGAAGCCAAATACATTTTAATATTGTAATAAAACTTGCTGGAATAGAAATAAAAAATAAAATGGTTAGTCAGAATCAAATATCAATATGTCATATATGATGCTAATTTCTAACAGCAAACAAGATAACTTTATAAATTAATAGAATTTAATTAATAGAATTTAATTCATGATGACAATTTACAAATCTTTTCTATGAATTGCTTCACCCTCGTAGGCAAAATGTTTCATGCACTTTCATAAAATCACTTGAATTCCAACTGAAAGTCTATTTGATACCAACATATTTGTTCACACTAATAATATATTTTTTTTAATTTAAAATCTGAGATTCTCGTTCCTCTGGAATAAGAGAAGTATATTTATTACTCTTGTAATTATATAGTAAATCGAGCCATTATTGATGGGTAGAAACTCCTTGGATTTCAAATCTGAGTCAAATAATGGCATCAATTTATTTGAAATAAAGCAAATTACATGTTTTCTAAATATTTCGTACAAAGTGCAAATCAAGTTAATTAATAATAATAATAAAAGAAAAAAACATACAAAAAGAAATTAAGTTGGAATGGATTTGTTGCAAAAAGATTTAATGTGGTTGAAAGAATAGTTTCACTTTTCTAACTTTCAATGTAGTTGGTTGGTTGGTTGTTTTTATGTTACGGCATATCAACCCTTTTCAGATTATTTAATGCCAAATCCAAAGATTTTGAAGAAAATATTTTTAATAGAATATATTTGTTGTTTTCAAGTCGGTTTCTAGTTAACCCATAGTTGGGACCCTAACAGGTACTACCCCTCTGGGTCAGAGTGGACCTGGGAGCAATGGTAATTAAAGGGTGATTCCACACTCCCCAAAGCCTGCAAGCTGGGGCCTCCCCACTGGATATAGTTTAAGGTCATATCCAGGACCACCTCTAATGTAAAGCCAATAATAATAATAGTACTAATAAAACTAATGCACCTCGGGATATCATAGAATCAATACAGGATTATTACATCAGACAAGTGATGTAATCTTGTGGATAGAAAGCATCACATTTCACAGTCAAGAGCAGAAAAAAAAACGACTTTATCATTCAATAATTAATGTAAGTAAGTAGGTTGACTGTAGTCAAGAGCCACCCAAATGCTCTCCTTTCACTCTTGTAGAGGAGGGGAAATTCCTTTCCCTGAATTGTCTCCAAAGACATAGCCAATCATGTTTTCTGTGCTTTCTGGACCCCCCCCTCTCAGAGAAGTTGACTGAAATTTTTTCCCTAATTTAAAGCGCCAGTAGGACAGCTAGAGATAGGCAAGCAGGCAGGTATAATTTGCCTGCTAATTGGGGTATTATTTACTACTTGCGAATCAATTTTTGCTTGCCATTTCACAATAATGCCTCCAAGTTTATCTGCCTATATGGTAATTTGGCAGAATTGGTTTCATTTCATTCAAAATATTTACTAATTTATTTTCATTTTTTTTTTTTTGTACAGAAACAAAACAAATTTTTCATATCATTTTGTTTTGTTCATTTTTTTGTTTTGCTTTGTACATCTATAAGTATTTAATTACAATCAGAATGTAGCAAAAGGTACCAAGGCTTAACAAAAAAACAAAAAAAAAACAAAAAAACTATGAAACATGGAAATTTATAATTAGAGCAACCCAAAAATTGCATTTATTAATCAGGTTGAGTAATTTGACAAAGTAATTATATAAAAAAAATTCATAAATCAATCAAAACATTTAAATTTCACATTATAAGAACATTCAATGAGCATTTGCCTTTGTGGATTTCAAGAAAGCTTTTGAAAGAGTGTCAAGAAGGGGTAGCTGATGAACTTTGCATAGACTAGGGGTGAATAAGTGGTTGATGAACGTTGTTCAAGCAATGTACAGAAATGCTCAAAGTTGTGTTAAAGTTAACAGCACATTTATTGAGAAACTTTAGTGTTCACTAGGAGTTCATCAGGATTCTGTACTGAATCTGCAGCTTTTTATTCATGTCTTAAAAGCGTTGTCCAGAGAGCTCACTATGGATTATCTGGTATAGATACAGTATGTTGATGATCTAGTACTTGTCTGTGACACAATGGAAGACATACTTATTCAGTTAAAGACTTGGAGAAAAGCTGTGAAGCATAAAGGTCTGGAGGTGAATGTTACTAAGATCAAAGTGATAATCAGTGGTTGTATTGTTTGAAATCTCTCAGAAAGAGAAACGTTTCCCTGCTCAGTTTGTGGAAAGGGAAGTCAGATGCAGTTTAAATTTTTGTGGTATCTTCATTGAGTACACAGAAAGTGCAGTTGAATTATTCGTAGATTGAGAGGGGATAACTAATTTGTATACAACAAGTGAAAGATAGTGTCAGATGTGGAGAAAGTGTATCTGGATGGCAAAGCTATTGAGGTAGTTGAATTTTGTTACCATGGTGATACTATTGGAGCACATGGTGGAGCAGGTTATAGCGTGATTGCAAAAATTAAAAGTGGTTGGAGTAAGTTCATGGAACCTCTGCTATTACTAACTAGCAGAGTGTTACCACTGCCGACCAAGGGAAGGATCTATCAGGCACATGTATGCGATGTGATTATTAGGGATTGGACAACAGCATATTCTTTTCTTTGTTTGGACTCTTAGGTATATATCGATTGATATCTTACATGTTTTTATGTAGAGTGATGTGGTTCTCGGTTGATTAATTGTGCTTAACTGTGTCGGTTAGATACTCGAGAGTAAAAACAATGAAAAGAATATTCTGTTGTCCCAGCCCTAGTGATGATATATGGAAGTGAAACCTGGCGAGTGAAGGCAATGACATGAGAATGATATTATAGATGTATAATGTGAGTCTCCAATACAGACTTTGATCTGATGATGTCAGAAGGAGATTAAATCTGGACAGTATAAAGATATGCGTGCAGAACAGGAGACTTTGTTAGTTTGGTCACATTGAAAGAACAAATGAAAGTTCTTAAGTTAGTAGACTTAGAACAGTGAGGTATTAGATTCAGTTCACAAGGGAAGGCCAAGGAAAAGATAGGAGGAGGAGGAGCTAAAAAATAGACCTGAGGAGAAAGAGAGATACAGACTTGGCAGAGATAGGATACTCTGTAAGTCAATTTTTTAAAGCTGTCCAATGCATGCTGGCATATGAAATGAATGTTAAACTGATGATGATGATGATGATGATGATGATGGCCTAGCAAGCTTGCTTACATTTTCAATGGTCACTAGAAGGAGAGAGGTAGGTAAGCAGTTGTGGGATTTATCTGATTTACCCCTAAGTGAGAGGGTTTAACATGTGATACCATAAATCTGTGTATAAAATGCCATGTGATACCCAGTTAAATCCGGGATGGGAGCATTGTCACGGGATTGGAGAAGTATGGCTGCAATTTGTATACGTCAATGCAGGCTGTTTTTCTGTCGCATGATATTTGTATTTTATTTATTTATTTTTTTGACATACATATAGTTCTTGTTTTGTTTATCTTCTTACAACAAATGTGACAGGCAGGCAACCTTCGCAGACTAGGGAAATTCCCCTCTCCTACATACACCCACGACATGCAGATTCTTCTTTGGTGGGATTAAGTTTCTCTTTCAGAGCCCCATGTTTTGAACCTTTTTCTTTGTTTTGGCTTACTAATGCATATGGTGGCATTATTATCAGATCCAGAGTCTGATATGTCTAGTTGTAAAGATATTATTGGCGCGTCTTCACTTTGAATATAAGGAGAACTGAATTACTATTGCTTCTATCTCTTTGCAGCAGATCTTGTTTCATGCATATCAGTTTCTCATATGCAATAAGAGTATCCATAATGCCACTTTAGCCATTAATGTTTCATGTGGTGTCTTGCTGAATCCAGGACTTTGACCAGCAGACTTTTGTGAAGTGGCTTTGCTTGTTACACATGTGGAACCTTTTCATTGTCAACTATTCGCTCTAGGACTTTTATGTTGGTAACCATGCAGTGTGATGATGAATCGAAGTGTAACCTGGCCAGCGAGGGTTGAAGACATGGGTTGCATGGAGAGAATTGATATGAGAATAATAAAATGTATGTGTCAATATGAGTCTTAAAAGATCTGATGCCGTTAGCGATAAACAGTAAATCTAAACAGTATAGAGAGAGGCATGCAGATGAGTAGACTTCGATGGTATGGCCACATTGAAAGAATGAATGAGAGTTCTTGAGTTAGTAGATGTACCTATTTACAATGCCTCCCCACGGGACAGAGTTAGACACCAGGGTCGTTTTTTAACGTGGAGAAAAGGTACAAAAATAAAAAAATTGTCTCAGCCGTGAAGGACTGATCCTCCACCGAAAGAGAACAAGAAATGGAAGTGCAGCATCTGGAGAACAGATACTACACTTTGATCTTGACCAAGTTAGTAGATGTAGAACAATTGAAGTAGCAAGGTTCAGTTCATAGAGAAGGGACCAAAAATAAAACATGGTAGAAAATGATAATAGACTTGAGAGAATGAGGGATGAATAAAGACCTGGCTAGCAATAGGCAAGTCAATTCCTAAAAGACCTTCAGATGCATGCCAGCATGTAAAACGGATGTTAAGCTAATGATGATGATGATGGTGATGAGCTACCACAGCCTTTGCACGGATTGTAGTGAGACCATATTCGATTAACGTTATGATAGATTGGGTTAATGGTACAATAGGAACCATTGCTGTTTGCTTACTATTTTGAGGTCGTTTTTAGTGACGATATGCTAACAACCAAAATACTCGTAAATCTGAGATGCCTGCCATTTTAATTTGGTCTTGCATGGCCATTTCAAATGCTTCTGTATCTCACATTTTGCTTAAAGGTTTTGTGTTGACCCTGTCTTATCTAGTATGTTCACTTTCAGTGCCACATTAGTTGTGTACCGAATAAACTGATCTTTAATGTATATACTATATATATATATAGAGAGAGAGATTGTGATTCCAGCTAGGCCATATAAAATTACAGTCACATGATTCTGATCCGAGATGAATCAAATAATTCTGGATGAATACATTGTCACTTTGTAAAGTTGACAAGAACAAAACCATATCCACTTCTATATTAGTAACAAGCTTTCTTTGTTTGGGGAGTTGTTATGTGGAGTTGATTTTGGTCATATATGTGTAACGTTACACACGTTTAACACATCCGGGACCCACACGTCGCAGATTCAGTCACAAAAGAAGGTTTTAAGAAAAGACCTTTATTTCTAATTCTCCCACCACACGTGACTTCTCGTTACGGCTGTGACGTCACCCACATCTCTAACATGATCATGGTCTCTCTCCTTTTTATAGTCTTTTTCTTTTTTTCTTACTATTATGTCATTTTGCACATGGCTCTGTATTTTCATACAGCCGCCATACCTACTCTGTTACATATGGGCCAATCAGAAAACTCGACATATTAAATTGACTGTCAAACTTGTTACCACTTTTTGCCCACAAGGGAACACAGATATCAACTTAACAACAATGCTACAACAACTTTATACTCCCACTTCTGTTACCAGGTGAGGGTTGTCTGTTGGCTAACTGAAAGGATCTGCAAGCTTTCGCTCTCACAGATGTGATGTTGATAGTCTTTGCTACAAATATTATGGCAAGTGTTCTTCAAAATTGTCTGATTTGTGCCCTGCTTCCTTTGTTCCACCTCGTTTGACTCACTGGTCTAGTGGTCTCCATCAATTTGCAGTTTTGATGCTTCATTGTAATATAGCTTCCTATTCTAGTAGCTTTTTTTTTTTTTTTTTTTTTTTTTTTTTTGAAAAACTGCAAGCTTATAGAACTTTCTTCCTGCTGGCTATTTTTCTCATACCTGTAGCTTTGATCTTTTCAAGATTTAGGCCAATAGACATCCCCTGTCTTTGCAAATAATCATGTTTCGTTTCTGTTCCTCATTACATCACGTGGCTTTTGCCTTGAGTGATTTCTATAATAACAAGAGAAAAAAAAACCTTGGGGGGGGGGCACTACTATATATTGGGTGCAATACAAAAATAAATACGAAATCTGCATGAAGTAAAATGTCACATTCAAGAATATTTTATGATATTACTGGTAATATATTAGCAGTCCACCCGACATTGTCCAGTCGCATATATATTAATAAAATTAAGCTGAAAAATTAATTTTCAATGGTAAGGAAAACCTCTTTATATAAAAAAAAAAGAAGCTCTACCTGGTTAAGAGGGGTAAATAATAGAATAAGTTAAGAGAAAAGGTAAAGTTACATAGGAACTTTATTACATTATCAAGTTAATAAGGGTTACAAAAAGAGGAATAAAAGAGAAACCTCTTTAGACCATGGCATTTCGAAGCTAAATGCTTCTCGTCAGAAGGGGAGAAAAAATTGTATATTGGAGAAATTGCTATCGTGAAGTGTCATAGAGAAACTCATCTTTATTTTTTATTAAAGGATAATTTATGTTTAGGGCATTTATATGTTTTTTTTTTCTTTAGGTCAACAGAAATGATAATTTATATACAAAAAAAAAAAAAAAAAAATGAGATTACTGACGTAATTCTATAATCTGATATGGAGATTTTAGTAATATATATCTAAAAAAAATAGCAGATACGAACACTGAAAGCATGATTTTTTGTTGTTGTCATTTTTGATTGATAGCGTACACTAGTAAAAAAAATAATGACCGAATTTAAAATGTCATCTTAGTTGAGTGACACCTTTTAATTTGCACATGGACATCTTGAGATTATCACGGTTTAGTCAAGGTAAAATACTTTAATCTGCAAATCCAATCAATCTTCTTCATATTAGGATTGCCAATGTAAGTAGTTAATGATAATGTGGTTAAATATACTTCGATAAGAGTACATAGCTGTGAGATCATCTAGGCTAGAATTTGCTTTAAACGCTCTTCAAATGAAATCCATCAAATTTATTTGGACCCCCACCCCACCCTCAGCAAAATTCAAAAATCCATGTAAAGAGACAGGTAGAAGTTATCTACATCTATATATAATGTTAGTCCAAGGTCAGTGTATGAATTTGGTTGCGACCTCCTCTGGTAGGTTGTTTCACATAGCAGAAACATGGATAGAGAATGTTGCCTTATTTCTATTGTCGAAAACAACAGTGGGTGCCCTTGGAGAGCATGACTTGGTGCTGGAGTTAAAAAAGAAAGAAAGTAGATTCAAATACTTGTTTATGATGTCACATGCCTGGATCAAATCTCCTCGCATCGTCCACTGCTCAAGTGAGAATAGATTTAGTCTTTGGAACCACTTTTTGTAGATAAGTGTAAAGAGTCCTGTTGCCAACCGTTGAATACGCTCAAGGTGTATGATATCTTTTTGTAGATAAGGGTTTGTTGCTTGGACAGCATGTTCAAGATCTAGCTGTACCAGAGTTATGTATAAAGAACAAAAAAAGTGTTTGCCGTTAGGTTGAGAAAGCATCTATGGACACGTGTTCAAGTCGAAAGTTACATTGATACTTTCATAAAACAAAATTTCCTTAGTGTTAAAAATTATTTGCGACATGTTTCTTCAAAACCTCTCGCTAGTGCTTTCTTTCTCTCCTCTTCCCCTTCTGTTTTCTTACCTAGAAAAAAAAATTGGTCTAAAAATCGACTCTCCTCCTGATTACTTTTGTTATAGTTGATCCTCCATGAATGAATATTATAAAATATAAACAAAAAACAAAAATTGCATTTGTATTTTGTCTAAAGCAATGCTGTAAAAGACTATATCAGCTTCATAGGTGGATCTTGTGTAGTTTTTGACTTTTAGGTGGATACATACACACAAACCGACAATTGTCCTCTTCCATATAATGGATTATTGATTACTGTAATAGATAAATTGAATTGTTATTTTCAATCTTAATTTCCTCTCTCAGAATGCCTCACCTTATTTGATCTGATGAAAGCAAGGTTCAAGACACTGTGAGTCATGTGTTATTGACTACGTCTGTACTCATCAGACGTAGATTTACATACGCATTATCACTCTTCTCTTTATAGCAACGAATACAAACTATATTAATAATATAACATAACAAGAACATAAGTCAGTCATTAGACTGCATTCCTCTGCCTGACAACATAAGAATGGAATAAAATTTTATCTGGGACTTACTTTTTCATATTGGATGAAATATGTTGGAAGTTATGCCATGAAAATGAGGCCTGAATTTTGTAGGGAGACTATTGTTATCAGAAAGCATCAGATACATGCATAAAATCTGAAAAATTCATAAGTTGAAATTCTGTCAAAATTTCGACCATGATCAAATCTGTCAAGATCAAGATCATATAAGTTGTGGGATTTCACTAGTTACAATATGGATCAAGTAATGAGTCTCTACGATCAACAAAATCGAAGTTATTGCCAAAAGTTACTTTTTTTTTTTTTTTTACTTTTTCCTTAACCTTTGACCTAAATATCAACAAATTAAATCAAGTTAGACCATGGCCAATATTTTGATAAAGTTTGATGACAATTCGTCTAGTGATATAAATGCTATGTTGTATACAAGCAAACAGTAACGAATTTGCAAAAAAAAAATCTTCATGGTGGAGGTAATAATTATATTGCAGTTTTTACATCGACAAGCTTTCAACCCAATGGCTTTTTCAGAGCCAAATGACTTATATATATAATGTATATATATATATATATATATATATATATATATATATATATATATATATATATATATTCCTATAAATTCGTTTTTCTTTTGTGTGTATTGATATTCATATTAAAAACCCTCTTTTCTATTTATGGTATTTATTTGCTTCCCCACGAAAGCAAATTAAGCACAAGGCCATTTTTAATGTGGGGGAAAACCAGCTCCCCTAAAAGTAAGGTAAAAGAGGGAACTCTGGTTGTGACCTAAAATAATAATTGTCCCAGTATAGAGAGTTTCCCCTCCATTGACTGGTACAAATTATCTTAAGTGCAGCATCTGCAGAACAGATACTACACTTTCAGATATAAAATCTTTTATTCGGGAAAAAATGAACATGAACAAAAAAACTTAGGCACAAGGCCAACTCAAAAGGGGAGGGAAATGGGGGTCGTTGATCTTCCTTATCACTCTAAAACTAAACAAAAGTTTCTCTTAGCTAGAATCTTCTTTCACCATAATACCGCATTCACCCCTTCGTACTTGGGGACGTCCTACTTAGCACCCAATTTTTAAAACATTTTTTATTAGTGTGTAAAAACAAAAAGATAACAATAAAGGTAATACAATAATTCATTTGTGTCGAGGGCGGGGGGAAAAAAAAAATTCCAGTAGTGATTAGTAGGGCCCTCCCAACCCTGTCTAGTTGATAGACTGCCCATTCCACTTTGATTTGTAAAGGAACCTGAGCTCCTGCGGGCCAGTCTCTAAGTGGGGATGCTCTCTAGATGGGACGAAATGGAGAAAAGGAAATTTTTGGGGGTGAGGGATAGGGGGGGGGTTAGTGATTGATTTCTTTCTCTCCAAGATGGGTGAAATTTAGAGAGAGGGGTGAAAAGAAAAAATTGCAATTAGGTGGGGGTGGGGATCTTGGAGGCTTCCTAATCGGAGGGGAGGGGGCGGTGGAGCACTCACTCAGCTAATTAAGAGGTTAAGGATAAAATTACACTTGACGGAACTGCGCGTTCCACACCTAGGCAGGGAACACGTATTCAAATTTGGCTCCTTTTCGTACACACAGACTTGCTACATGTATCCATCTTCTGTCAAATGCCGTGCGATGCAGCTTTCTTCTATCACATCTGTTCTTCACCTGTAGTTGGTGTTTAAAGAAAGCGATCAGATCCTGATCAGAAAAAGACGACACCCCCCGGCCGCCTTGCAGATGTGTCGTCCAAATCACTATTCTCACCACGGCCAGGATCGTAATGTAGACCATTTGTCTTTCTCTGTCCCACGGCGGCTTCACGTTGTCAACGACACTGGATACGGTAATCGGGCGAGGATGCATCATACACACATACATACATACATACAAACATACATACACACATTTTCGTTTTTATATATATAGACTAGCTGGGGTACCCGGCGTTGCCCGAGTGTTTGGAGGTATGTGTGGTGTTAAATAAAAAAGAAACCAGGGGGGGGGTAAAAGCTTGTAGAATCTAACCCGAAGCCCTGAAGCGAAGTTTGAAAATAAAATCGGCCAGCCAGAATGAGTTACAGAAAGATGTTTGAATTTATTTAAGTAAGAACCAAATTGACAGGTGCGTCAGAAGTCATCGAGCGTTACGACGACGATGTCAATGACCAGGTTTGTTTGTTATAAGCGAAGTAAAAAAGAAAACAACATTAAAACTTAAGCGGGAAAAAAAACACACAAAAAAAAACTAACGTAAGGCAAACGAACGATGAAAACAGAAAAATGAACACGTAAAAAATAGCTTAAATAAGTCTGTTTCGATATTAAAATTTAAAAAATCGGTGGGTACCCGGGTGTTTTTGGGTGTGTGGTCGGGGGTGGATAAGCGAAGTAAAAAAAAACCCAGAAAAACGAATGTTATGTGAAAAATGGCTTAAATAACACTGGTTCAATATTTAAATTTAAAAAATCAAAAAAAAAAAGAAGACATCTCACACCACAATTTGAACCCAAAAATGTTTAGATAATGAACAAACACGCTAATCAATTAACCTAACGCGACGTCCATGAAATTTGTTCAGTTTTTCAACTATTTAAAATAAATCAGGTCATGGCGTCATCTGACGCATGCGTAGAACCGACCGTCGTCACAAGAAGACCGTTTTTGTTGATCCCCCCCCTGTCGAAAATTGTCGATTTTAGGGTGAAAAAAATGAACGTTTTTGGCCAATTTTTCTATATTTTTCGAGCGAAGGATGGAGCTTCGATATGATACCGAGTTTGTGAATTTTCGTCGTGTCTGTTGAAAGTTTTTAGCAGACACACAAACATACACACATACATACATACATTTTCGCTTTTATATATATAGACTAGTGAGGGGTACCCGGCGTTGCCCGGGTGTTTGGAGGTGTGTGTGGAAACTCCGGGGGTGGGTTAAAAAAAAAAACAAGTAAGTATGAGGATGGAACCCGAACCAAAAAAAAAAACGTGCGACGTTAACCATTGCCCCACCGCGATATGCTAACGGAAACACGTTTGAATTTATTTAATTACTTGGATTTGGCAGGTGCCCGTTTTAATGAGTTAATGAGGTCAAGTTTGACTGCGGGATAGTATTCATTTACTGCGGAACGCTTTTTTTTTTTCCCCAAGATGTTATAGGAAAAAGACTAACCCACATGTGGTGAGCAGCAAATGTTGAATATTTATCTTCCCGAAATCGAGCAAATTAAATAGACAGGCGAGCTTCGTTGTTAACTGTGAGATATTACGATTTATATGTGATATAAAAAGTTTTAAAAAGTTGTGAAGCGAGTGACCGCTTCTCCGAAAAATGCCTTTGTAGACATACAGGAAAAGCGAACACACATACATACATACATACATACATTTTCGCTTTTATATTTATAGATGATAGCTTATGAAAAGGAAGGGTTGTAAATTTGGGTTGAATTTGGGGGTATCAAAACCAAAGCAAAATATGATGAAAGTAAAAATAAAATAGATAAACCCCATAATTTATTATACCATACCTGTTCACACTGAAACACTTATCACAATATTCTTTGGATCTATATTAAAAAACCTTGTTAAACTTTGTGACATATTTCCATTCTATAGAGGTCAGGTACGAACGAACACCCCATAATTTTATTATACCATATTTCTTCAAACTGAAACATAATTATCAAAGTATACTTATGCAGATAGATATAAAAAGTCTTTATTAAAGTTAAAACTTACTTATCAAAGTATTCTTATGTACATCTATATCAAAAACACTTGTAAACGTTTTTTAATTTTTTATTTCCATACTTTGTGGACCAGGCGGGAACGCAGACACCACAATTTTAATGAACCACCGTTTTGCCAGATCACACATACCCATTCCTATGTCTCGATACATCTTCTATCATTATATGTAATCAGTTTTTTAAAATAGTCAACCATATAGGAGCCTATTCGTGACCAGACACACACACACACACACGCACACACACACACAGAGCTTTATAATATATATATATATATATTATTTACTATAATAATTATTAAATACCTACAGTTACTAGTGTTTCATCCTTTTGAGACTCATCAGTGCAGGGTGTTATGATTAACACCGATCGAGAGATTTGAACCCGGCAACGAAGCCATCTCTGACTCCATTAACAAGGACCAAATCCACTCGGTCAACATGAACCGCGAGACATACTATTGAAATTAAAGCATTTATTTTTAAATGGTTTTTATGTTTGTCAGAGTGATCTAATCATTATATGATCTGTGCATGCGAGCTAAATTGACCGACTTCATTTCAACTGTAAAGTGCTCAACGATAAGAAACGAGTTTCTTAAAGGGGCTGACATAATTATTTACTATAATAATTATTAAAAATCTACAGGCAGGTTAGATTACATTTAAAGGTTGAGTAGATATTTCGGTTTCAAAGATCGATCTAAACTACTTTTTTAATAGTTCTCGGCATATATATATATATATATATATATATATATATATATATATATATATGAAACACTAGGTATATACTATTTTGTATAGTAAATAATATATATATATATATATAATTATTTACTATACAAAATAGTATATACTATTTTGTATAGTAAATAATATATATATATATATATATATATATATATATATATATATATATATTATTTACTATACAAAATAGTATATACCTACAGACACTAGTGTTTCATTTTTTTCATGAATCATCAGTGCAGGATGTCACAATTACCGCCGGTTGCGATATTCGAAGCCGGCAACGATATCAAACGACCAAATCTATACGGCCACCATCAGCCGCGAGAAATATTGTTGAAATTTAAAAATATATTTTTAAATGCCTTTAACGTCTGTCAGATTGATCTAATAATTATAATATCATTATCTGCGCATACGAGCTAAATTGACCGACTTAACTCAACTGAAAGTGCTCAACGATAAGAAACGAGTTTCTTAAAGGGGGTGACATAATTATTTACTATAACAATCATTAAAAATCTACAGGCACTAGTGCTTCATCCTTATATATATATATATATATATATATATATATATATATATATATATATATATGTGTGTGTGTGTATATAAAAAGAACACAATATAAAATGTACAATACATTTTATCAGGTCTATATATATATCTCCATACAATACATTTTATCAGATATATATATATATGTGTGTGTGTGTGTGTATAAAAAGAACACAAGGCTGTAAATTATAATTTAGGAGAATATATTGTTTGACTTTTTTTGCATATGCATTTGTATATGATTAATTTTCATATAATGCAATTTCAATTCATGCTAGTACCAGAAAATTCATAGCTTTGCTATAACAATTATTTGCTAATATCTTTCCTCTAATAAAAAGAACGAATTCTTTGAAACTCTGCGGATGAAGGAAATCTTAATCTTTCTTTTTTAGTATCCTGTCAAACAATAAATTCTTGTAAATTATAACTTACAGTCTTTTATTGTGCTCTTTTATGACAAGCTCTATTTCTTATTTTAGTTGTATTGAGCTTTTTATTTATTTATTTTATTTTATTTTTCTATTATATGAATATTAATATTTATATTTTCTAAAATTTTACAGGAGCTTTTGGCTTATAAACTTAATTCTTACGTTTTGAATATATATATATATATATATATATCTTAACTCCTTACATCTGGTGGCTTTATGCTTTTTCTGGGTCGATTTCCATTAAAAAATATTTGGAGTAAATGATTCTTTATTATTCACATGATATGGGGTAGTGGTTACAGGTGCAGGCTAAGAGTTCTGTTGGTGCTATTTCATCACTTTTTATAAATATTTTTGGGAAAAGTATTGATCCATACATCATCCCTCTAGCTACAGATTAAATAGTAGAGTAGACTAGATTCTGAAACCTTTGTTGGGCAACTAATCTAGAAGAAGGAAAACTAAAATAACATCAGTCTTTTTCTGCTTATCTCAGTATTGTTTCCCATCTTTCAAAACTCCTTGGCACTGGACTCAATCTAATGTTGGGTCAGCAGAGGTGTGATGGAGATTGTGCAACTCTTATCAGATACCTCATGCAGGCACTCTTACAGGGAGTAGTCATTGTTTCTCGAGACTGAAAAGAGGTCAACATTTATAAGTTTGAATTTCCCGTTGGTTTTTGATGTGTTGCTGATATAATTTCATTTGCTTGGAAATTCTATCCATCATGTAGCATTGCTAATTGACAACTGATTCAGAATTGAAACAATAGCGCATATGCACGTTATCTGATAACCTCACCATAAGAACAGACCATTTGATACAACGTATAAAATACCACCTGATGAATAATCTTTCAAACTACACCCAATCCAATTAAATAGTGGATAAAATCCACTTTTACACTCGGATAAATTAGAGTGAGGATGTAATGGCAATCATGCAGAAAAATTATATCTAAAGTAATACTCATTGTATGTCTGTTTACTAAAAATTCTGTTTTTTGCCTGTAATGTTCAATTCCATTTATTTGGCAAAAAATAAAAACAATCATGTTTCAAATGTCATGTAGAGAAAGGATGGTAGAAATTTGAATAAAAGATGACATAGCAGCCCAGCACCTGTCCAAATTCGCGTTGCATTGATTTATTACCTCGTTTGGAAGTCTACTCCAAAGACTAGGAATGCTAATTGAGAAAACTCCTCTCCTTCGGTTCAATCAAAATTAGTAGTGAAATAATTTCTTGTAGCGTCCGTGTAGATCTTTTTCTGGTGTAGGTGTGAATAATGTCTTGTGGTATATTATAATGCCGATTGATGAGATTGTAGGCCCAAATCAGATTACTGTATAATCGTTGGTATTCAAGCGAGAAAAGATTAAGTTACTTGAGTTGGCTTTCATAGGGCAGATCCAATAGACTCTGCACTGATTGAATAACCGGTCCTTAAACTTTCTCCAGATGATGAATACCATGTATTAGATATAGAGCAGACACCTGGACACCATAATCTTGAAAAATATTCTATTACTAGCCTGGGTGCCCAGCATTGACTGGATGTTTGGAGGTGTGTGTTGAGCAAAAAAAAAAAAAGTGGTAGGCAGGCAGGCTTGAACCTGTACCGCGAAGGAGGAAAAAAACAAAAAACAAAACAAAAAAAAAATGACGTCTTTGCCATTGCATCCATTGCCAAACCAGAAGTGGCGAAAGTTTAAATTAAGTCAGTTGAAAAGAGGGAATGACTTTTGAAAATATCGCCGAAAAAGCGACTCCTCCTTGTAGAAAAGTGCCCAGTTGAGGGTGAAAGAATTAATGTTTTCAGCCATTTTTTTGATATTTGTCGTCCGAAGCTTCAGAACGATACCAATCTCGTGATACCAATCTCTGTCGAAAGTTTTAGGCAAACATACATACATACATACATACAAACATACATGCACACATACATTTAAACAGACAGGTGAGATTTATATTATAGATAACATATGAAATAGAAAGAGAAAAACACTGTCACATTTTTTTCCCATTGCTAACAGTAAAGTTTTGTTTGTATTATTTGTATTTATTTTCATCTTGACGCAATGTATAAAAGCATTGATTAACAACTACTTCTAAGTGCCAGTCTAATTGGGTGTGAAGGTTCAATCCTTGCAACAGGCGATGATAATTAAAAATAACTTAATAATTACTTAACACTTCTGCTCGATCATGGCTGATGGAATAAGAACAATCTATCGTCATGAATTTGAAGCATTCAGCTCCAAATTTAGCACAGGTTTCTGAGTTCAACATAAAGATATTTAAGTTTGAAAAGATGCCCCTGAAGTAGGAGGTTACATCAGCCAAAACCCTGTGAAAATTATAACCAATGGATGATGAGAATAGTAGTCCAAAATAATCAATCTTCATCTATAAAAAGATTCTGAAACAGTAAAAATCTGTTTTTGACATGTAAAAGAAAATGATAAAAATATACATTTTTCGTTTTCTTTTAATTTAAAAATAATTTCTTTTTTTTTTTTTTTGTTGGGAGTGGGTGGAGAGATATTTGTGGACTACATCAAATATTTGTGCGTTTGGAAAATAATTGGTTTTCATAGTACCTATTTACTATGCTTCCCCACAGGACAGAGTTAGACACCAGGGTCGTTTTTTAACGTGGAGAAAAGGTACAAAAATAAAAATTGTCTCAGTCGTGAAGAATTTCTCCTCCACCGAAAGAGAACAAGAAAATGAAGTGCAGCATCTGAAGAACAGATACTACACTTTGATCTTGACCAAAAACAAATACAGAATGACTGAATCAACCATTTAAATATGTAATAAGATTTTACTTGAATATGTATAAATAAAACATTACATTTTGCATATGTAAATAATGCTTTATGATGGAAGATGTAACGACCTTATTTAATATTTTTTATGTAAGCTTCTTTATATCTTTTTAATATCGTTCTGGGATGACCACGTGCGATGGTATGGCCATGTTGAAAGAATTGATGAGAGTTCTTAGGTCAGTCGATGTTAAGGTAGCAGATCCAGTTCATAGGGGAAAGACAGTAGGAAGTTATAAAAATGAACTTGGGATAAAAAGGGATAAATGAAGACCTGGTCAGAGATAAGTTTTTGAAAGTCAATTTCTTGATGCCATCAAGCATATACCAGCATATAAAACGAACGTTAAACAAAATATGATTATGATTACCTACTGTTTGTTATCCAATTTTACTTTCATTCCAAAAATTTTAAACTATGCTGTTTATTTGTTTTTTGGTCCCCCAACAAAAGGAGGGTGGACCTGTAAATTTTTTTTTTTTTTTTTTTTTTTACACAGTGATCACCACTTATCAAGGCCCGGAAGCCACTCAGGGATAAGGGTTATTGCAAGTACATTACGTTAGTGTGGAGATTTGATGAAGTGTTTACTTAAGGGGGCGGTTCATTAGGAATTTGTTAACATTGGACTTGAAGACATCCAAGTTGTAGTCCGGTGGGAAGCAGGCAGACGGAACAGAGTTCCACAGGCGTGCAGTTCTAAGAAAGAAGCTTTGTTCATGGAATCCGCGTTTTGATTTAGGCACAGATATAGAGTGGGGGAAATTTTTCACAGTGGATTCAGCTAGACAGTGGATTCACCCTTATCCGTTCGTCCGTTCGTCTGTCTGCACTTTTCTCAGTAACTAGGCTTTGGAATTTTTAAAAATTTTGCACAAACATTAAACATGATATGAGTAAAAAGTAACAGAACGGATTTTCTGGGAAAACTCTGGTTGTCCCCCTAGGGGTCCTTTCGGGTGAAAATGGCTAAAATTAACACTTTTGTGCTTATTAAAAAAAAAATTGATGCCTTGGATTTTTATAAAACTTTCTGAAAAGTTGTAACTAACTGATTTCTTTATAATTTTGTTTGTCTATACTTCGCGATAACTCTTGGGTGTGTCCCAGGGGCTCATTTAAGGCTAATAAAAACACTCCATTTTTGGGACTATTTTACCATATTAGTCCAAAATTTTCTGTGTATGTCTATTTAGTAGTTTTGCATAGTGCTGAACTCAAATTTAAATATGTTAAGGCCTTGGGGACTTTTGGGGCTGGGGGGGGGGACAAATGATGGACTTAGTCATTTCTTTTTTTGCATGGTGCAGGACTCAAATTTACATATGTTAAGGCCTAAAACTGCACCGTTTGTTCATTTTCACCAAGATTTGACATCCCCTGGGGACTTTTTGGGCTAAATGGGGGAGGGGCAAATGTTGAACTTAGTAATTTTTTATGCCTTGTTCACTGTGCACTAGTGGGGAACCATGCATGCTTCACTTGTTTTTTGTTTTTTTTTATTTTATAAACATGGGATTTTAAAAGTCAAATTAAATAACTTACTGACCAAATGATAACAATAATTAAAAACCTTGTCTTAGAGACAGTTTAGTTGGGAAGTCAATTTCTTAAAGCCGTGCAACACCTGCCCCCATTTAAAATGGACGTTAAACCAATGATGATGATGAAACTTATTATATTATAGTCCATGAGTATCTTCCATAAGTGCCCAAAATTCGATTTTCAAAAATCAATAAACGTACAAATCACACAATCATAAGATGGAGTCATCTAGTTGAGAGTTTAAAACTAACAAATTCTATCTAATGGCCGCAAATAGATTTACGGTCAAACATGCGTCTATTTTGGACATGCTATAGATTATATAAGCAATGTAATATTTAAGTGCAGACTTAGTATGATGAGTAGGTAGTCTCTTGCCTCCTCATCAGGTCAATAATGCCAGATGCAATCACTTAATAGTTGCATCTGGCATGACATAAATTGAAGCAGATTTACTTACTTGGATAAATGTTGCATCCTTTGTGCTTCAATAGCCAACAAATATTTCCTTTTCATTTGTTCTTGTGGAGGCTTCATTATAAAGATGGGTTGGGGAGTGGGTAAAACAAATATAAAAAGTAATTACTTTCATCTACTTATACTAATAATTTAATTGCACTATTTGTTAAACAATTCTGTACGTATTGTGATGAGACAGTAGCTTTGGGGGATGGTTATTAGGTTCGTGCAGAAATAATGTTGTTTTTTGATGCTCAATTTCAAAAGATCATAACTCCTTTCATAAGTTTTATTAATCGAAATAAGAACCATTAGAATTGACACATTTTTGCCAACGAGAAACAAGCCAATTTATCCTAATAGAATAGAAATCCAGAGTTCTGAAAGCGATAAAATCATTGAAGGCTGATTCGGCATCATCTCGGCTTTTGAAGCATTTTTCACGTAGGAAGTTGTTGAGATGCTTGAAAAAGTGATAATCGGTGGGTGAGAGGTCTGGTGAATATGGCCGATTAGGTATTTTCATAGCCCAATTCATTCATCTTCTGCAGGGTCAGTTGAGCAACATGCAGGCAAGCTTTGTCATGGAGGAGAATTGGTCCCTTCATATTGACCAATCTCGGGCACATACATTGGAGCTTCTGGTGCATTTCATCAGTTTATTGGCAGTACTTCTCTGCCATAATTGTTTTGCCTGGATTCAAGAAGCTGTGATAGATGAGACCGGCTGCAGACCACCAAACAGTCACTATAACTTTTTTTGGTGCAATTTTGGCTTTGAGAAGTGTCGTGGAGTTTCTCTGGCATCCAACCACTGTGCCAAATGTCACTGGTTGTCATAGAGGATCCACTTTTCATCACACGTTACAATCCACTCAAGAAATGGGTTGTTTTAGTTGAACAGAAGGAGTGTAGATGACACCTCAAAACAACGATTTTTTTTATTATCGTTCAATTCATGTGGCACCTATTTATCCAACGTTTTGGAGTTCCCTATTTGCTTTAAACGTAAACGACTGTTAAGTGGTCGACCTCGAGTTCAACAACAACTTCTCATGTAGTTTTGCAATGGTTGGCTTCAATTAAGGCTTTCAAATGTTCGTTATCAACTGCAGTCAGCTGGCCGCGACCGTCTTCATCTTCGAGGCTCTCATCACCATTGCAAAATTTCTTGAGCCACCATTGTGCCGCACGTTTGTTACTGGTTCCGGAACTAAATGCATCATTGATATCACGAGCTGTCTTGGCAGCTTTTCGGCCTAGTTTGAACTGCAACAAGAAAATCGTGCCGATTTGAATTTTGTCCATGCTGTCGAAAAGCCTGCAAAAAAATGAATGGAGAGATTGAGAACGGTAATGAATAACACGATTCGATAGTGTGAAAAACGTGCTTCAAAATGATATATAACATGACTATATATATATATATATATATATATATATATATATATATATATAGCAATGAATTAATTCAGAAATCATATATAAAAGTAACATATGTGAGAAAACGATATTGTTTTTGCATCAACCTAATACGAAAAAAATGTCAAGTATGAAATCATTAATAAAATTCAGTCCTTTCTGTAATAAACAAATTCTTGTTGAGCTGGCCTCTTAAATAATCAATTTCTCTTCCAGCTAAAATCACTGTTACAAATCCCCTCGGTGTCTCACTGTTTACCTGTCCAACTCAATAACCCTTATCCTCGGTTGGCCTTTGGACCTTGATAAATGATGACTCATTTGTAAATAAAAATATTTAGTTAATACTCAAACTTCAGTCTGTGCCTCACTTATCCACCAAGTTTCAGTCGTAAATGTTCAAAAGTCTTTGTTTTATTGATATTCAATTACATGCTATAATATATCAGTAGCAGGTGTCATCTGGAAGGAGCTTTATATTCATAAACCCATCAGGTTATTATCTGTGAGTTTAGGTCCAAGATAATGTCTCTCAAAATAATACCCAAACTATTTCTGGATTAAAAAAAGCCATTATAGCCAAAATCAGAACAGTGCCAAGAGAAGAGTGCATCAGAGTGATTGACAAAATTTCACATCATATTCAGAGGTGTTTAACATTGAACTATTATAAAATAATGACTGTTGGGAATTAATAACTGAAACTTGGTGGACATATCAAACATAGATTAATTTTTTAAATGATTCCATGGGTAGCATTTTTGGGGAGTACTCCTGTAAAATAAACTACTACTACTACTGTTGTTGTTGTTGTTGTTATTGTAATGAGGTTTTTAGACTGTTGAGAATTTTCATGTGTAAATTAAAATATATTTTCTGAATTGGCTTCACCCCAAAAAGTTTTATTTTAAAATCAGTGTCTGATAATCTTCTTCGGTCAAGTTATTTTTTTGAAAATACTACTCTTTGCCCTTCCTTTCACCATTCCAAAAAGCATATCTCCTACACACTAAAAATACATAGTTTTCCCACTGAAACAAAATCTTAATGTAGTACTTCAACTTCAAGTAAAGATTTATTAAAATTCATCTGTATTTCCTAATATTCTAACTTATTGACGTTATAAAGTTAGATATTTTATATTCTATTTTATTGGGAAAATAATTTAAATTAATTCTTTGAGTGTTGTGAAAATTCACAGTGATTGCATTTGACTTGATTTTTTAAGGGAATGGCTCGACAAGCATTTGTTTACATTAGACTTGACAATAACTATACAGTTGGGAAGCAAACTCATGGTATCTTGTTTTACAAATGCGATGATCTAGGAGACATTTTTTGTGAAAGTCCCATTTGATTTTTGATACAGAAAGAAAGAAATTAAAATACTTTGTAGACAGACGAGTAATGCCTGGGATAGGCATACAATACTAGCATATTTATATATTCAATATTATTTGGATATGTTTTATTTCCTAGTTATTTTAATTCTTTAATCTTCTGATGGCTGACTAATGTTCCAATACTAAGTGTAACGGATTTACTGCAAAGTGCTTTAGAATTGAATCTTTAGAATCAATATATGCAAGAATGTTGAATTTCACTTAAGTCTAGATCAAGCCTGGCTATAATCTGTCCTCCTGACTTTCTCAGCTGACTGAATTTCTAAGAAGATTTGAAGACTTTTAAACAATTGATTTGAAGACTTCTAACAATTGTGAAATAAATGTTCATGCTTTGAAATCTGATTAGCAGAGAAATGTTTTTGTTAGAATTTTCTCTGCTTCCTTTGTTTCAGCTCGTTTGACTCATTAGTTGCATAGTCTTCAATTCACTGTTTTTATATCTCATTATAATACATCTTCCTATTTCAGTAGAAGACCTGCAGGCTTCCTGCTGACTGTTTTATTTCCATTTTGTAGACTTGGTCTTCTCAAGATTAATGCATCTCCATTTTTTGTGTTATTCATCTTTCATTCTTTTTAGCGCCTTATAAAAATGGCTTTATGCCTTGTCTGGATTGACTGCCATAAAAAAAATCAACTCATTATCATTTTGAAATTTGTTATTCTTTCCTCAAAGAGAAAAAAACATTCTACATCGTAACATTACATGACACAAATGAACAGTTTGTAACATCTGACCACAGTTGATTGCTTGTTGCTTCATTGACAGAAAATCTTATAAATTCAAATTGTGGGTATTTGGTTCAATTGGTAGTGTCATCTCTACTTTACAATAAATTGATTATGTATTTAGATCATCCCTTATAGGAGGGGGTAAAGTGCCTAAAAATGACGTCCATTAGCTTGGATGCCAAACAGTAAAGCAGCAAGATCTGTCTTGTCTTTTTGTAATGTCACTTCCTGCCATGAACACGTCAGCTTAAACACTATCTTAACCTCTAATGGATGATTCCATTTTCTTACTTGATCTAACCTTACATAGAAAATCCCGTTTTTAACACACCCAAGCATAAAAAGATATGCTTAGGTAATACGAGTTCATATAAAAATTATGAACTTTTAAAACTGTTTTTGTTAACATTTATTGAATATTAGCGGGGGTGCCCGGCGTTGGCAGGGATAAATTTGAGAGAAAAAGTGATGAATAAAGACCTAGCTCAAAATCAATTTCTAATAGCTGTCCAACGCATGCTAATACTTTAAAATGACGATGACAATGATTGTAACTGTGATTGTTCTAAATAAGATATGCTTGAATGATTTTTTGAAATATAATTCAATTTTGCGCCAAGACCGACATCAAAACATATTGGATTATAACAACAAAAATCCTGTTAGATCAATAAATTCTCAATTAGAATCTGCAGAGCTGGAAGTCACTCAGTTGAATACAGCCGCGAACAGAGGAAAATATTGGTTTAGTCTCGGTTGCATGCCTTTGTATATACGACATAAATAGAAGAAGGTTGTAGGGGGAAGGGGTGGAGTAGGGGGGGGAGTAATATCAGATACATTTCTTGACCAAAATGAGAAAGGAATTTTTAAGGGCACCCCCCATCACCTCCAATATCCCCCCCCCCCGGACCCTGTTCATCATCTCAAGCTTTTGAATAAACTTATTTAGAATATCAAAAACTGGAGAAATCTCGGCAATCAATAACGAATCAATCATATTTATAACCGCGAACCAAAGCAACACGCGCCATGATAGACGATCTGCCAGCAAAATATCAATCAGCGTTTAAGCAGAAAATGAAAAATTCTGAAACAGAAGATTTGTCCGGCCTCTTTGGAATATGCAAGTTCAGGGATGGGGGTCACAAATAAATTTACTGAACTAATAAGGTCTATTACTACTAGTAGTGACAATAGGAGTGCATGCGTAGAATATTAAATAAAGATTTAAATAAGTGCCTCTAAGACAGGCATTTGTAAATATATTTTAAAAAAAAGAAAAAAAAGAAAAAACAATTAAGAAGGAATGAACAGTAAAACTGCAAAAAGGAAAGAGTGAAAAGGACTAGAAAAGGATATTGAGAATATCTCTGTATTGTATTGCTACTGCTATATATTTTTTTCGTTCGGTGGTGGTGGTGGTGGTGGAGGAGAATTACCGGCCCGGAAGCCACTCTAGGATAAGGGTTACCTGTTAGGTAGATGGTGAAACAGCATGATCAGTAATAGTGGGATTTGGGTAAGTCTAGGTTATTTAACTCATTACCCACCAGTGTGCCATTAATGGGATGCTCAAAAAAAAAAAAAAAAAAAAAAAAAAAAAAAAATTTGGCGCTTCTACAGAATTCGGACGGGATTTTCGGAAATCATAAAACTGAATTTTACATGAAAATAATGGTATCTACATATTCCTCATATTTCTAAGATGATTATATCCCAAAATTACGAAAATTGATAAGAGAACATTTTTTATTAAACAAAATAAAAAAAAAAAAATAGAATTTGATGAAAATGATCGTAAAACACAGGAAAGTTCATCAGGGAGGTAATTTTCCGTTCAAATTAAACAAAGATGGCTGCAATTTTTCACTTGCTAACATGATTAAAGTTGTTTTTTTTTAATAATTCAGTAATATTCACATAATTCCGACTGCACAATTTGGAAGCTACGCTACCACTGTAACTGATTAGAATTGACAAAAAAAATCAGATGAAACTATTTTTTTTTTTTTAAATCTGAAAACTCCATTTATTGACTACAAAATCTCGTCCCTATAATGTAGAAGCACCAAAAAATCTACATTTACATCTAAAAGTTTCATTTAATTTGGCCAATTTCGTTAAGAGGATGGCTGAACAGGAACTTATTTACATTAGATTTGAAAACAACCATATTATAGTTGTCCCGGAAGTTTCCACATTGTACTGTGTTCCACAGACTGATAGTTGTAGGAAAGAAACTGCTCATAGAATTTTAGGCACAGATGGAGGGTGAGTGAAATTGTTATACATTATTAGACTGGGTGTAATCATGATGGCACACAGGTTTCCATTGGATCATTAGTTTGTTGTGCCTTGTCAATAGTAAATGGGTGAGAATTTTAGAATACCAAGTGCTGTATGTGGGAGGATTTTCTGCTTTTCTCAACATTGTTTCCAGTCGTTCTGGACTGCTCCTTTCCATTGGATTCAGCAATGCAGGTTCAGGAGATGTGTGGTTGAGGATTGTGCAAAACATCACAAGTGCATTTGCGAAAGTTTATCACCATACAAGCAAAACGGCCCAAAATATAAAAAAATATATATATAAAACTAGCATTACAGCCCGGCGTTGCCCGGGTGTTTGGAGGTGTGTGTTGAGCAAAATTAAAAAAAAAAAAAAAAAGTGGTAGTAGGAAGGCAGGCTCGAACCCGTATCGTGTAGGAGGAAAAGAACAGGAAAAAAACGTGACGTCTTTGCTGTTATGACCACCGCCAAACTGGAAGTGACATAGGTTTAAATTAAGGCTAAACAATCGAAAAGAGGGGATGACTTTTGAAAATATCGACGTAAAAAGCGATCCCTCCTTGTAGAAAAGTGCCCAGTTGAGGGTGAAGAAATTAATGTTTTTAGCCAATTTTTCGGTATTTGTCATCTGAAGGGTCGAGCTTCCAAACGATAATGATCTTGTGAAAATCCATCGCCTCTGTCGAAAGTTTTAGGCAGACACGCAAACATACATACATACATTTATATATTGGTAGCTCAAATTTTCGACCCAAACCGATTAAAAAGCTTGCCCTATCTCTGAATACCTTTTATGTAAAATTTCAAATGTTTATACCAGAAATTGTCTGAGTAATTTGGTAGAGACCGCAGAGGTCAATTTTTTTAAAGCTTTGACCCCTATTCTGACCCCTTAAAATTTATTGTTTTGGGCTGAAATCAAGTTATTAAGTTAGATCCATGTCCAACGAATCTATATCTAAAATTTCAAGTGTTTAGACCGAAAATTGTCGGAGGAGTTTGGTAGAGTTCTCAAAGTTCAATCGTTGAACTTTGACCCTTTAACACTCAAATTTCTGTCCGAAAATGGATTACAGAGATTTTCCCAAATCTCAATACTCTGTATATCAAATTTTGAGTCTGTAGAGTGAAAATTGACAGAGTTATTGCATAGGAAAATGTACACAGACAGACACACAGTCACACACACAGACACTTTTACTTTTATAGATATACTAGCATGGGTGTTCGGCGTTGCACGGGTATTTGGAGATGTATGATGAGCAAAAAAAAAAAGAAAAAAGTGGTCAATTTTTAAAAACTTTCACCCCTATTCTGACCCCTTAAAATTTATTGTTTTGGGCTCAAATCAAGTTAAGTTAGATCCATGTCCAACGAACCTATATCTAAAATTTCAAGTGTTCAGACCGAAAATTGTTGGAGGAGTTTAGTAGAGTTCTCAAAGGTTAAATCGTTGAACTTTGACCCCTTAATCACCAAATTTCTAGTCCAAAACCGATCACATCGATTTTCCCAAATCTCAATACCCTGCATATCAAATTTCGAGTCTGTAGACTTAAAATTGACAGTTATTGCGTAGGAAATATGCACACACAGATACACAGATACACACACTGACAGATAGACACTTTCACTTTTATAGATATATAAATAGATTAACAGTAGGTGTAGGTTGTTTGATAAGATAGGCGCACATTCAAAATGAATGTTTCTGTTTAGAGAACAATCGAATCATAATACTTGACTTTTGCATTTTAAAGCTTAATTCAAGCCTTCATATAAAAATAATTTTATAAAATCAACAGGAGGTTCTCTACAGTGCAATGTGGATTACAATGTATTGTGGACTAAGCCATTATGGGGAGCATGTGAAGCTTCCTCCTGGCGTACTGCGATGAGTCCCTGACTAGAGCAGGCAATCAATCGATTTGATTGAAAAGTGGTTGATTTCACTGATTTCGATGACAATAAAAGTATTGGAAGTGTAAAACGTTTGCAGATCATCACTCTGTCCTGGGCAACGTCAGGTCTCCCTGCTAGTATTCTTTGAAACTCCACGGAATAAGGAATTTGTAAATTGTTTTTTTGGAATATTCAGTCGAACAATAAATTTGATTGCAAATTTTAACTTAGAGTTTTTATTTCTTTGCTCATATATTATCTACACTATATTTCGTAAAAAGGAAACAAACAAAAGAAACAGGCTGATGCAGGTTTAATAAATGAAACGATGAGTTACACCAATCTGTAATTTTTGTTATTTATGTCTGTTTCATTGTGTTACAGCTCTTCAGAGTAGCTAAATGAGAAAATGCTTAAAATTGAAATTGAAACCTGGCCATCTTGTCAACAGTCGGGGGTCAATATGCTATCAGCACAAATTATGAAAGAAAGGAAATCTTAATACCTATATATGTTTTGCAAATGCATTATTAGCAGCCTAGAATGCTCTATTCTTTTATGCAGACCTAAATATAAGTCTTCTGCCAATTGTGATCTTTAGACTGAGTATCAAGATGGTAACAGAGATGATTTCAGAGAATTTGCAGATGCAATAAGTTAAAATATAAACATCATGTGGCCAATGACTGTGAAAAATGTATTTTTATTGATTTTCACTAAATATTGTAGGGATGAAAAAAAAAAATCCACCCAAAAATAAATGTCTCTCACAAAACACTGCAAAAATTGCAAACTCATTTTAGTAGAAGCATTCTATATATCTTCTCTCTATATAAAACTCTGTGTCTGTGCGTGATATTTATGTGTTCCCCTATAGAATGAAAGGTTAATAATTTGGTTTGGTTGTTTTGTTTTACGGCATATCAACCCTTTTTTTGGGGTTATTTAATGCCGACCTCAGTTATTTTGGAAATAGTATTCATGTTGCATCCAGTTATTTTGTTGAAGGTTTATATTCTTCAAGCTCTTTGTATCTTCAATTGCTAGTTTGTAGTGGATTTTATAGTTTTTGTTCCTGCCCTGAAGAACATGAATGAGTTTTGCAATGGGAAAGGGAAAAGTGTTACCGTATTAATGTTTGGTGCAGTTTTAAGTTAGGAAACCAGTCAGAAAGTAGGGAAGATAGAAAGAGAAAGGGGAAGGAAAAGAGGGAAGAGGTGGGTCGTTGTTTTTGGTTTTGGTTTTGCAGAACATAATTAAGTTTTGTAAAAGGAAGTAGAAAAACAAAAAGCATCAATGTTAGGTGCATTTCGTCTCAGGAAGCCAATATCTTCAGACAGCCTGATCTGGTAGCACCAGTGGTTAATAATTTACATAAAATCTAAAATTGTATTCTTATGTAAGATTTACCAAGGAAAACATTGAAAGTGTTCCCTAGTCTCTGAGTGCACCTCTAAGAGGGCTATGAGAGTACAACCCTTTTAAAACTTCAAATATATCCCAATTTTATTGAATTTGCAAGGAACGTTCTTAAAGTAATGCCTCCTATTTTTTCATTCCGCCCAAATAGATCAGAGGGGATTACAAATTGCATTGTTATGATGATTGAGCTTATACATTCATAACTTTAAAATTTCATCTCTGTTGCAGATATTGATGGTGTGAGACTAAGAAAGCAATCCTTGTCATGGAAGTGTGTCAGAAGCAGAGATGTGTCAATGAGTTCCTCCATGCAGATAAATTGAACGAATTAACATTCTGCAGCATCTGTTAAATGTTTATGCAGTTGATGTCAGCACAGTTAGGAGATGGGTTTGTTGATTTCAGAGTGGCAACAGAGATGCGAGCGAGAAAGCGCACTCTGGACTGTTGTGATCAAGGTATCGTTCATCTTTGGCAAAAGTGCACTGAGAATGGTGGTGGCTATTTATAAAAATAAATTCTGGAGCACTAAAGGTCGCTCGTTTTAATGGTACCACTCCCGTCTTTGTAGCTCTCCAACATTTTGGATTTTAAGTGAAAAAGTAGGAGGCCTTACTTTTGGAATGATCTTCATATATCATATGTATCAAATTTCTTAGGGAAAATAGCCAAAGTAATCCTGAATCGCTCCATTACCCTTTATGCGCTGGATATCTATTTGCCCCCCCCCCCCTTAAGTAACCCAGGAGAATAGAACCTCCTTAAAACTTAAAATACATATATCCGATTTTAATGAAATTTAAACCATACGTATAAGACACTAATTCAGAATTTTCTCTCATTTCAGTTATTTCCAACTATATTAGGGCTCGAAACGGAAGGAGCATGTGTGGAGAAGTGGGGGAGGGGGGGGCTATAAAAATAAAGAAAGTAATATGCCGTTATGATCATAGTGAAAATGTACAAAGTTGTGTTTATCGTTGAACCTCAAACAACGTTGAATCTTCATGCTAGTATGTACAATCCTTGTCAACAAAGTTTAGCTATACTGATGAAAAGTGATACTTCGAAACATGCAGGTCTATGGATAACTTACTTTTATGCACGTAATAATATTTAAAATAAAATATTTAAATAATAAATTAATAATTACAAATAATACGTCCCAAAATGTGGGGCGACTAAAATGTAAACAAAGGGCAGATAACTTTGCTCAGAGAGCAAGACGAAAGAAGAAAAAATACCACAGAATCGTCAATAAAAAATTAAATAAATAAATAAATCTTATATATTTTTTATTTATTTATTTATTTATTTTAATGAATATCGCTCCAAACAAAACATGTAGCCAAATAAAATAAAACAAAAAAACAAAAAAAACAAAAACAAACAAAATAAAACAAAAAATACTTCTTCAAAGTAAAGCAAACTAGTCATTGATAAGTGTTAGATGGATAGATTCCAACCTGGAAAACAGCAATTCTTCCCGCTTTGTCAGAAACCTCATTCATAGTATGTAAGGATTATGGACAAAATAAGGAAAATGAAAGTTATGAGGCTGCGAAACTCAATGTTTTTATTTTGTGTTATAAAAATTGATATCTTAACAGTTAGAATGTTCAAATAAGTTTCAATAAAGGTTAAATTTTTCACAGAATTTAAAGGCACGATTAACAGTTTTCTTCGATTCCATCATCGGTTACTTGAGGTATTTATTAGTTAAGTCCATTAAATAATTGAAATATATTAGAATGTAAAGTAACGAAATTAATTTTTTTTTTTAAATAGATTTCTTCTTTCATAAAACATAAAATTTAATATTATATCTCAGTGAAGAATGTAAAAAAAAAAAAAAAAAAAAAATATTTTTGTTATTTTTAAGATTTAAAATAATATATTTTTAATAATTCAAACCCATTAGCTCCCATTTGCTAGTTTACAACTGTCGGAAAGAAATGTAGTTATTTTTTCAGTGGCACTCACTGCGCTAACAATGTTTTATTACTTATACTCATATTACAAATGTTTTTTTTTTAAGTACACCACAACCACAACACTATCAGTTTTTTTTTTATTATTACTTGACCTTATATTGCAAATGTTATTTTTTAACTTTTCTCCGAAGAAAAAAATTGTAATCATGAATATATTTCGAAATGATTTTTTTAAGAAACCTTCCCCTATCAGAGAACACATTAGAGATGTCCCATGGACTAATATTTTTTCTCTTCCTGCTGAACAGTGTGCAAATGAAAAGAATCAAATAGTGCAATGCAAAGCAGACATTGAAGACCGCTTTTTGGACCAAACGATTTGTTCATTTTTTGTTTTCATACGAGAATTTAGGATATAATACTGCTAGTATTGAATGAAAACAGAACTAAAATTACTTTTGTATCATTATTTGAAAAGTTAAAAAAAAAAAAAAGATTGATTTGATTCTTTTACTAATTTCATGTCTAAAACATTCAGAAATATTATACAAGCCATTTAAAATAGATTATATAAGACATAAAGCACAATGAGTGAAGAAAATATTTTTGTCAACATTTTCTGAAAAGTTATAGAAATAAATTTTAATAATAATAAAAAAAATGATGTTCCAGAATTTTTTAGAAGAGGATTGAGAATTTGGAGTTTTCTAACTACTATTTTCATCTTTGTTATTGGTTCACAAAATATTGGCTAATGTAACTTCCATTTTCTTTTAAGGACTATCTTTCTGAATGTGGGAACCTAATAGCCGAACTATGAAACGTACATGAAATTCAATCCTTTATTTCACAGTAGTCTTGTAGAGAAAGGAGGTTCAATCCTAACTGCAAGAAATAATAACTAAGAATTACATAAAAAATAGAATTTCTACCGAATCACTGCTGACCAAATGAAGACAATCTACTTCAGCAAACTAAATAATGGTTCGATTCAAAATTTCGTATAGGTTCTCAAATGTATGGAAATAAATACAAAAATAAATGAATAAAATCTATGATCTTAAAAAATCTACCTAAAATGAACTGATTTTCTGTAAGGTTATTTACTAAAGCAACTTTTTGAACTTATATTTGTCTCATTGAAGTTTCCTTTTATATATCATGGCTCTACAGACAAATGTATTTTTAGTTGACCTTTGACAACTAAATATTTTCGTTCACTAGCCAAACTCACATAATTTTTGGAATATGACATTGTTGCATGACGAGTACATACATCAAAGATTTTTTTGCATTTTTTTTTTAAATAAAGGTAATTCCAAATATGAATCGAATTTTATGTTAAAATTTGAAAGTATAAACATTCAAATTTCTTCAAATGTTTTTTTTAAACAGACTTCGTTAAAAAAAAAAAAAGAGTATCTTTATAATATATCCCTACCCCTCTTCTCTGGGGGCCGCGCATCCGTCGCTATCCTTGTTCCCAGGAGCATACTTGTGATGTACTTCTGGCCGCGTTCGTCGCTTCCAGCTCACAGGACCATAGATGCAACCCAGCAGGGCTACATTCTTACTTGTCTAGTGGTGGACCCCTTAAGGGTGACCAGACTCTCACTGGTCACTGGAAAATATCCTTCTGCTGCTCAGGGCACGCGAAATGTGCATGACCCTAAGTCCGTGTGGCAACATTGTCGATTTCGGCCGTCACTCTGGCTTTGTGCTGGATCCAGTCTGTCTCCTTCATCATCTGGCGTCAAGGGATCTCTGAAACAAACTGTATCTTCATTTCAGGCCGGCAATCGAGAACAAGGAAAAACTCTGGGACATTTTTTATATAACGAAACAAAATAATTATTCATAAATCGTTTACACTTGTTTAGTCGAGTTCTTTGATTCAAGCTTAATGATGCAGGTTGCATAAAGTTCCACTAATCAATTTCCCAGCTAAGAACAAGAGCTTTTCAACTTAGCTCTTATGAGAGTTTCCCCCCCCCCCCAAGGCGGGGTGAGAGCGATGTGTACGTCTCGATGCCAGCTAGTAAAAAGGGACTCTGGACTAAAGACCCTAACTCCAAAAAGTCAATCGTTTTTATCAAATCAGAAAATCCTCCCCCCACCTTTTTGGAGTTATTCTTTCTTTTTTCCATTATCTTATTCTTTTCTTTCTCTCGTGAACTCATTATTTTATTCTTTTCATTTTCTCTTTCTTTTCTCTCTTCTTCGTCTTTCATGACCATATCTCTCTCTAGGTTCAATTTATTTATTTATCTGTCCAACTAACTTATCACTTAATTAGGAGTTATTAGTCACTCCAACTGTCTTCCATATCGCTCAGAGGTTTTAAAACAACTCTTTCGTTGTTGATAGATGTCAATTCTCATTGTCTTTCTCTTAAAAACCCCGCCCCGGCCCTGATGTGATAAGCGATGACTATTTATTTCCATGAGTGATTCGTCATCTGAGTCAAACATTTTCGGCTGGCGACCCTTTTTCCTTTTTCTTCCTGACCCTAACACCCTCTCTTCCTCTATTTGAAAAGCAAGATCATCTAGTGTCGCCAGGGATCGCGTCATATCTTATCCTATTAATACTTTTATTGTTTAAATAGTTAGACTTTGCCCGTTTTATTAAAAAAAAAAAAAGTTAAAAAGACATTTTACACTCAGTAACGAGCTTTGGCAGATTGTACGTGCAAAAAAAAAAAAAAAAAAAATGATTGCCAAAAGATAAGCGTTTTATTATTTCTAGTTGCTCTTTGAAGAAATCACTAGCAAATGCGACTGTTTCACTTGCAACATAAAGCCTTATATATAAAATAATTTGTCAAATTAATAATGAACTATCAAAAAGATCTGATGTTGCTCAGAAATGAATGAGCATCACAATTTTTTTTCACTATGATCATCATAGCATATTTGTTCATTTTTCTACTCTTACTTCCTTTGTTTTTACTTCCCCCTTTCTCCCATTTTGCCCCTTAAATATAGTCAGAATAAACTGAAATGTTCCCAAACTCATTTAATTAGCGTCTTATGTCTGGTTTAAATTTTTTTATAAAATCAGATACATGTATTTAAAATTTTAAGGAGGCTTTCTCCTCATGGGTCACTTAAAGGTGGGGTGGGATGTAGATATTTGACATACATATTATCTTTCCTGGAGAATTTTATACATATGATATAAATTTCATCAAAATAGGATATATTTGAAATTTTAAAGGGGCTCAGCCTCCACAGCTACTTGTAGGAAAGCAATATTTGAGACCACTTGCATTGTCGTCCTCCGAAAATTTTATACATATTTAAATTTCATAAAAAATATTTGGAATTTGAAGTGGTGTATGTCTTTATAACCCCATTAGGGTTGTACTTAGAAATTCAAGAACACTTCCATTGTTTTGCCTGATAAATTTACATAAGAAAACACTTTTAGACTTTATGTATATTCTCTAACCTTTCTTTCTGTAGGGAACACACACACAGACATTCTAATTTGTATATAGATAGATAGATGAATGATAAACAATCAGATTATTCTTTAATTTAAAACGAATTTTTTTCACTTTTTTTTCTTTCCTTAAATGCAATTTAATTTACAATAACCAGAGATTTTTGCTGAAACAGACCTTGACTTTATATTCAATTCTGAAAACAGACTTTTTCTAAAGACAGTTTTGTAAAACCAATTTACCCCAGGCTTAGAAAGAATCATAAATAATTGATATCAGACATAAAGCCAAGGATATTTCCATTGAATGTAAATTGTAAATTAAAACCATATTTTAAAATATAGGTGGAAAATCAATAATAATAAAAAAAAATATATGGAAAACTTTTTCAATTTGAGACCTCCATATATTTTAATCAGACTTCACAGTTTGTTAAGCTTTGTCTGTTGCACTTCAGTTTAAAATAGCATTTTGTTAGTCTGTCATATTTCAGCATATTCACTGGTCTTTGTCTCTCTATATATTAGTGTTGGGATGATTTGTCAGAATTGGAAACAGGAACCAGAAAATTGGAACTTTTGGAGGTATTGGAATCAGAAAATGTGTACCTATTTTCCAATGCTAAAAACGATTCTCTTAATTGCCTTTTTTTATTTGATTTTGTTTAAAGCAAAATATTTCACTGCTGGTAGTAATGATAAAATAATAAATATTTATTGATTTTGAACTACCAGTAAAACTAAAATCTATAGATTCCCCTCCCACAAGTGTGTTTTTACATTTGAGAAAATACCTGCACATTTAGCATGTGTTTTTTGGTAATCGGGGAAAATAATAGCAACTTTATAATTAAATATTATAAGATTTATAAAGAATTGGAATCGGTAATTATATCGGAATCGTCTCATCACTACTATATGTACATTTGAGGTCTCGTTTTCTCTTTAATATTTCACAAGTTCACTGTCCAGTCCTCACAGTTCGGCTGTAAAAATGTTTTCAGACTTCACTCTGTACAGTCATGTATATTCACTTGATTTCAAGTTTTCTGTCACGCTTCAGTTTGAAATAGAACTTTCATCAGATTTACACTTTTTTGTTTGAAATAGTATTTTCAGAAGTCTGTCATTCTTAATTTTGTTATACATTTTTTTATTATACAATAAACAGATGCATCTTAAACATTTTTTATGAATCTTCCATAATTTGCATTACATATTCTATTTTAAATAAGGTTTTAATTATATTAAAAGTAATGTAGATTGAATGTTTCTTTTTAAATAACTATTTTTGGTTGGTGCAAAAATAATGTCGTTTTTTTGGCATGAAGTTGAACGTCAAAAACATTATTTTTGCACCAACCTAATATTTAGTCACATTTCAACTTCTCCTCCATCCCTGTGCAATGTAAGTTACCATGCGATTTAATATAATAAACCTTATGCTTGTGTCTTTTGTCATAACAAAGTTTATTATATATTCAACCTACCATTAGTCTATGGAGAACGTTTAAAACAATTATAATTACTTTTCTCTTAATAAATGATTTAAATTTAGTTGATAGATTGCTAAAAGTATAACATGTGAAGCCGGTCACTGGCGTATGACCGGCTTCACATGTCACACTAAAGGTCTTAGAAACGGTCTCAGGAAGATGTGAAGATGGGCCAGTCATTAGGGTCGGTGTATCGAGAAGAAAAGTATACCTGAGATGTTGGATGTGGGTGTGTGGCTCCTCCATTCTCTCAAGATGACATCTTCACCCTGGTGGCATTCTGATTGGAATCTTCCTTTGTCCTCCGGACTGCTTCGTTGTTTAATGGAGACATTTATTGCAGACAAGAAAACACACAACATGACACAATCGCCATATATGAGAAATACAATAAACTATTTATTCTACAAAATGTATCCAATATATACACAAAGACAATTTACAATTGATAACCTTCAAAATTAAACTAACTAACCTAACTAATGATGAGAGGAGGGGGGCTCCCCCTCCTCTCATTTACAGAGGGACAGAAAATATGTGCTCACCTCATGCTGTCCGGATGAAAAAGAGTCCTATAGAGGAAAGGGAATTCTGGGGTTGCATTTCTGTGTATCCCTCCGCCTACAGCCAAATTACCACCTGGCCATGCAGGGGGGGGGGAGTATAAGCAACTACCAACCGTGGTACCGAGATAGTGCCACAAAAGTGTAAACTGATTGGTATATTGTTAAAAATGTTGGCTGACTGATTGGTTGGTATATTGTTAAAAACGTTGGTTGATTGGTTGGTTGGTATCTGGTAAAAACATTGGTTTACATATTGTTAAAAACGTTGGTTGGTATATTGTTAAAAACGTTCATTGGTTGGTATATTGTATAAAAAAACTTTGTTATTAAAACTTGGTAGTAAAAAATGTTTAATTTTAGTTTGTCTGCTTTACAGCATAACAACATTTAAATTGCTAATTTAATGCTAACGTGTGATAATTATTTTAAACAATTGAAGATGAATTGATATTTTGCTAATGTATTCATTTATTATACTTTTTTGAGACATTTCTTGTTTTAAAATCAATTATTCAAACATGACAAAATATATAATATATGAATATACAGATCAAATTTCATTAATTTCTCCCAACCATTACAATAGATAGACTGCCCCCCCCCAATAAAAAACAAATGTACGTTTTTACTATTATTGTAATCAAGTTTATTCTGCAACAGTTCCATAAATAAGATCTATTTCCTTTCACACTTGCATGTTATCACTCGCAGAGTGATTAGTACATGGTTCAGTAGGAAAACACAGGCATTTTCTCATTCACATGGTGATATGTCGGTCGGTTACAACACTTTGCACATGCATGGCCTTTTTTCATTTTCATTCAAACCATTTCACGTGCATTTACGAACAATTTTTTTTTTTTTTTTTTTTTTTACACAGTGGTCACCACTTATCAAGGCCCGGAAGCCACTCAGGGATAAGGGTTATTGCAAGTACAGTACGTTAGTGTGAAGATTTGATGAAGTGTTTACTTAAGGGGGCGGTTCATTAGGAATTTGTTTATGTTGGACTTGAAGACATCCAAGTTGTAGACCGGTGGGAAGCAGGCAGACGAAACATAGTTCCACAGGCGTGCAGTTCAAAGAAAGAAGCTTTGTTCATGGAACCCACGTTTTGATTTAAGCACAGATAAAGAGTAGGGGAAATTTTTCACAGTGGATTCAGCTAGACGGGTGTTTTTCGTGAAAGATTGGCGAGGGGGGACCAGAGCAATTACTTCGAAGACATCACCAAGACAAAATGTATAGCGATCTCTTTGTCTCTCACAATAGCATTGCAAGATTAGATGGACTCAATTCCCTTTCTATAGTGCATCCATACCGGCTGAACCAACTTGTCTTATATTCTTGTGTTTTTAACTCTTTTTGGACAATATCCATGTTGATGAAACTATTGAATAAAGTTCATTTAAATTAAGTAGAGAAGATGTTTGCCCTTTTAGCACAAAACTTGGCGATAGTTTTTCTTCATCTCAAAGAAATAGCAGCAGGAAGTGGCCCGTTGATCTCTGAGAGCTAATCTAAGTAAAAGAGCAGACGAACATCGAAGTGACATTCGCCTTAGATTATTCACATTATTAAGCCGGGTTTCATTTGCACAGATTCCAGAGTGTGACTGCTCAGAAAAACCTTTGGTCCTCTTGCTTGAAAATGTGACATCATCTCACATCATGATCGTTCGTCTATGTTTTTCTAGCATGCTTGACTTGATGCCTTGTCACCCATCTTCCGTTCACTCCTAGAAACGATTCTGTTTTACAGATCTGGTTTATTATCCAATGCATTCTCTAATGGTTTTCAATGGTTGCCATTTTGGTTTTCATTTAAGACAATACAAAATGAAGCAAAACAATGCGCATGTAACTTATTTTTTACTACAGATGATACAAAACAAACCAAAATCAATTTTACCGAACATTCTTTCAAATTCTATCATCAATATAAAATTATTTTATAATATATATATATATATATATAATCATAAAAATTTATATATTGATGATAGAATGTGAAAAAATGTTTATGGAAAATTATTATATATATAATATATATATAATATATAATTTTATATATATATGTATATATATATATATATATATATATATATATATATATATATACTTTTATAATTTTATATATATTATTTTCTATTATATATATATATATATATATATATATATATTATTTTCTTTTATATATAATTTTAAATTTTAAATTTTATGTAGAATATTGCTAGGGGGGAAGTGGTGATTAAGAAGCATGAAGAATTTTTTACCTTATTTAGTTTTTATCATATTATTATAGGGAGGGTTAAACCAGAGGACTTTGCGGGATCTGTTATTCCTATTTGTATTGTTGGGTTTATTAGGGTCCAAGTATGTGATATTAGGGTTGGGATATCCAGATTACTTCAAAGCATTTTCAAAGAAGGGTTTGTGTAGGTTAAAAATGCTTGGATTAGATATATATATATAAATATATAATTCTTTATATATATATATATATATATAAATATATAATTCTTTATATATATATATATATATATATATATATATATATATATATATATATATATATATATATAAATATATAATTCTTTATATATATATATAAATATATATATATATATATAATTCTTTATATATATATATATATATATAAATATATAATT
>NC_136487.1:62243603-62383603 GCF_053919585.1 Euprymna scolopes
ATTCTTTATAATTATATATATATATAAATATATAATTCTTTATAATTATATATATCTATATATAAATATATAATTCTTTATAATTATATATATATATAGTAATTTATAAAATATATATGGCGATTAAGCTACACTGAATATTCTGCGTTTCATCCAACTATAGGATTCGTCAGGCTTATGCGCGAATTCTGTCGTTGCTTCTTGTTTTTATATATGTTGAGGATTTCTAGTCGGCCAATCAGCTTTCTAGTATCCACCGCGCCCCTTCCTACCAGCCAATGGGCATGCATTTTATCAAACAAAGGATCTGTTTTAGAATTAGGTTAGTGGGTTTAGGTGGTCGTTCTCCTTTTTTTTTTTTTTTTTTTTTATACATATAAATATACCTATGTGCACACAACAATGCACATACATATACATACATACATACATATATACACACATATATATATACACACACATATATATATATATATATACACACATACATACATATACATATATGTATGTGATCGTTTATGTATATTCATGTTTATTTAATTTATTTATTTGTTTTTTTTCCTATTGTTATTGTTAGTTTTTAAGCTATTTTATATCGCTATCCTAGAGTAAGTTTTATTTTGTGAACACAGTTGTTTGCTATTTCCCGCCTACAGTTTAATAGATTTTGAGGTTCTTTAAAGTACAGGATAGAAAATTTTTCATGGAGGCATAATTTACATGGGTCGTCTAAATGTCTGCATGTGGTAGCTTGTCTCATTATTTTCCATTCGACTACCGGCGAATGTCCGCTTTCTTTGAGTTCCCAGTATTTATTCGCTAGTGTTGTTTTTATACAGTGTTTTTTATTTTTGAATGTGCTTTTGTGGTCATAGTATCGGGTTTTGAAATCTAAGGAAGTCATGCCTATGTAATATTTCTTGTTATTCGGGTTTTCTTTCGAAAATATTGTTGCTTGATAAACTACGCTTTTTGTTAGACATTTATTTTGGACTAGGCAAAGTGTGCGGTGTCTACAATTGCATTTATCTTGTTCGTTATTAGTATTTTTATTTATGGTATGGTTATTCTTGTCCGGGGTTGGTTTGTTATTATTATTATTATTATTATTATTATTTCTGCTAGTGTTGGTTTTATTTCTGTCATGGTGTCTACTTTTTTTATTGTTTATTTTGTTGTTGTTTACATTGTTTTCATTTAGTATTTTGTTATTATGTGCCTTAATTATCATCTCTAAATTTTCGCAACAACTGTAAGATAACTTCAAGGTATTTTTATTGAAGATTTTGTGTAAGGGGTTGGTTGCGGGAAAGTGTTTTTCAATAAGATCTAGAAATTTCTTGCCAAGTTTTGTTTTTAACATTTGATTGTATGGGGCCGTATACCAAATTATAGTTCTTTTTCTTCTGTTTTTAATTTTATTATAGTTGTTGGTGTTTTGTTGCTTATATTTGATATCGATATTTTTGTATCCACTATTTTTTAGGGCTGTTTCGTAAATATTGGATGACCTGTTAAATGCATTTTCGTCGCTTGAGTTATTACTGAGTCTACTTACGATCGAGTTAGGAATATGTTTTATAATTGATGGTAGGTGGTTGGACTTAGGGTTTACATAAATTGGAGTAGTGTTATCTTTTAAGTATGGTTCATATGTGTTTTTATCTAAGTTTAACGTGACGTCTAGGAAGTTTGTTATTTTTATGTTAGCTGATATGTCCGCTTTTAGGCCTAATTTTTTCATTTCTTTGTGTATGATTTTCTTAAAGTTTTCTCCCTTGACTTTGTTAGAGTTTTTTATTATAGCTAGTCCGTCATCTCTATATAGGCCGATATCCGTAGTATCGAATATGCTTGTGAGGGTATATAGAATGAATAATCCCACAAGATCTGATGCCTCTGCAGAGTCTCTGGCACCCATCGCCAAATCGAATGAATTTTTCATTTTATTTTTTATCTATTGGTTATTGTTATTTATTAGAACTGATTTTCTACATTTTTTAATTATGTTGATTTCTTCTGAGGATATATCAGTGCATACCTCGGCAAATTCTAGGGCAATGTTAAAAAGTTCTTCGGATATCGAGGGATAAAAGTCTATGATGTCAAACTGTATGAACGTACATTTATCTTTGTTTTCTATATTTTTAAATAATAATATATAATTCTTTATAATTATATATATATATATATATAAATATATAATTCTTTATAATTATATATATATATATAAATATATAATTCTTTATAATTATATATATATATATAAATATATAATTCTTTATAATTATATATATATATATATAAATATATAATTCTTTATAATTATATATATATAAATATATAATTCTTTATAATTATATATATATATATATATATATATATATAAATAATTCTTTATAATTATATATTTATATATATATATATAAATAAATAATTCTTTATAATTATATATATATATATATAAATATATAATTCTTTATAATTATATATATATATATAAATATATAATTCTTTATAATTATATATATATATATATATATATATATATATATAAATATATAATTCTTTATAATTATATATCTCTTCTCTATATAAATAAAATGAACTAATTTTTTCCCGTCTGATTTTGACATTAATAGGATTAAAAATCAAGATATTTCATGCAAATATAATATGCACAAACGGCAGAACAATATCTGAGGTGTGTTATAGGCTTATTATTTCTAAAATTCCTCGATAATCTTAGATTTCTATACTTTTTCTGCTGAGAAGTCGCGGCCAAAATCGGTTAAGATCAATGGAAGTGGTAAAATATTTTCTCTCTAAAAAATTCCTCCTCCCCCTGCCACCACTTAACACCGTTTGGGGATCGTTCACAAGGAACAGTTGAGAAGAGAACACCGGTTTGGCTTCGTAGTTCTTTCATGTGAAGTTATTTAAAATCACTAAACTAAGCTGCAGTGCTCTGTGGCGTAGTGGTTAGCATGCTGGACAATTCACATTATATTTTCACGTTCGCACCGACCTACCGTAGTCGTTTTTTTTTTTTTTTTTTTCCTAAAGAACTGGAATGGACTTTTCTTGGTGGCCGAACTGTTAACGTTGCAGATGTTTTTTGTTTTTTTTTCACACTATATTTTCCTACTTTTACTCATGACTCCGGGTTTGATCCTTCCTACTTACCTACCATAACATTTTTTAAAACTCCCCCCCCCCGTCCCGGAAACAAACACTCGGGCAACGCCGGGTACCCCCGCTAGTATATATATATATATATATAAATATATAATTCTTTATAATTATATATATATATATATAATTCTTTATAATTATATATATATAAATGTATAATTCTTTATAATTATATATATATATATAAATATATAATTCTTTATAATTATATATATATATATAAATATATAATTATTTATAATTATATATAAATATATAATTATTTATAATTATATATAAATATATAATTATTTATAATTATATATAAATATATAATTCTTTATAATTATATATAAATATATAATTCTTTATAATTATATATAAATATATAATTCTTTATAATTATAAATATATAATTCTTTATAATTATATATAAATATATAATTCTTTATAATTATATATATATAATTCTTTATAATTATATATATATATATATATATATATATATATATAATTCTTTATAATTATATATATATATATATATATATAATTCTTTATAATTATGTATGGTGGATTCTCTCATCGAAGACGATGAATGAGTGTTCAGTATGCAATCTTCAGCAGCTCCCAAGATCTGTGACACCACATGCGTAATTGCAATCCTGTAGACGTCCGGCACACTCCTCCGCAGATGGTGAACTTTCATATGCTCGTAGGTCAAAGATGCCTTCTCGAATGAACAGATAACCCTGCTTTGTTGCGTGCTCTGAAACCACAATGGCATATATATTCATTTTTAGGTGGATGTTTCTTGTGTCTTGCCTTCATATTTGCACGAAGGATGTCCCTATGACAAAGGCGGTTATGTTCAAATTCTTTGGTCCCCAGGAAACACGTCTTCCTCCATTTTCTGCGATCCTCTGTTACACTCTCCCAGGAACTCAGAGAAATTCCACAACGTTTCAGGTTGTCTTTTAGTTTATCTTTGTAACGAAGCAGGGGACGCCCTATTAGACGGACAGAATTTGTCAGTTGCCCATAAAAAAGTTTCTTAGGAACTCTTGAGTCATCCATTCTTACAAGATGACCCGACCACCGCATTTGTATCCTGATCAAAAATGATTCAATACCAGTGATTTCACATCTCTCCAGTAATTCACTATTCGGAACACAATCCTGCCATCCAACATTGCAGATAAAACGCAGACATCTCATATGGAAGGAGTCAAACTGATTTATATGCTTGCGGTACAAGGTCCACGTTTCGGCATCACACAGAAGACATATTTGTAGACTGCCACCTTTACTTTTAGAGACACATCGTGGCTGTTCCAGAGTCTGTGTCGTAACCTACCAAATGCCTCACTAGTTTTATTAATTCTACATTGGATTATGTGTATATATATATATATATATATATATATATATATATATATATATATATATATATATATATAATTCTTTATAATTATATATATATATAATTCTTTATAATTATATATATATATAATTCTTTATAATTATATATATATATATAATTCTTTATAATTATATATATATATATAATTCTTTATAATTATATATATATATACATATAAAAATTTTTATAATCATATATATATATATATCATTTTTTATAATCATATATATATATAATGTTTTATAATTATATATATATATATATATAATTTTTTATAGATATATATATATAATTTTTATAAATATATATAATTTTTTATAATGCTATATATATAAGTTTTTATAATGCTATATATATATAATTTTTTATAATTATATATATACATATATTTTTTTATAATTATATATATATATATATTTTATAATTATATATATATATATTTTTTTTTTATAATTATATATATATATATATATTTTATAATTAGATATATATATATATATATTTTTTATAATTAGATATATATATTTTTATAATTAGATATATATATATATATATATATATAATTTTTTATAATGATATATATATATAATTTTTTATAATGATATATATATATCATTTTTTATAATTATATATATATATATATATATATATATATATAATTTTTTATAATTATATAACAATGAATACGAATACCACTGATTTATGTGAAAGATGTATACAAATATTTTAATACAATTACTGAGTTTAATGAAAAGTAAGTAGGGTTATGTAATCAATAACCCTATTATTCTTTGTTATTATTATTTTTTTTATTAATAAAAATTATTATATTGATTATCATGTGCCTTCTGAAATTCTAGATTTTATTTTTGGTTATTCAAAAACACCTTGATTTTTTATTTTCTCTTGCACATGCGCATTGTTTTGCGAGTGCTTTAAGTGAAAAGATAATAAATGTCTTAAGAACTCCTTGTCGGTGACAATTTTAAATGTAGTATTCATTCAAAACAGACCCGAGTACCCCTAAAAATCAACTTTTGAAGGGCGAGGGCTTTCTTCAAGCAAAGTTTTCCGATGTTTGCTGCAGACCTGTTAGTCTAAAATTAAAATAAACAATGTATTGAATATAGAATATTCTCCAAATATTTATTCATTCTTAATTTTAAATTTCAATAAATCTTAATAGTAAATAAGAAAACTTTTTTGGTATATTCTGTATTGGACACGTTTTTTTATTTTTATCTTATTTTTTTTTATATTTGATCTTAATCTTACGGGCCTGTAACAAGTGTCGGAGGACTTTTCTTGAAGAAAGTGAAATACTAATTTATTTTAAATAAAGTATTTATAAAAAATATTTGTTTCACAACATAATGCTTGTGTTCTGTAATACACTTGTTTTTGTTTTTCTCAATATAACTTACTAAAATACTTTCGTTTTTTCTGACATATTCTACGTTCTGTTCTATGCTTGTGTAGAATTAGGTGTATCAGAATTTTTGGGGAATTCTTTACCTCCCCGCCCCTAACAGAAAACTGCGAATAAAATATAAAAAAACTCGTAATTTCTCTTTTTAAAGTGGGCTGTTTATTTTCTGTATGGAATATACTTCCAAAATAAACTATTAAAGTTATTTAAAAAAATAATAGAAACATTATTTTTTATTTTTTAAAAAGCAGTGTTTACAAAGTGCTGGTGCGCGTTCAACCAGCCATTTTTTTTTTTTACGTATGAAATCAATTGAATTTTACGAGTGAAATTTAAAAAAATTTTTAAATTTAAAAATCTATCAAAATTTTTCTATTGGTTCAATGTTTACGATATTTTCAGGGTCAATCTGAAATTTTATGCTCTTTCCAATAAACCAATATAATATTTTAGACAAAGGGTTTTTTTTATTCACCCCCCCCCGCTTTTGAAGTGCCTATTAAAATTTAAATAATTAATTTACGTACCAAAATTTTATGTATCACAAATTGAAGATAAAAGATCAATAAATAAAATATTCTAATTTAAAACAAAATAAAAGTGTTTTTTTTTGTAATTTACCTGTAAAGTACAAAGTGTAAAACCCTTTCTTTTTTTTTAAATCATGTTGATTTTTTTTTTTAAATGAAAGCTTATGTTATGCATATATTGTCAAGTAAATACTGGACACTGACGGCAATGTTTTCTATTTCATTCAATGTTTTCTTTTTTTTTTAGATATTTAAAAAAAAATCACTCGATAAAGTAGAAATAAGATATAATAATCAGAACTCGTGTATTTCATTAAGAGAATTAAAAAAAAAATCGGTCACTGGATTTTTGTTTAACAGAAAAAACTTATAAATGAATGTGTGCTTTTTTTTCAGCTACGGAGGCCCCCAAATACTAATTTTGGTAAACAGCACGCAATAAAAAGACATATTAATTTTGGCATTTATAAGTCACCATAAGATAATATCGAAAAAAAATCAGATTCTCTCCCTTCATTTGAACAGTCAATAAATTCGAGTTTGCGTGTTTTTTATTTTGAATCCTTGTTTAAAAAAGTATTTTATTTAAAAAGGACATGGAATATAAGTATAAATATGGATAAGTTCTTAACAGTGAACAATGGAAGTACACATTAAATAGAATTTTTTATAGGTAAGTGATTTTTTGGAATTTATATATATTTTTATAATCGAACTAAGTAAAATTTCGTTGATTTTCTTTAAATGTTTTTTAAAGAAAACCGATTAAAAAAAACAAATATTGCATAATTTGCTATTAAACTTGTCATTTTTAAAATATTTGGTCTTTGCTCCTTTAATTAAAAAAAAAGGTTTTGAATGACATTTTTCAAGTAGTTATAAGCTTTGAAAGATAGTAAGTTGATTTATTCAAGTTCATATACGGCATTTTTAATGGCCGATTCTGATACACCTAGTGCAGAATATGGACCGTGCTACTTTTTAGATAGGATTTTGGTGCTTATTCAAACTGGCACTTATGGATACAATTAAATTAAATTAAATTAAAAGGAACGAAAATACAGAAAAGTCTGTATGATGTACATATTCGCTACAGAAATAAGATGTCATATTCCAACAATTATGTCATTTGATAAAGTAGTTTTTAACCTTTTTTTAATTCAAGAAAATCAAATTTTACGACTAAGCAAGTTATAGTGTTTACCTCGGACGTAATAAAATTCTATGGAATAAAGGCAAATGTGTAGTTTAGCAGCGTAAATTATTTGACAGATAAAATAAATTATAAAAATAATTTATTTTTACATAAAGCACATTATTAGACCCTAAGGCTGAAATAATCTAGAAAAAATTTCTTTTTTATTATTTTTTCATCATTTTTATGCATGATATTAAAGGTCGCCATATTGCTTTTAAAATTTGGCCTTTCTAAGATTTGACAGATTGCCCTTTTTTACGCTCTTTATTAGAACCATGTTTTTGGTCACCATATTTTTTTTGTAATGAAAGTGCGCAAAAAAGGTCAAATTTGGCCTTAAAAAGATCAATCTGTCAAACCTTAGAAAGGCCAAATCTTAAAAGCAATACATATTTTGACCTTGAATGTCGTACATTTAGTCTAATAAAAAAATGACAAAAATATAATAAAAAATGAAAGTTTTTCTGGCTTTATTTCAGCCTTTGGGTGTAATAATGTGTTTTATATAAAAAAATAAATAGTTTTTATAATTTTTTGTTTGTCAAATAATTTACGCCGCTTAACTACACATTTACCGTAATAAATAAGAGGGGAGACAACTCACATTGAAATGTCGAGATAAAAATCGGCCTTATTATCAATAAAGTTTAGTAGTAAATTCGCTAAAAATCATAAATTTGGATTTTCTTAGTTAAAAAAAAAATTAGTTGATCAAATGATGTAATTTTTGGAATATGACATCTACGTTCTGTGACAAGTAAATACATCATGCAAACATTTCTGTATTTGCTTTACTTTTAATTGCCGCCATAAGTGCCAATGTGAATAAGCATCAGAATTTCAAACTAAATGCATTTTTTTTTTTACTGTATCTTTTGTTTCCCCCATGTTAATAAAATCATTCTGACTTTATTATTCATAATAACGTTATTAGGTCGGCGCGGTTCGTATTCTGCATAAGTACCCAATATTTTATATCATCTAGCAAAACATGCAACCTCAACCAATTGTGTTGACCGTAAAATTGAGACTCAACCAAATATTGTTACTTTTTTTTTTTCATTGCAATTGGCAGTGTTAAAATATAAGATAATACAACATCTATTTATCATAAATTCTTATACTTTTCAGTAAATGACAAAAATGAACACTCAACGCGTACACCATTAAAAGTTTTTGTAGTTATCTCCCTTATATTGATTGCAGTTATTTCCCTTATATTGATCGCAATTATATCCCTTGCATAAAGCAACAATTTCAGCCTAATCTTCAACAATGCACTGAAATTATTATTTCATAAATCAATCCGTGACTTCATTAGCATATATATATATATATATATATATATATATATATATATATATATATATATTCCGGCATCTCTTTCTCAATGCTAATGAAGTCACGGATTGATTTATGAAATAATAATTTCAGTGCATTGTTGAAGATTATATATATATATATATTTCAGTGCATTGAAGATTATATATATATATATATATATATATATATATATATATATATATATATATATATATATATATATATATATATATATATATATATATATATAAGCAAAAACAAAAAAAAACCCTGCAGCCTGGAAGTAGCCATTCCCTCATTACACTAAAAGTAGATGGTTCAAAGTCAGTACCTATAGCTTTTTTTTCTACTACTGAGCGTCAAAACTGTGGAAGATAGTCACCCTGATGGGAAGATGGATGATGTTTGTTCTTTGTATATAAAGTTAATCGTGGTTATAGTACAATATGCCAGTTCAGAGATAACTGCCAAAGTGTCCAATTCACTTCCAAAATGGTTGCTTATGAAGGTCATTCCAAAAGTAAGACCTTCAATTTTTTAACATAAAAAACTAAAACATTGAAGAGCTATGAAGATGAGAGTGGTACCATTAAAATGAGCGACCTTCTTTGCTCCAGAATTTATTTTTCCACAGTGATCACCATTCTGAGTACTCTTTTGATGCCTTGGTTGTAAAAATCTAGAGCATACTTTCTCACTCACATCTCTGTTGGCATTCTGATGTTGAAAAACCCATCTCCTAACTGTGCTGATATAATCTGCATCGGCTTTGTAAACATTCAACAGGCATTGGCGAATGTTGATCAGTTCAATTTTTTCTGCATGAAGGAATTCAACACATCTCTGCTTCTAACACACATCCATGGCAGGGGGTTTGCTTTCTTAGAGTCTCACACCACAAGATACAGATTCAACTTTCAGGTCCTAAATGCATAAGGTCAGTCATCATAACAATGCAATTTGCAATCATTTCTGATCCATTCGAGCAAAATAAAAAAAATAGATAGCATTTATTTTTGGAATGTTTGTCATTCGACTAAAAATGTTACACTTGTAGCAGTAATAAACAATGATATTTACCTCCTATGGGGGAGAGCAGTCCTGCCAGGTGGCTTGTTCACATGAGAATAAATTAATTTCTACTGAGCCTTTCAGACCTTTAGGGATTTAGACAGCTGTCAGCAGACACCAACATAGAAAGAAATTTTCTCTCCTGCCTCTGTGCACTGGACAGCCAAATGAGGCTGCTATTCTCCACAGAAAGTTATACAGCTTAAAGAAACGCAACAGTCGGACTTTTTTTTTTACTTTAATTACTTTCTTAACCGTCTAAACTTCTGGCAACCTACACCCAGCTGTGTATGTTACTTAAATCAATACCTGTATTGTTTATAGAAGGAAGTTGTTTTCATTTTCGAGCCCTTTTGTTTCAAAATATTATATGTTGGTTTTACAACCTAAGCAAAGATCAAGACTCTATACATTTGCTAATAATTGACATGGAGGGGGAAATGTGATGAAACTAAATGCCAAAAAGCTTTCTAGTCTGATAGTTTCTTCCTTTAAACTTCTAGACTTTGGAATTCTCTCCCTTTCCTGTTTCCGTAACTGTACAAAATTGTGCAGAAATCTAAATGCAATGCAAACCCACGTCTCATTACTCAACTCCTTACTTAGAGTGTCCCTGTAGGCATGGTCCCTAATAGTAGCCTCTTACGTCACACTGGCAATGTGCCTTGTTTGGGATGAATATGAATAATAAAAGAAAATGCTCATTAGCATATTTATTTTTTTTATTAAGAACCAAAAACAAGCAGGTCGTTCACTAAATTGTATGGTATTTAAATCAAAGAAAACGAAAACGGGAGATGGAGTTAGAAAAAAAAAAAAAAATGAAATAAAAACTCAACTGCTCGTGCATGAATTAGAAACTCCATTGCTGATTGTTAAAATAGAAATCACTGTATCAGCATGGGCAATTTTCTTACGTTTTGTCTGACATTGGCATAACATCTTAATGGTGGCAAATATTGACATTTTGGGCATGGTCAAATCTTGTCAGACCTAAAGTCCAACACAACATATTTGTCTTCATGTAAGAATTTCAAGTATATAACTATGTTGCTGTAGTGAAAAAGAAGAAATTTCTGTATATCGTGCGCAAGTTCACTACAATTCATCAAAAGTCTATGTCTAGTTGTTCATATATTTAGAGGGGGGGATATAGGATATAGTTTTAAGGAAGAATGAGAGTTTTAGAGGATACAGTGTCTCGGCAGTCAACAGCGAGTACATGGAGTTTTTTTCTATACTTCAACAATTTTGGGCATGAAAAAAATGTACCAAAAAATCTGTAGCAGCCATGTTCCAAATAGCAACAACAGCCACCATTACAATTTTGAATCTGTGCTTAATTTCTGAGCTCAGCGCTGATTAGTGCAAACATTTAACTTCCTTTCTAGCTTATCCAATCGGAGGGTCATCTCTCAGACGAGCTGAGTACACAACGAAAGTTAATAATAGGGAGTTCCAACACTTTTTAAAAATTTTTTATTTATTTATTTATTTTTTTGCCAAGATCAGCAGACTCATTCCATGCCGCTTCTTTCAACTGCCAATCTTCTCTCTTGGAACACAACCAAAACCTTCTTGGGCCTCTGACCTTTGACGAAAAGGCCCAAGAATTCAATATGGTGACGCCAATACTCTCTCTCTCACACACACACACACACACACACACACACACACACACACACACACACACACACACACACACACTGACAGACTTCTTCACATGTGTACAGAAAAACATTCATATATGAATTCTTTTCCTTTCCTTACAAGCAGTACATTCATCTTATTCTTGATATATAAACTCTTTTCTCTTTCCTGGGACATTTTTTAACACTGTGTGGACTTTCTAACCCTTTATTTATGTATATATTTATGGACGTGTTCATTTACTAACGCCTTTCCCTTACATCTTTCATTTACATATTAATGAAGACGATTCAATAAAATTGTGTTTTAAATGTTAGAATGAGACTTTGTTTTTCAATTCTACAAGTCATGAAAGCTGTGTTGTTTTCCGTTATTGTAAGTATGTTTATGCATGTTGGCGAGATGGTTACTAATTTTTTTGTGGGTGTTTACCAAGTCAGTTGCTAGATGTCAGAACTTCAGTTAATTCAAGGAGTATGGCAGGCATCTGATGGATGGTATTCACTTGGTTGTACGTCTCTGAACGTTTTCCAAGTAGTCATTGTGCTGAGCAAAATATGGGTTACAAAGTAATAATGTAAATTCTAAGTGTGCTCTCAACAAAGTTATATGTTTAATTTCATTTAAATTTTAACTATACTCTTTTAATGAAGGTTTGTTGAAAGAGGAGAAAATTTGCTAAAAATGAATCTGTTTTTGTATTATTTGAATTCTTCAAACTGCTATTCTCATCTTAAGTATTATTTTACAATATTTCAGTCGATGTAACCTCCGACCTTCTTCAGGTGTACCTTGCCAAACTTGGGAATTTTTCTCTCAAACTCAGGAATCTGTATGGAATTTCAAATGGAACCCTTTAATTTATCCATAGGGGTAGCATATTTGCAATGACCATGATAAGGTACTTGTAAAATTGAGTTACTTCTAGAGGTTGAAGGTTCAATGCTCAGTGCAGGCGATGCTCAAAATATAATTGTGAAGGACTTCTATCTAGAGATGACTGAAACAAGATCATGCTACTTCCTATGGATTAAATAAATGGTTCTGCTTAAAATTCCATGTAGGTTCCTGAGTTCAACAGAAAGATTCCTGAGTTTGACAAGATATACCTGAAGAAGGTCGGAGGTTACGTCGACCTAAACGTTGTGAAAATAACTCTGAAGATGAGAACAATAGTCCAGATAGTACAAATAATTTATCATGATCTAAAAAAAAAAATCAGAAATATAATCTGCTTTTATTTTCTATCTTTAAATTTTACTAGGAAAAGTGTAACGTTTTGAACCATTCATTTATCAGGTCTGCGCAAAAGTTTTTGTCGGTTTGTAGAAATTAGGCATATTAAAACCATTGTAATCTATTTTATATATATTGTTATGCTTTAAATATATCACCATGATTAATTCATAACTTTTTCTCTTGGATTATTAAAGCATCATATTTTTTTTTTAAATAGTCTCACCCATGTTGACTTGAAAACGACCTTTTTTAATCAACAGAAAAGGTTGACATTTTCTCTCATGATAATGTTCATCCCCATGCAACCAGAAATCTCTTAGGAGAATTTGGTTGGAAAATCTTGCCCCACCCTGCATATTCTCCTGACCTAGCTCCCTCGGATTATCACTTATTTTGAAGATTACAACACCATTTGATGGGTTTAGGTTAATATCACGAGAGGATATTGAACACGAGTTGGATTCATATTTCACATCAAAACCTAAAGAATCTTTCAAGCGAAGCTCGTTGACAGATGGAATCAAGTTGCAGAGAGCAAAGATCGTTATTTTTATGAATAACGATTTTCAAAAACACAGTTCTTTCATTTACAAGATCAAATTTTAAGTCTAAAAAAAACTTTTGCACCGACCTAATAGCTTGAATCAAGGAACAGTGAGTTTGTGAAGCCAGTTAAGTACAACTAAATAAAAAGAAAACATCACAAATTAGTCAGTTTTTCTGTACTATATCTTTTTACAGCTACAGGTTTAATATTATTATTGCTTGTGGTGATATTTCCTTTTGTTTATAATGGATTACTCTAATCTTTATTTTTTCCTTTCTTTAATAACTTCCGTTAGTTAATAGAAAAAGGATTATGAATGCGGAAGTGATAGATACCATATAAACTAAAATTGAACGCGCAAACAGTATACAGTAAAAGTGATAAATGGAAGCGATGGGTCACTTGGTGAGTTAATTGCAAATTACAGCAAATTAGAACGATAAAAATAGATTTTTCAAACATAACTCAATTTCAAAACCACAAAATATTTTAGCACGTATTTTGTGTGATCAGAAATATGTATAAAAAAATAAACTTTAAGGAAACAAACTTTAATTAACTTTGCTTTAGAATAACTAGAAGACTACCCATCCCAGGATGGATAAAATTGATTTCCCAAACAGAACACTTTTTCATAACTTTTATGTCCACATATGACCATATACAATGTAACTAAACTTTATGTCGAAAATTCTTGTTTCATTTTTTATTAAAATTCATTAAATGATTTTGATTGTAGTAAATGTTTAATATTTAAAGCTTAACCTTAAGGAGTCTTAAGAAAAAAATTGAAATCCTGAGAATCTTACTAAATTGGTATCTAATAACTATTTATCAAATTTAATGCAAATCTAAAATATTTTCAAATGGAAATTCATACCTCTAGAACCCTTTGATACATCAAAGAAACTGAAATTTGAATGATATTTATTAATTAATGTTTAATACATATTGTTAAAATTTCACAAAATTCGGAGACATCAAAATTTTCACAAAGTACTCCCACCATCTATTTGTTTCTTTGTGTAACACTAAATTAAACTAAATACAGCCCACGTTACTAATCCTAATGATGAGTAGCTATTTTTCAAAACTTTAGGAGTGAATCCTATCCATATAAATATATAGACATATATAGACCTAATGTTTCTGAATTTTTTGGGATGAAGATTGATCATTCATATTATTTGGATTCTTCAGACTACTGTTCTCATCTTGAGTGTTATTTCTACAACGTTTTGTTTAATGTAATCTCCAATCTTTTTTAGGAGTATCTGAAAACTTCAGAATCTTTCTGTCAAACTCGGGAATCTGCACAGATTTTGGAAGAGAACCCTTAATTTAATCTTTGGAGATAGCATATTTTTGTTTTGTCAGCCATGACGTAGGCAGAAGTCCTAAGTAATCCACAATTGTATTTTGCGTGTTGCCTGCACTGAGGATTGAAACTTCAACCTCCAGAAGAATGTAACTTACAACTGAATTTTACCACGTAATTTATCCACTACGACACGCAGATAATTTCCGAGTTTGACAAGATATACCTGAAGAAAGTCGAAGGTAACAAGGGGATAGAATACTGTTGCCATATCTGGGCAAGAGCTGCTAAAAACAGCCTATCCTGCCTTGACAGAGTACAAAATAGACTTTGTGGCTTAGTGGGGGATGCCCTTTTCTCTACCCTGCAACCTCTCTCCCACAGAAGAGACGTTGCGAGCCTATCCTTGTTTTATCGTTATTTCCATGGCAGGTGCTCGTCTGAACTCCAATCTCTGGTCCCCCCCCCTCGCCAATCTTTCACGAAAAACATCTGTCTAGCTGAATCCACTGTGAAAAATTTCCCCCACTCTATATCTGTGCCTAGATCAAAACGCAGATTCCATGAACAGAGATTCTTTCTTAGAACTGCACGCCTGTGGAACTCTGTTCCATCTGCCTGCTTCCCACCGGACTACAACTTGGATGTCTTCAAGTCCATGTTAACAAATTTCTAATGAACCGCCCCCTTAAGTAAACACTTCATCAAATCTCCACACTAACGTAATGTACTTGCAATAACCCTTATCCCTGAGTGGCTTCCGGGCCTTGATAAGTGGTGATCACTGTGTAAAAAAAAAAAAACAAAAAAAACATTGAAACGTTGTGCAAATAACACTCAAGATGAGGACAGTAGTCCAAAGAATCCAAATAATATGAACGCATACTTAACTTTGATCAATAGCAATAGTTTTTCATCAACATATTTGAAATGTGATTAGTTGACATTTTGTTATCTTTTTTTTTCTTTATTTTTCAGGGCCAATTGTAAGTGCCTTTACAAATAGATATGGCTGTCGACCTGTTGTCATCGTAGGAAGTGTAATTGGCATGTTTGCATTTCTTCTTGCAACTCTTTCACCAAACGTGGATATCTTGATTGTGTTATATGGAGGCGTCGGTGGTGAGTTGGAAGTTTTCTTTCTCAAATTTCGTAAAAACATTCTTTGGCACTTGTGCATTTTAGATTTTGAGGACAATTTTTTTGTTTTCATTTTTTAAAACTTTCATAGGGAAAAACAATTTCAAGAAGTATTTCAAGTTTTCCAATAATGATTGTTCAAAACTATTTATAAATTTTAATAATTATTTTTACTTTTTACAAAAGTTAATTTTGTAAAAACAAGTTGGATTTTTCAGTCAGGCATTTTCCTATAACAATTCCATTCATTTCAGAAATTTCTTGTCCTAGAGAGAGTGTTCATTAAAAAGTTTGTTTAAAAAAAAAAGAAAAAAATCATTCATTTTCATCTAATAACCACGTTCATTCATTTCAGAAAAATACAAAAAAGTATGAGTTGTGTTTTCCGTGATAGAAGCGTTGATTGAATTTTAAAATAAAATACATAGAAAATAGGTTTGTAAGCCAAATTACAACGCAATATTATGAAAATAAAGAAATATTTATTTGTTATCGAAATTCTAGTTATTTTATAAAACCTAAAACATTATAATTCAATAAATCTTCAGATAATTAATATTTTATTTTGTGTTATTGTATTAATTTTGTGTATTTGTTTCAGTTTTACTCCTACGCAAAACTTTTAAGTTAAGAACTTCTTGAATTGTCTCCCCTTTGTAGAAGTCTTCAAAACTGAATACAAAAAAACTTTTATAATTAAATATATATTATGGAGTATGGACTGTTTTCCAAACATCGAAATTTTAACATTAAAGTTAATTTAATTAAAAAAATAATAATAAATAAATAAAAAGACGATATGTTTTTTCTTTTTGAGATATTTTTCCCCCATTTATCACTTGGAAATTTTCAACAATAAAATGATAAACCAATTTACAATAAAAAAAATACAAAATTTATTTTTCGAAATGAGATTTTTGTAAAAGTTTGTTAAAAAGTTCAAATAAAGTTTATAATGCAATTAAAAAAAAACAATCTTTTTTTTTTTTTTAAATAAAACTAACTTTAAGTTTAAAATTTCGACATCGATGTTTACCTAACTGTTATTGTAAAAGTTAGGTAAACGTTCATAAACATATTAATGGGGGAAAACAGTTCATAAATATTTAAAAAAAAAACAAACAAAAAAACAAAACAAAAACAAAACAAAACAAAAAAACAACAGTCCATCAAGTTCAGATAAAGACTGTTTAAATGAAACTTCTAAAAAAAAAAAAAAAAAAAGGTTAATTCTATACAGTTTTGGTCATCCGTAGCTAAAAATATGCCGGGCGTCGCTTCCGCCAAATGGCTTTGTAAACTAAGGAAGACAAAAAGGTGAATTTTACCATAATGAAATATGAATGACATAAAAACTTCTTAAAGAATTCCAATTAGTTTTCTCAATCAAATAAGTTTTTAGGTTATCTTTCAGATGCAAGGTTCCTTGTTTACTTGCGATTGTAACGATGTAAGATTCCGTTGTACGGAAGACCAAATCGGCCATAATTTAAATATTTAAATTTATTTACTGAATTTAAATATTTAAATTGATATACTGTTTAAATGATAATATACGTCTACGATGTTTTTATTGGCGCTTTTCTTCGTATTTTTTAATAACATTTTTTTGCACCATTTACAAGTTTTTTTTACAAATACTTTTTTTAATACTGCAATAGTAAAATTATTTTAGTAAAATTCTATATTGGATACGTTTTTTTTATGAAGTTTAAGTAAAAAAAGTTCACTTTTTTTATTATTAAAAATACATTTAATGAAAACACTCATTATAAAATGTTCACGTTGTTTAATTAAAAGTTTTCTATTTTAATCTAATAGTTTTATAATTTTGTTATTTTGTTACAAATTTCTAATAAAGATTATTTTAATTTTAACGGTAATTTGGTTTTCATTATAAACTCCGTCATGTTAAAGGCTTGAAAATCACTTTAAATCAATTTTAATATTAAAAAAAAAAAAAAGAGAAATCAACAGGAAAAAAATCTCGTGTGAAAACATTACGAGATACTTTTTCCGTATAATTAATAAATGTATCTTTATTTTACTATTACAGTATCAAAAAAATTATTTGTAAAAAGAACTTGTAAATGGTGCAAAAAAATGTTATTAAAAATACGAAGAAAAGCGCCAATAAAAACATCATAGACATTTTGGCCGATTTGGTCTTCCGTACAACGGAATCTTACATCGTTAAAACCGCAAGTAAACAATGAACCTTGCATCTGAAAGATAACCAGTTTTTAATATCTGTTAACAAGCGGTAACATAAAAGTAATAAAGCATCATGCAAAGTTATTTCCCTTGCATCGTAGAAAGGAGTTATCTGCTCTTAGAGGGAATAAAGTCGTCAATTAAAGTTTAGGAGATCAACAAAAAGTGCCTTAGGATAACAGAGTTTATCATAACTAGGGCTATAACAGGCGAATATTCTTTTCATTATTTTGACTCTCGAGTATATATCGGTTAATATCTTATATGTTTTCAGATAGAGTGATGTGGTTCTCGATTGATTAATTATGTCTAACTGTGTCAATATATACTCAAGGATCAAAACAATAATAAGAATGTTCTCTTGTCATAGCACTAATCGTAACACATCCAGTGGCTGTACATTATTTAATTTGTAGTTCTTTAATAAATCTGTTAAGCGTTGTACTTACTTCATCCACTGATCATTTTTGGTTTCTTATTATACTGATTGGCCCTTTGGCTGGGAAGAAAGTGCAGTAGTATCTATTCTGATATTACATTTGGTCTATTCTGTCCTTTATTAGTGAGGGAGAAATCCTTCTAGACTGAGGCAATTTTTATTTTTGTTCTAATTCAGAATTACCCTTTTTTGGAGAGCTGGATTTTGCCCACATTAAAAACCGATCTTGCATTAAACTTTGCCTTTGTGGGAAGACAAGTAAATAAGAATAGCGGTTATTATCAGACATAACGTCAAAGATTACTAAAAAGTGATTATCATTTATCAAGGCCAGGTACCACTCATGGATGAAGGTTAAGGAGAGGGCATGATTATCAGGAACAAATTTTTGTGGGGACGGTTCTAGATATGAATCTTTTGATATCGGCTTTGAAGACAACCAAGTTGTAACCTGCAAGGAAGCAGTCCCATAGCAATGTGTTCCACGGATGAAAAGCCCTTGCAAAAAAGAACTGTTCGTGGAAATTTCACCTGATGCTAGGCACACTAGGGTTGAAATAAGTTTTCTTTATTGTAGTAAAATGATCTTGCTGCGAATGTCTTACATGGAAGAACCAGAGATTTGAATTTAGTTGAGCACACCTTCCATGAAAATAATGATTAGGGAGAGTAGAGAGACTAGCAGAATCTTTTCTGTGTGAAAAAGGGTTGTAGAGAATAAGAGATCATCTCTCACAAGATTTTGAAATCGATTCTGAATTCTGTCAAGACAGTAAAGATTGCTTTCAGTGGCACTTCTCTAAATGTGGCAGCAGTACTCTCTCTTGATGTGTATCTGACTCTTATATAGCTAGAGGGCTTCAACAGGAATCAGGCACTTTTTGCATCAATAGAGTGAGCCAACTATTTTTCTAGTGGTTCTATAAAATTAGACAGAAAGATATGTATTTACTGAGGCGGGGGGGGGGTGATATTGCAGATGACGTTGACAATGAAGTTGACAAGCAGTTTGTTTAGTCAGATCAACTGACTTGACTTGAAGTAACATTCATCCAAAGTGGCTTATAGAATACAGTGTCCCAGATGAATGCAGACCATGCAGCAGCTAAGAAAGTGATGGGCAACCAGTCCTGGAACCAGCAATGAACACCATAGACGTGTGGACCAGAGCTAGTTTTCACGTCAGCTTTGATGATGAATAACCACATCTTCAGCTGATCTCCTGTGCATCTTTGCCAATATTGGAGTGGTTCTGGGGCTATTGTTTCATGGATGAAATTTTTTGGGTTGTGGCGCTCAGTATGGCTGAGCCAGCAAATTCTCTTTAAAAGAAATTGGATGAGGGGGGATGATTCTACATCGCATCCTAATTTTAGTCTTAGAGGCGTAATGGTGGCAGCAGATCTGCAGAATTCGGCAGAGGTAGTATAGATAGAACACTTCCAACCTTTTGACATTCGCAACTCTCATTGGCCAGGTCTTGCAGCCATTGAGAATCGATCAATTACATTCATTTATCAACTAATAAAGGCTTATCATATTCCAAAAATGCAACCCATAAAATTCTTAATAAAATTCACAACCTTTGTTTACAATTCAACCATATTTGGTTTAAATAAACTTCAATCTATGCTTGACTTGTCCATCAGATTCCAATCATGAATGTTCCACATAATTTGTTTTATCACTGTTAAATGATATGTGGGGACATGTTGGTGATTGTCTAAAGTTTATTTGGATGGATTGTAGAAAAGCTTATGAAGTTTATTTATAAATCTTATGTTGGAAACTCACAGTTGAAAATTGTCCACCTTTTTTCAGTCCCAAATGTCTTACAATATTTGTTTTATCGTTATTCAGTGATATGCAGGGACACTTTAATCATCATCTCATCAGCAGGAGGTGTGATTCACACTCACGAAACCTTAACTACTAGATTCTTTTTGTAGGCTTATCTCAAAGATTGTTCTATCTATCAAAACAATTTCTACACTATTCCTTAACTAAAAAGGGTTATCACTAGAGCTACGACAACAGCATGTTCTTTTCCTTGTTTTGACTCTCAGGTATATATCCATTAAGATCTTATATGTTTTTATGTAGAGTGATGTGATCCTCGGTTGATTAATTGTGTTTGTGTTGAATATATCATTGAGAGTAAAAACAATGAAAAGAATATGCTGTTGTCATAGCCCTAATTATCACAGTCTAAAAACAGATCAGAGTTAAGAGAGGAGTATGTCATGGTTATTGACAGTTTTGTCCATTGTATTCAGGTGTGCTTGTCTTTGAATGACGATAAAATAAAGACTGTTCTATGTTCATGACTGTAACTTGGTGGACAAGTCAGACATAGACTCGAGTTTATTTGTACCAAATATGGTTGGATTGCAGAAATGATTGTGAATCTTATTAACGATTCCATGTCATACTTTTTTTAAGGGGCAAGGGTCACCATATGTTATTGAGAAAAATATGTATGTATATATACCAGCAACATTCACTCTAGGTGGGTTTAATCAGCTTCCTCTGAAGGAGAAAGTGTCAAATAAAATTGACAATTGGTTCCTAGTCGTATGCATATCCCAATCAAGGAAGAAGACAGAGTTTTTGCAATTTTTTCAGAGAGATGTTGATGACATACATTCAGTGCCTGGTATTCCCAAATAGTCACCCATTTGATAATGAACAGGCTCAATGTTGCTTAACTTTGGTGATCTGAGAACCGGTATGTCAACATGATTATGCTGTATGTGAGAAAGATGTGAACTGCAGATTTCTCTCCAACTATGAGTTAAATAGATTCTTTATGTCCCTAAATAGATTCTTTATATCCCTAAATAGATTCTTTATGTCCACGAGGGCAGAGTTAGACACAGGGTCCGTTTTTAATTTGGAGAAAATCCAGCTCCCCAAAAAGGGGCACTTTGGATAGGAACAAAAATAAAAATTGTCTCAGTCATGAAGGATTTCTCCTTCATTGACCGAGGACAAAAAAGGTGAAGTGTAGCATCCAAACAGATACTACACTGTGATCTTAGATTGTTTATGTTCGTTGAATTGTCTACAATGGATGTTGTACTTTGGAATTAAATTCACCAATTAGGATCAATATGTGACAAAACGAGGGGTCAAATATTGAATTACCTTGTGCCATGCTCAGCTTACTTGAATGTCAGATATTTTAGAAGTAAAAATTTTACTCTGGTGAGTTGAGGAACAAGCAACTGATTCTAAGGATGAGTAATGTATCAAGAGAAAACATTCTGTATCACACAAGGCATGAGCAAATCTTGTTCATAAAGAAAATAAGAAAGGAACACACACTATGTTCACTTTTTAGAGAGGTGTTCAGTTTGATAATTTTATAATTGTATTGCAAAACAAGGTGCAAGTTGAGAGTAAAAAGAAAAATACTTTATTTTTTTTAATGGCAAATGTTTTTAAGATTCAAAAGAAAATTTGCCTTATATAAACCATACTTTCTGGCGTGTTATAATGTTCTGTTGAAAATCGTTATATTCAATTTGTTTCTATTTGACAATTATTTGATGATGATGATGATAATATGATAATAGTTATAAGAATGAAATCATTGTGTACAGCCCGTAGCTGCATTACAACTCATCAAACGAGTATGTACATGTGTGTATGTGCCTGGGGATAGGGGATATCAGATATAATTTTGACAAAGTTTGAAAAGCAAAAAGGTTTTAAAGAATGCCATGTCTCAACAGCCAAAAAACGATGTAGACAGTTTTTGTATCAATATAATAAGATCGATGCCTCTGTTCAGTCTCAAAAGACAAAGGATACCCCCTGTAGGGCAGCTGTGTCTGTAATTATATGGCAAGGGTTGCGCAATCCCTAACCACACCTCTCCTGGATTGGCACTGCTCGAGTCTCGTGATAAGGAGAAGTCTAGGATGACTGGAAATAATGCAGAGATAAGCGGAGAGCACATGTAGCACATGGAAGTCCCAAATAATCACCCATCTGGTACTGGCCAGGTTCATTGTTGCTTAACTTTGATGATTTGATGGGAACTAGTGTGTCAAACGTGATATGCAGTGCGTGTGTATATATATATGCAGTGCGTGTGTGTATATATATATATATATATATATATATATACACACACACACGCTTAAACATGATATTTTAATTTATGCAGATTGCATATGTATTATTATAGAATCAATCCTCTATTGAATATTATATATATTACAAGGAATGATTTGCCCGGTGGACTAATTCGCAAAAAAAAAAAAAAAAATAATAATAATGATGACAATGTCGTTCATCAAATTCTGTCTGTGTTTGTTTACAATATCATGTCAGCTAATATTTAGGTTTGACGAGGAAGGCCTTGGAAAAGTCACTTCTAATTAATGTTTAGTTTTAAAATATGCAAACAAGGAAATAATTTGCGGCGATTTTAAATGGTGCCTCTTCTTTGATCATAAATTGAACTCATTAATAAGAGAAAAATAAAATAAAATGGTGAGGTACATCCTGGCTTGAACAGGGGATCAATCAATCTGTAATCGAATACTCTACCACTCAGCTATAGCTCCAGATTATAATAAATCTGTTTTTTTTTTTTTTAAGAAGAAATGATTTGCTGAAATTTTATTATCTCCCTTGCCGGTGTAATGTAAATTATTCCCCTGTAAAAATTATTCTTTTTTATCTATAAGTGAGAAAAGCTATTTTTAAGATCGGATTTTTTTGATTTTCGATACTTATCGGATGAATTTCTGTACAAAACATATCTAAGAACACTGCCAGACATATGAATTAGCTTTGTGTGAAATTTGCAAAAGATAGGCTCAGCCATTTTGGAACCTATGAGGAAGGAACTCGCACATAAAATGACTTTTATATAATAGTAGATATCATTCAAACACGGTATAATATGTAATGTACAGCTTTGGAATAAATGATTTGTATATATATCATTCAAACATTGTTTGAATATATGGTTAAGTGTTAGTTTTACTCATTTAGAACTGGTTTAAAGATTCACCGCTCACTCATTTTGCGACCAAATTTCAAACAATTATTGCAGTTTATAGATCACCTTCTCAGCTATATTTTAAAATAAAAATTTTCAATTTTCGTTCATTAAAACAAAAGTTTTATAAAATTACTAGTGTTCAAAAGTCCTAAGAATTAGTGAGGAACATGAGAGACGGTTTCTTCTAATTGGCTGTTGGTTACCATAGCAACCTTTTCGTTGTCAACACTTTCATAAATCATAGCAGGAATGTCACTCACATGCCATCTTATTTGAGTTATATAGAGAGAGTTAAAAAAAAGTGATACTCTTTGCCGTGCTAGGGTTGATAATATTTCGCTTATATCGCCACCTGTTAACTGTTTCTCTCTTTTTTTATCCCCTCTTTCTGTTTATTTACTTAATTACGTCTGCTATTTGATTTTTTTTATGGATTGTTGACAATGTGTATGATATTGAACACAAAAAAGGAAATATTATTTCAAAGCAAAGCCTGAAAAAATCATGGATTACATAGAAAAATTCGAGCATGAAAAGTAATATGGTTAAAATTAAACTTAGAAAAGTAAAAGGACTACTTGTTAAAACTGGAAAAGAAAGACAAAATATTCTAGTAAAAAATATAATAAATTTATAACTTAAAATATTGCAACATATATATATATCTCCTGTGGTTATTCTCTCTACAAACTGATGTTTTTTTTCTCATTGGTTGTAGTGGTTTTGAACTAAATTTAGATCTGCTAAAAAATCTATTTCTAAAACTATTTATTTTTTTTTTTTACTAATATTACTATTACTAATGAATATTTGATATGTTGACTACGCAAAGCCAAAACTATTCTATTAGTTCTATTGACTGACATGTCATTAGAAAGAAAAGCTAAAGATTGTCAGAACCAGACTTTTTGCAATGTCAGCACATGTAACTGATAGATTTCAAAGAGGCGGTCTGACGTGTGTCCAGAGTCAAGTCAAGATTGTTGTATGAGCCAATATGATATGAAACTCAAAATCGGCAATAAAGACGGTGTATTACTGAACATCTCCTTTATAAGAATGTATTTCATGATTATTATAATTTATTTAGATGTTGTGAATAAAAACAAAACAAAAAACATAAACGTTTTCTGAAAAATGATTTTTCTCTATTTTGTATTTTTTAAAGGGTTTGGCCTTGGCTTAATCTATCTTCCCTCCATCGTCAGTGTTGGTTATTACTTTGATCGAAAGAGAGCAATTGCTACTGGGATAGCAGTGTGCGGTTCTGGATTTGGGGCATTCATTTTTGCACCACTAGGGCAGTTTTTGCTCACAATGTATGATTGGAAAAATGCTCTTTATATTATTGCTGGTCTTATACTGAACGGGGCTGTGTGTGGGGCTCTGATGAGACCACTGGAACCTACAAACAAAAAAAGAAAACACTGCCGAAAATTAGCCCCTCGTGAAAAAAACATGATCGACCGAATAAAAGAACAGACAAAAAGGGGGCGAATGGATTCAGAGACAAGTGCACTTGACGAAAATACAGCAATATATGAAACAAACACATTGTTTCAAAAAGTGCAATTAGCCAAATTACAACGAGAAAATCAGCTGAATGACGACGAATCTGAACTAGGATCTTTGCCTAGTACAATCTTTTTGAAACGTCAAGACAGCGAGACAAAAAGACCAAAAAAGCTTTCATTATCCGACCATGGCACTACCACGAGTCAAACCAGCACGCCTTCAGAGCTTCCAAAAATTGTTGTCACTTCCAAATCTCCATCGCTAAACTCTGACACAATGACTAATGAATCCTCAAAATTACAGCAAGACACCACTTCAGGCAGCCAAACTGCATCACTACGGAGGCAAGATTTTGAACAGAGCAACCTGCCCAGGTCAAACACTCATATTTCATCAAAAGTCACAACACCACAGAAAGGACAACCGTTTGTTGACATAAGTCCATCTCCTTCATCCTCCTTTCTAGTATCACCAGAGGAAAGTTTTGTTAGTGGTATCAATTTGAAAAAAGAAAATTCTTCTCACAGACCCATTATTGGCAGCATGCCGAATTCCCTCCCAACAGAAACCAAACAATCCAACATCCCATTATTGGCTGAAGACAGGAAACTTTTGGTGAAGCACAACAAGGATGGAACCAAGGAATACTGGAATCGGTCTACCGATTTTGCAGCTGGTAAGTTCCACAAACGTCGATGCAGTGAACAACCTCATAAATACGAGCGGAGACCCAGTGAATTCTTTGCCAAATTTCACCGGCGCTTTAGTGAATTCCCAGGTAAGAATTTCTTCTTTTATTTATATATTTTCTTTGTGTCTTTGCATAAATTCTGAATCTTCTGTTTGATTAGTTGAAATCATTTTTCTCTTTTTCATCTTCCTTTCCTTGACATCCTTTCCTTCTTTGCATTGTCTTTGATCTTCCGAAAATCCTTTTTATGAATACATGATCTTTTAAAGAATTTTGGTCTCTGTTTTATGAAGATTTCTATCATATAAGGAGGAAAATAGATCCAAACCATTTATTTATTTTTTTAATGAAAAATCGCTGTAGATAAAGCATGAAACCACTTGATGTAAGGAGCTAAAATAAAGAAACATACTACTTCAAAGTAAAAAAAAAAACAAAAACAAAGATAAGTGTTAGATGCATAGATTCTGACTCAGAACCTAGCAATTCTTTCCTTGTCAGAAACATCGCTCATCGAATAGGAGAACTTAAGGACATAAGAAAAGCAAGAATTATGAAGCTGCAAAAAGTAAACCAAATGTTCACTTTCTATTCTGTTTATATACACTCGTGAGCAAAAAAAAAAAAAAAAAAATGGGCTAAACAAATTTTATTGCACTAAAAGCTATATTGAACAAAGAACAATTGAACATGGAAACTTAAACGAGACTAATGACACAAAACAAGACATTTACTTTAATAAATGCTTAGGATGGAATCGCATTCCCTTTTGATTTCTTTAAAAGATCAATCCTTTTAGACATGCTGTCAACCAAAGTGGAACACTGTGAAGAGGAGATGCTATTCCATTCGCTTTGTACAGCTTCCCACAGTTTGTCATTGTTCAAAAAGTTCTTCTGGCTAATGCACGAGATATTATGAACCAAATATTCTCGATAGTGTTTAAATCGGGGCTTTGACCTGGCAAAAATATCACATCAATTGAGTTATCAGAAAACCATTTTTCTGTGACTTTAGTAGTGTGTGCAGGGGCATTATCATGTTGAAAAATAATGTTCTGGGATATTCCCAGCTTCTGAATACTTAGTAACAGTTCTGTTCCTAATATTCAAATGTATTCCTTTGCATTGATTGATTTCTCACATCTAATAAGTTCCCCAACTCCTGCTGCAGTAAAAGTTCTCCATACCATTATCCCTCCATTCCCGTGTTTAACTGTCGTTTTTATGCAACTTGGCAAAAATCTTTCTCCAGTTCTTCGATTGCACCGTTCGGGAGCATCACTAACAAGTCAAAATCTTGATTCATCTAACCAGAAAACATTCCTGAACTAGTCTGTATCTTTCTTGCCATAACATGAGAAAAATATCTTTCTATCATTGATGTTCTTCCTAGATAAAAATGGCTTCTTTGCACACCTTCTAGGGGGGAATCCCATTTCTTTCATTCGTCTAGATATTGTATATCTAGAAAGAGAATTTTCAGCTCCTGTTTTGAATTCTTTGCTATGGTCAACATAAGTTTTCTTTCGATCCTTCAAAACAGTTAATTTAAGCCTGTGGTCGTCCTTCAAAGTGGATGCTCTAGGACGACCAGATCCAGATTTCACTTTTACCAAGCGTTTGACTTCAAACCTTTAACCAATTCATTTCACTGCAGAAAAAGATGTTTTCACATTTTCTTTTCTTAAAATATCAAAACTCTGCTTGTAAATCATTTTGGACTGCCTTAATCCTGCAATTCGGTTTTTTATATCCGCGCCAAAATGCGGTCTTACCATTTTTAGGATTAATTTTTTCACTTATTATTATATGCTATAATAATGATGATTTGCAAAAGAAAGATTTTCAATTAAGATTAAGAAAAATTCATGGAAAAATATTGACAAATCGATTTCTTCCTTCTTTCACTCTTGGCCCATTTTTTTTTTTTTTTTTTTTTTTGTTCATGAATGTATATATACATATAATTATTTACTATATATTTACAATGAGACAATTATTTTTTCTTTTTTAAATAAAAGAACATGTATTTGTTTAAAAATTCGGCAAATATGACGCCTTTATCAGGAGGAGCAATTAAGGCATCATCTTTGGCAAAAATTTGATTTTTAGACAAAAAAAATGTTTATTTATTTAAAAAAAACAAAAAAAACCCTGCATTCTATTGGCTTTCTAATCTTACACATTTCGATTTAAATTTAAACAACGCTTATATCACAGAGAAAGAATATCTCCATTAATTCATTTCATGCATGATCACGTGCTTCGTCATCTTGAAAATTTGAAAACCATACGAATTTTACTTTTCTAGTGACATGATGCCACGAGGAAAGAAAAAGAAAAAAAACACAAACTGATTTTAATCTTGATGAAGGCGTTATATTCGTTGAAAATGTTATTTTTAAACAAATAAATGTTGGTTTAAATACATATATTTCTTAAAGTCTGTGTTGTATTGGCTTTCTAAACTTATGAATTTCAATTTAAATATAAACAAATCTTATATTACAGAGAAAAAATATTCACATATATATATGGAAGTAATTTGTAGGTGTTTGTGGTCTGGACAAAATTACATAATTAAAATATTTAGACAGATAGATACTTTTTTGTTTCATATTTATGATTGATACCGGCCACAAACACTTCTGATGGTCGGTGATACCATGAAATTGCAGTAAAGTGTTAAAACTTAGTAATTCTATTATCCTTGAATTATATATACACACCTGATTAAAAATTTAAGACCATTTGAAAATCTTTAAAAAGAAATCTTTTTTAAACCTTTTTTAAAACTTCTTCCACTTAAGGTTACCAGTACTTCAACCTAAAAGATTATAGGGGAAAAAAGGTACATTCCAAACATTTAATTCTGAAAATTACATTTTTATAAAATGAAGGATTTTACACTTGATCAAAATTATAAATTCTACGAAAATTGTACGAGAAGTGTATGAAAACATTCAACAACCAAATTTAATAATGAGTTCTACTTTCACTAAACGTTTCCATTAAGATGGGGGAAATGCTTCTCCAGCTTCTGAAGATGTCTTCACGAAGTTCATTTTTTAAAAAAATAATGTTTGCCATTTCGATAAACATCTCTTGTCATCAATTAAGTTCAAGTTTGATAAGGAATAACCATTCATCCCACACAAGTGATGGCCCTCTGTCATCAACGATGCTTTTTGTAGCATGCTAACATAATCAGCTGCTATTTAACGACCCTGCACTACTTGGAGCTCCATTGTCGCTCTGTAAGAAAAGGCACTCCAAACATTAGGTTCCTTTCATTACTATGACATGTGGAGAAAATTTCAGGAGGCATGTTTTTGTTATGCCAACATTGTTGGAAATCATTAGGACCATCTAGATTTAAATTTTTCTCATAAGAAAACACGACTTTCTTCTACTTCTCATCGTCCCATGATTAGTATTCATGACCAAACCTTAAGTGGTTCACCTTGCGATGTGGAAGCAGGCAAAGAATTTATTTACACATTTTACTTACCATGCCTTTTTTTCGTAAGTGTCCTCTGATGGTTACTAGACTGCAATCAACATCTGTGACTAAAAGAAAATCCCTTGTCTTTCACAACAACCTGTCTTATTCTCCTACTCAATGCAGGAGATTTTTTTTTTTGGAGGGGGGGGCTACCAGTGGATTTTGCTTTTCTTTAATGCTCACTATTCTTTAGAAAGTTGTAAATCACAGTTTCACTTAGCTGCGATCACCTGCTATGATAAAGATTCCTTATGGAGATCTAGAATTTGAGCACGCTCAACTTCAGTAAATTTGCTTGCTTTAGGCATGGTTACACCCTTACGCAGTGATTGCTAATCTGTAACTGAACTAAAAAATAATTTATATGCCTAGTCTTATAATTTTGATCAAGTGTAAAAGGTCTCATTTTATAAAAATGTAAATTTCTGAATTAAATGTTTGGAATATAGCTTTTATTTTCTATAACCTTTTAGGTTATAGTATTAATACCCTTAAGTGGGAGGCGTTTAAAATCTATCCTTAAAAAAGGTTTCTTTTTAAAGATTTTCAAGTGGTCATAAATTTTTTGATCAGGAGTGTATATATAAGTGCATTTTATTATTTATTATTGAAATAATTTGTCTTATTACATCATCTTTATGCATAAGACCTATATGTAGTTATCCAACAGTTTTCTAGTAGAGATCATCAGATTATTGTTTTTCCAGCACAGAACTATTAACACGGGCAGTGATGAGGCAATTTCACTCTCTTTCTTTGAAGAGTTTCCAGATCTTTGTTCTCCATTTTGATGGTCTATGAACGTTCTGATCTGCATTTTGCTGTGTCTGGACTAACAAGGCTTTAGCTACTCAGGTTCCAGTCAATGGGCTCTTCATTGTAAAGGATGTATATATATTTTTTAATTCAGCAGAAAATAAATGTTTGAATATGAAATAGAAAATTACATGTTTTTAATTTGCAAAAACAGTTTGCTCATATAAATCTTAAATATAATTATCTTGATAAAACCTTGCTACAAAAATACTGAATATATATGTAGTATTTATTTAGCAAGGTTTTATCAAAATAATTATATTTAAGATTTACATGAACAGACCTTTTTGCAAATTACAAAACATGTAATGACATTTTTCTATTTCATATTTAATTCAAATATTTTTTGTGCTGAATGTAAAAAAAAAATGCCATCTAATCGAGGGTAATACACACATGAGGATCAAGAGGAAGAGGGCAATAGTGAAGCAACAGTCAGATTTACACGTACATTTATTCTCATACAAAAATTTGTTGAAGAGAAACAAGAGTAAGAAACATATAAGGTGATAAGGAAAGAACTGTAGACATTAGTAGCAGAAAACAAACACATTAATGACCTTATACAGTCTATAAAACGTGTGTTGCCAGGGTCTTTCATTGAAATGATAGATGAGCAATTTCTAAGTAAGTGTAACCTACCTTTGTTAGTTGTGGCGTTTTCACCGTTATAAAAAGAAAATGGCACAATTTTAGCCACTGGAATATTATATGATCTGGTGTCTCAGAGACCAAAATTCTTCCTGTGTTTTTTTCAAATTCCTATTCTAGCAATTGTTTTTGACTGTTATTGCTGTGATATTTTTTGTATAAGGAAAGAGTTGCCAAAGTATTGATGAAAATGATATTTCCTTCTAACCTGGAATACACATGAAAACAAACAAACACTCTGGAATACACATGAAAACAAACAAGCAAACAAACAAACAAAAAACACTTATTTGGATAGTATTTGAGTCAGTATCATTCTTACAAAGTTTGGGGATGAAAATTAATTAAAAAATATATATATATCTGATTATAGATAATACCAAATCACTTGAAAAGGAGTGCAAGTTTTTTCCCTTATGCAGTATTATCTACACCCCATCTAAAGCATTAATTACAACAAAATGCATAATTGACATATACAAACTATAAATATATATTGGTCACTTTAAGGACTTCTAATGGGGTTTTAACTGTACAAAATGAAAACTTTCTAAAGCCCATATTTTGATATTATCTAGGAAATCTTCTGAGGACGAATGCTACAATGAGGAGAAAAGTGGGTGATTTAGTGTATTTACTGATCCGAATGAATTCTGGTTTTGAAAGTCCACACAAATAAATCATGTTGAACAGTGTGCTATGATATGTTTTTCTTAATCTGAAAACCTTCCTGATATTATGTAACTATGTAAATAGTTTATAGATATTCTTATGTTTTGATCCACATTTTCAAATGTACATAAACATATTTATTTAGAAAATCAGTTTATGAATATTTTTATTTATTATATCTAAAAAAAATATCTTTTACACTCAGTATTAATTATTTCTTTAAAAATCAGTTTACAGATATTCTTATGTTTTCACAAGGACTTGGCCTTTTGGTCAAGATCAAAGTGTAGTATCTGTTCCGGCAGATACTGCAAGCAAAGACCATATGTGGGGGAAACCCCACATATAAGACCTTGGTCAATGTAGGGGCAACCCTTCATACCAATTATCACTATCCAGCTCCCCTACTCCCCGGGGAGTTGGTCCCCATTTCCCCTTCACTCCTCACATTAAAAATCGGCCTTGTGCCTAATTTGCTCGGTGGGGGAGCAAATAAATACCATCTGTTCCGGCAGATACTGCAAGCTATGACTAGCTATGACTAGCAAAGACCAGATGTGGGGGCAACCCCACATGCCTGACCATTAACCAGCTCCCATTTCCCACCTCTCGGGAGCTGGTCCCCTTTTTCCCTTCCCCTTCCCTTCACTCCTCACATTAAAAATTGGCCTTGTGCCTAATTTGCTCGGTGGGGGAGCAAATAAATACCATCTGTTCTTCAGATGCGGCACTTCCATTTCTCGTTCTCTTTCAGTGGAGGAGAAATCCTTCACGACTGAGACAATTTTTATTTTTGTACCTTTTCTCCACGTTAAAAAACGACCATGGTGTCTAACTCTGTCCTGTGGGGAGGCATTATAAATAGGTACATTTTCAATGGAATCTTCAAATTAACTAACATCGATTTTTTTTTTTTTTTTTTTTTTTGAGGAATTTCAAAACTGGAATTTGTTTGAATTGGTAAATATGCTAAAATCGCTGACAAGTGCGATGCTGAGATGGTTAGCTGTCTTGGAGTCCTGTCTTAACTACATCCAGAAGTGCGATCTGACAAAATAGTGCCATTGATATGAAAAGACTTGTTTTCAATCTTTTTGTGTACTCCTATGGCGAAGAATTCTTTCTTTTGTTTCCTTAGTATGATTCAAGGGAGTTAATTTTAATATGGTTCAAGGGAAATATACTCAGCCAACAGAAATATGATTTCAAATGCATGCATGTATTTGGGAGCGTGACTTCTTGTAGTTTTAAAAAGAGTTCATGATAAAGTGCGGATCTTCGATTGAATTTTTAAGACATGATTTTAACAAGATTTAAATAAACTGATAATTATATAAATTCTAAAAGTATGAACAAATTTCACGTATTAAAGGACCCCCCCCCCAGAAGTATTCAGTTCTTTAATTTCTATTCAACACATTTTATACCATACTACCTGTACCCATGGGGAAACTTGAATTATATTTTAATTCCTAACAATATGCTACAACGATTCACAAAAAAAAAAAAAAAAAAGTGACAAAACAGTCAAATATTGATTTTGTAGGACGAAAGTTATCAATGACAAAAGTTGAGAAAGAGACTGACTTTACTTTTATGATATCAAATCGTAATTTTTTTTTTCAGGAACTACACACTAAAGTATATGTCTCATTATCCACTTGTTCTGGGACGTATATTCTGGTTCAAAACTTATAAAACATCCAAACCTGACTCATTTTCTTTCTTCGTTCTTTTTTTTTCTTTCTTTGGCAACTCTTCCTTTGCTCTTGTTTGAAATCATCATAAGAATGTCGTCTGTCCTGTAAAAAAAGAAACGCAAATGTTTAATAATCTCTCTTTTTTTTTTTTTTTTTTTTTTTTTTTTTTGTCATTTGAAATATTTAATTCCATGCAAAAATGATTCTGAAATTGTTCTCTTTTATCCGAAATATTCCTACAAACACAATTTTAATTTGTGAATTTATACCATTAAATTTATACCATTAAATTTGTGAAAGAATTTCGAATAGTTTTGTTTAATTTGCATTATTTGGACAGCTTTTAGTGATTATGACAACGGAGTCATTAATCTAGGGGAGATAACTAGTATTTATTAAGCCGAAATACTCATATTGTTACTTTATAGTTTCATTTTTAGTTCGTTAATATTAATTTGTTTCGTTTTTTAATTAATTAACTGATTATCATTCTTCAAGTATTGTATTCATTTACTTTTTTTTTTAATTTAAATTTTTAATAATTATGATCGCTAATTTATTTTTCAGTTTATTTTTTTAGTGTCTTTTTTTCATAAACTGTTTCAGCAATTTCCCGGATTTGTTTCATTTTTAGTTTGTTAATTAAGTCCTTTCCTAAGTTTATTCGGTGCTTGTGGGAACGAGGTCTTTTTTACTTAAAATTGTTTAATTAGTTATTTTAGCATCATAAATCGTCTCTATGAAAATAACAACTAAGATGAGCACAGAGGTCCGAATAATACAACTTATTAATCTTTATCTAAAAAAAAAAAAAAAATTCTGACACAAGAAAGTTTTATTCAAGATGTTCTTAAACATGGGTTAACTCATATCGTTGTCTATTTATTATCATAAAATTTTTTTTGTACTTTAGTGTGGATAAACCCTGCTGATAAAGAACAAAAGACAAGCTTAACCAAACTCTCCATTGAAAATTCAAATCTTATTTATATATTATATTTACTACAATTCGATACATGTTCATCAAAAGTAAGAGCACCACCCAACATTAATAAAGATGCTTCCAGTTAGAAAATTGAATGAAAAATCTGATTTAAAACGAAGTATACTCATAAGGAAAAAAAAAAAAAAAAAAAAAAGCAATCAGCAACAGTTTAACTTTTCCTATTAAATTTCAGAAACAAAGTTAAAATGAAAGTTAAATGATTGACATAAGAACATAACTAATTAGCGATCTATTGCCTCAAACTATCAAGATTTGAAAAAATTGAAATCTGATTAGTCAATTATCAGCATCGCATGAATCCGAAGATTCTATTGTTGGCATTGGTTTCCACGATATTTTTCTAGTCAGAATTTTTTCTAGAAAGACATTGAGGATTACAGAAGGAACCACATGAAGGTTGCCAACATCGTAAGTGAAAGTGATTTTTGTGAAATGAACTGGGTTTGAACTTGGGGCACCCAGATTGTCAGTTCAGGTTGTTAGCCAGTAAACCAGTCATCTCCCTGATTAGTCAATAGAACAGCACAAATGTAAAAAGTGTCACCTACCAATACATATGCACCACAAACTTTTAACTAGAAAAAGGAGATCACTCACTGAATAATTTTAGACCAGAAGTTAATACTAAAACATCAAAAACAATGTATTGCAATTTATAGATGAAAGTTTAAAAACTAGAATTATGGACCCTACGGACCCAAATTCTAGTGTTTATTAAATTGTTTCTAAGTTCAACACGTAGTTAATGCAAAACAATGGTTTTGAACTATTATAATAATTCCAACGCTATTGATAATGTTTACTCGTTTATTCATTTTTTTTTTATTATTGCTTATGTTTGAATTTATATTTTGAAATACAACACAAATCATAAATTTATGACGTCACGCCAATGCTATAATTATTTTGTTAAAGTAATGTTTTAAGCTCTATAAGAAAAACCAAATAATTCAGTTGGTTAAATTTCAGACTGAAGATCTAAAAGTTTCAATTTTGATTTCTGGTCCTAGCATGATATCATGTCAAAGCTATAACTAAATCCAGAAAAATTCTTTAAATTAATATTTTTTAATTCATATATTGCTGACAATGGAAATGAGGCAAATATCGGTCAAGCAATTTTTATAGGTTTCTCAATCCTTGAATTTTGATTAATTATAATTTAAATGTAAATTTCACCAATAATACCGTATTGCCAATATTTCAAGTGTTTTCATTAGCTACTGACAGAAATGGAAGGAAAAGAATAAATGGCCGACTTCATTTATGAGTAAATTATATTTAAACTATATAAGTGTATTTAATAATACTAATAATCAAATGTATTGCAATTTCAGCATTGTTTGCATGGATTTAGATTTTAATTTTGTATAATTTTAAGTGTCAAATGTTTCATAACTTGATTTTATTTTTTTTTTAATTGCAATAAACAATTATATATAACATTTATCTCATTCAAATAATACTAATTGTAGATATTAGAAACACTTGCAAATATAAATGTCTTGTGCTTAAACGGAATTACACAAAATGAAAAATAGCCAAAGCAAATATTAAAAGCAAGAATTTCTTGAAATTTCGTTAATATTTCGATTTATTTTAAAATAAATTCGTAAACAAAGACGATTGTTTGAAATTACAATTTCATTTTAGTTGTCTGTAATGACAAACGATAACAAGAGAAGACTTTAAGAAAACATTATTCTGCTTAAAATAAAATTTCATAATTTCGCACTAAAGAATTTTTCAAAAGGGAGATAATCATAAAATAAGGGCGATTACTCTTGATTACTTTTATTGATTATATGATTTTCAGCATATGAAAATATAACTGTTTTTGAAAGATAAAAAAAATATCGTTTGACTGATTCTAATAAAAGGATCTAAAAGATGTTATGAGAAATGAAAAAAAATTATCTTTGAAAAATCAAAATAATGGATCAAGAAATTATATAGAAATCAAATGATATATGAGCAGCAGTTTTAATAAGAATAAAAAATGCTGCTAGATCAAAAATGATTTTTAAAATCAAACAGTACTACAAATTTTATAAGAAAAACATTTTAAGTAAAATAGAAATAAAATGTCGAGTTGAGTAAAAAAAATCAGGTTAGCTTGTATAATAAAAAAACATAAAAATGGTTGGATTGAAGCAAAAAAAAAAAAAAAATTGAAGTTCAAAAAAGGAAATAAAAAAATCCGAAAGTTATCAAAATATTTTATAAAAATCACATGCTTCAAAAATTTATGGATAAAAAAATGAAGGTAAAGTCATTCCCAAAATATTAATTTCAAGAAATTCTTGCAGACATGCTTCATTTACAAGTTTTGGGAAGTATATCTAGAATTGGTATATCTTGAAAATTAATTTTTTTTTCTTACTTTTTAATTAATTGAATCTGTTTTTGTTTTTTTTTTGTATAGGAGTTCGATATTTTCAAATTCATAGATATATCAACTGTTATTTTATTTTAAGTAAACAAATTTAAATTTATGTTTATTAACTTAATAAGGAACTCAGTAGATTCTATATTTTTAATCAAATTTCAAAAACAAAATTCCTACAAAATCTAAAGAATATCATATAACACACACATAGTGAGTTACAGTTAAGTTACAGATTTAATCCAAATGGAAAGCTCAAATAATTATATTAAAATATAAATATATATAAAAAGAGAGCTCAATGTATATAAAATATTACATTACAGACTTGAATGAGGTCAGTTATTGAAATAAAATTGTCTTGCACGTGTTAAATCTTATTATTATTTTGCCTTTTACTATGGAGATAGAAAACGACAACTCTCTCCCATTCCTTGATGTACTGATTGAAAGAAGGCAGAAGAGGTTCATTAATACCCTGGACCTTTTCAGTGACTTGTAGAGGGATGCTATAGTTATGATCCCTCTTTCCTTTTTTCTCTCTTTCCCATATAGTTATATGTGGGATATCATTCCTCACTCGTGTTATTTTATGAGGTTTATTTTTCCTTTAAATAATTATATATATATATATATATATATATATATATATATATATATATATATATACATATATGAGCAAACAGTTAATAAAATATGTTAAAAAACACTTTGAAATGAGTTAAAAACATATTTAATCTGAAAAGGAAACACTAGATAAATGGATAGTCCTTAATCCGCGGAGTTTCGAAGAAATACTCTCCTTCTCATCAGATGGTAGGAATTAGCAAAATGCGGGATCGGATTTTGCATGCAGAAGTATTTGATGAAACAACAAGTAAGTCAAAGATCTTACTTGAAAACAAAATAAGTTAAGCAGAGGGAATATGGTAAAGAAAAAGGTGATTACACATGAATGGATAGTCTGGTGGAAGATAAAAAAATCCAGTGACGGTAAAATTCAAATGTAAAACTTCAAGAAAGTTAAAAGAATTTCCATTTGTACAAGTAAAATCGAAGGAAATCCCGTAATTGGAAGAAGATGGTCCATAATAATCTAAAGGCAGAAATCAATCCATATATATATATATATATATATATATATATATATATATATATATATATAATCCATATTTAAATTTTTTTCGCTTCTCACCTTTCTTTCTCCCTGTACATACATATTTTTACAGTAATTGTAAATATGTCTTCCTTGTTTTCACTTTATTTTTAATTTCTCCTCCCTGTTTTCTTTTTTAAAAATCAAAATGCCATCGCTTGCCCCTGATGAGAATGGTGAAAGACACCTCAGGTTTAAAAGAACTCGCTTCTCCATCATATATAAATTTTGTACTCCAAATAAACTTTTCTACTATATATATATATGTATATATATATATATATATATATATAATCCAATACAAACTTAGCCTAATATCATTATAAATTTGTGTGGGCCTCATTAGACAAGACGAGCTAGTCAGATCTTTAGCTGACTTAAGTGTTCGACTTACAGCCATTGTATGTATTTGTTGGAAAAAGAGAGGAAAAAAGGTGACATAAGGCAGACAGGAAGAATTATTTAGTTGAGAAACGTTGTTAATCGAGTAAAGGATGGAAGTAAGCCGGATGGGAGGGGGGAGTGGGAGTTGATGAGAAAGAGTGATGGATAGTGAAGACCATTTAAGAAGACCCAAGGAGACAGGAGTCAGAAATTGGAGGAAGATAAGAAAATATAGTAAATTACAAAATTAAAATAAAAACAATAGAGAAGTAAAAACAAGAATAACAAATCAAAGATGAAAAGATAATAAAACTGAAAAGGAACTGTTTTTTGTGCTATTAATTAAATTAAGTTCTATCAATTTTGAATCTCAAAGTTAGTTTTATCTTTAAAATCACCAAATTTTCAGGTCTTCTCTTCCAGATATACCAATTTTCAATATTTCCCAAAATTGCTTAAAAATTTGCTTCCATGACTTTTTAGAAATAAACCACTGCTTTAACTAAAATAACCCATAACCCCTGTCCGGATAAACTAAATTATCCTTATATATTATACATACACGTACGTATAAATATTTGTATCCTGCCTTGCTTTTCTTCTCAGTGGCAAATGAGGTAAGTGAAAAACCCAGCTTTCGTACCAGAGTGTTAATTTTTTTTGTTTTGATGGTGTTTATTATCCTGAATGGTTGATAAAAAAAAAAAAAAAAAATCGAAGACAAATGTGCTTATAATCCTTCAACTTTTAAACATTTCAATTCCCATGATGTACCTTTTTTTTTTTTTTTGCTTTCCTCTTTTTTAGGGTTGTGTGCAATTTTTCACCTGACATAGAATTGCTTGGTGGCAGGTAGACGCCCTGCTCCAAAACTGCTTCTCCGCTGCGCATTTTCAAGAGAACAAACAAAATTGCGTTAAATCATCTTTAAATATTTATTAAGAATTTGAAGAAATGATACAATGGCAGCATTGTTGAACGATACCATTTTGGAGGGATTTAAACCCCACAAATGAACCATAATACTGAACATTAGGCTCTAAATTTCTCTATAGGCTCTAAACTTCTCTATAAGTTAATTCAAAGGCTTCAAAATCACTTTTGGATCTTGAAGGCTATGAAGTGAACACAGTTTCCGGCCATTTTGTCTTCATTATTATACAGGGTAGTTGCTAGAAAAGCAGGAAATTTCTTAAATAGCAATTCATCTATCTCTACTATTATAGAAAGGGAAGGTTGTGTGTCTGTTCCCTATCGACTGAGCGGATTTTTATGAAATTTCACACGAAGGTACTTTATGTGTCTGGCAGTGTTTTTAGATAAATTTTGTATCAGAATGTCTTCTATAAGTATCGATAATCGAAATAATCTGATGAAAGAAAGAACAAGCAATTTTGACTAAAGTTAACACCTTACACAGCCTAACATCACACGTGAATTTGAGAAGTTTTATTACCACACAAACCAATATAAAATCAACAGTAGGTTCTTTGATATGATAGGGAATCATTTGAAATGAATGCTTCTGTTTAGAGCACAATTACACTATGATACTTGACTTTTTAATTTTAAACTTTCATTCAAGCCATTATATATAAATTTTTTTTTATAAAATCCCCAGTAGATTCTCTTTTGTAGACTACAATGTATTGTGAATTAAGTCGCTGCATGAAGGCATGTGAAGCTTCCTCTCAGTGCACCGTGATGGGTCCCCAACTAGAGCAGGCAATCAATCAATTTGATTGAAAAATAGGCGATTTCACCGATTTTAATGACAATAATATATGGGAGTGTGAAACATTCGTTGATCATCAGTCAATTCCTGCTAGTTTTATAAAAGCTAGAAATTCGTTTTTGGGACCTGTTCTTTTTTGGCAAGTATCAATTGCTTCAGGACATTCTCGCTTCAAAGTTGCAACATTATCAAACTGATGCTCATTAAAAAAACATTAGTTAATGCAACTAAACATATCGTCAGGCCCCCAAGTTGGGTTTTCACTTTTAAAACAAAATAATCATCTGTCTTTGAAAGTCTGAAAACGTTTTCTGCTGCCTTTGTCCCTAATATGGATATCAAAATTGAGAAAATGAATAAGCTAGATGGAATAAAATTAAAATTTAAACAATGAAATTTAGAATATCAAATTCCCTGCTTTTCTAGTGACCACTCTGTAGATACAAGTGGCTGTCACAGTGATTTGTCCATTTCTGTAAAAATTTTAAACTGATTTTAAAGCCTTCAAGAGTCAATTTAATAGTTATTGGTTTAACTGTTGGATTTATGGCATATCAACTGCCGTTGGGTCATTCTATACCCAAACTGTACATATGATTGTATATGATTGGTTTGTGGGCAGATATTTTGTAAAAATATCTTTATATGTTTTTAATATTAATTTTCTCTGGATGGCTCATTAGTCAAGTGATCTAAGACAACACCTATGTTAGATGGTTCTTCTGCTGCACAGCCTTAAATCCTGTACAAGTCTTTTTTTCAGTTTGAGATAATCTTTGTTTATATCCAGTCCTATGAACTAAATAATAATTTGTTTAGTAAAATCATCTATGCAAACGTTATGGATTTTGATCACTCCTGGAGAAGAAACTCTTCACTGGTTTCTTTCTACCTGGTTTTGTCCCTAGCTAGGCATGACCATATGGGACCCAGTTGGCTGTCAAGATTGTTTCTCTACCAGTTTTTTTTACATTCCTCCTGGTCTTTTACATTGTCTTGGAGGTCCATTCTGTCGCTCTAGATATCCAGCTGTTGTCTGTAGATCTCGAAAGGTGACCTACCCATCTAATATAAACTTTCTGATAATAATTAAGAGAAAGCATACTGCTAGCATGGGATCCTTTATTATTATTATTGGCTCACAAGGAGCTTTCACACAAGGCAACAAACGATCAGATTGGAAACCTGTGGTGATCTCTGGAAGCTGAGTGACAACAAGTCTCCCCAGACGTCCACCTCTCTTCACCTCCTTCGATAGCATTATTATTATTATTACTATTATTATATGAGGTACAAAATACTACTTTTGTTGCTTGGTATATGAATTTGTTTTATATATAAAATATAAACATAAATAAATTTTATTGTGTAGAGTAGGAACCCAATTATCAGTTTTTTTTAATTGGGCCCTGCAGTTCTTAGCACCGGCCCTATTTAAGGTCATACTCAGGATCTAATTTGATAGTAATTTCTGGCTAAAATTAAAGTTCAGAGGTCAAAGTCAAGCATTATGTTTCTTCTGTGATCCTAAATCAAAGGAAAATGATATTTTCAACCATGTTACTATTGTATCACTGAATAGAGAAATACATGCAAGGAGAGAGAAGGAAAGAGAGAGAGAGAGAGAGAGAGAGAGGTTGTTTGAGAATATGAGAAACTCTTGAGAGAATGTGTCAATGTAAGACTGAAAAAAAAAAAAATCAAAGAGAATCGAACTAACATTTTTTTTACTAATGATAAACAGAAAAGCTTAGAAAAGGTGGATTTCGAATGTTGTTTTTTGGTTGAAAGAGATTTATTTTTGTGCTAAGTAATAACCAGTTCTAGTCATTTGAAGGTTTGATACAAAAAATATAATTAAATACATAAGACTTTTACCCAGTCAGTCAGAGCTATCTCCATCCGGGGATTAAATGTACAGATCCTCAAGTTGACAAGATGAACCTGAAGAAGGTGGGAGCTTATATCGGTCAAAACTTTGGGAAAATAACACCCAAATTGAGAATAGTAATTTGAATAAAATACAAGATTTATTCTGTTTGGATTTCAGAACAAACATTTCTTTCACTTTTCTGTGATCTGTTACAGTTACTTGTCGTTGAGAATGATGAAAAGGATTATGCAATGGAAGAGATAAAAAGAAAAGAATTTATGGCTCTTGGGTTCAGACAAACATGTATATCGAACCAGAGTGGGTTGGGAAAAACTATCAGATTAAAGTTAATGACCCTACGCCATCATGCCTCTGGACTAGGATCAAACTGTAGTCTCTCTTTTGTTCTTGGTCAGATGAAGAAAATCCTTCTTGAATGAGGCAATTTTAATTTTTCCCCATTCAGAGTCTTCTGCTTTTATTTAAAAAAAAAAGAAAAAAAGCAGGATACCTCGATCTTGTATCAAATTTTATCCTTACAGTAAATAGGGACCCTACAACATTATGCTTTGTGACAGAACAAAATCGTTTTTGAAATCTAGTAGGGGATGAATTGTTTCTAACAAATCACGTATAAAGGCAATAAGCCACTCGAGTTTGATATATTGTCATTTGAATGATGACTATTATTATGAGAGGATTGAAAATGATAAAGCAATGAAAAAATCTTATTACTTATGACGACAGTTTCTTGCAAGTATTTGTTGACATCGTAAACGATCGTATTGTAGTTTGCAGGGAAGCAGTCCAGTACAGCTAAGAAGAGATGTTGCTTGTTGTTCTCTACTCTATCATTATTTCTATGGAAAGCACTCAGTGGTGCTACTATCTCTGATTCCTTCCTGTAAAACTTCACAACCAGAACTCTTCCAGCTACCACCAGCACCAAGTATTATTTCCTCCTTCATGTATCAAAACATAAACGGAAAGGATAACCAACATTTTGAATGTCGTTCTTTTGAACAAGGGAAATGATTAATTTCTACAACAAACAGCAGCTTTAGGAATCCACCTTTGTTCGATTAAATATAACAATTTTTTTCTTTTTTCTATTTTTAAGTTTCTCGTTCTTTCACATTTTTTTTTGTATATGTATTTCACATTGTGTATTGATTTCAAGATATGATCGTTTAAATAACCCATTTTGCATTTTTGTACTTTTCATTCTTGTATAGATATTTGTACACGTGTGTGCTTAATTGGATTTTTAATATGAAAGCAAAAATAAAATATCACATACATTTTCTTTTATCTGGTAAAAATGTATCAATAAGATTTGCGATGATTCTAAAAAAAAATGAAAAAAATAAAAAATGATTAAACCTGAAAACTGCCATAATTTAATTTTTTATTGAAAGATTTTGAAGGTAGTTATGCTGATGTCGTTCATAGTCATGTTTATCGTTTTTAGCAATCAGTTAATTTTAACAACTTAGAATAAATTTATAACTTTTTTATACTTAATTTTTACATGCTTGGGCATTATAACTGAACATAAAAACGCATTTTAAGTAAAGACACATAATTATATGTTGAAGTTAGTAAAAATTCCAAAAATTACAAAAAAACAACTGAGTAGAAAATCTGCTAGAACTATTTAAAAAAAAAAAACATTGTATATTCTCAATCTGCCATTTTCTAATTTGAAATAGCAAAAGTTAACTGAAAACAAGAAATATAAGATAGTTTGTCATACAATACATACAATAATAAAAAAACTCGATCAGTTTTCGTAATTTTTGGAATTGTTACTAATTTCAACATGACATGTAATTACGCAATAGTGTTTTAATTTAAAAAATGCTTTTTTTGATATAAAATTTTAATGCACAAGTACCAATTTTATAATAATATTAACCATATTTTAACTAAAATCTAACTTAACAATGAAAGTTAGGATTTATTTTTAACAAAGTTTGAATTTAATTTTAACAAAGTTTGAATTTAATTTTAACAAAGTTTGAATTTAATTTTAACAAAGTTTGACTTTTTTTTAACAAAGTTTGACTTTTTTTTAACAAAGTTTGACTTTTTTTAACAAAGTTTGACTTTTTTTTAACAAAGTTTAAATTTTTTTTAACGAAGTTTGACTTTTTTTTTTAACAAACTTTGGATTTAATTTTAACAAAGTTTGGATTAAATTTTAACAAAGTTTGGATTAAATTTTAACAAAATTTGGATTAAATTTTAACAAAGTTTGGATTTAATTTTAACAAAGTTTGAATCTTATTTTAACAAAGTTTGAATCTTATTTTAACAAAGTTTGAATTTTATTTTAACGATTAAAATTTTATTTAAAATTTTTTTGAATAACAAACTAATCTTAACCATGTTTTAAATAACATTTTCATTTTGGACATTTTTGAAAAAAATATGATAGTGATTTAAAAAAATTCATTAATTTTCTTTTTCACTTTTTCTGATTTTTCAAATTTCAAAATAGGTGAAATGTAAATTTAACTCAAAGAGATTCTTTCAAATGTTTTATAGATATTTGTACACCACTTATAAATGAATGTAGAATGAATATTCGTCATAAGAAATGAACAAAGCATAACGACGTAAACTTGTTTGAGAAAGAAACTATATATATATATATATATATATATATATAGAGAGAGAGAGAGAGAGAGAAAGAGAGACATGTATTGTTTTTGTCGGGATACTATACAAAAACTAAGTGGATAACCATTTACATGCACTTCAACCTAAATGTTAGAAATTTTGCTACCATCTTCTCATCAATCAACTGGCTAATGACTACTGTAATGACATTGGATCTGCATGAAAACTCAGCGAAAACATACATTAAAACATGATGAACGATATGATAAGAGATATAAAAAAATTAATAAATGAAAAAAAAAAACCCAGAAAAAATGAAAGAATAAAAAACAAAAGATGAACAATGAAACACGAAAAGTAAAAAAAACATAAAAGAATGAAAAAATAAAAAAGATATACGAGATAAGATTACTAAGCTTCTTTTTCGATTTTTTCCGTGTTCATCTGTTAATTTTATTTTTTAGCTTTTATTTTTTTTGATTTCTGATTTATTATTTCTTTATATCTCTATTGTTTTATTTATTGTGTTCTGTGTATGCTTTCAGTGGTCATTGGATTTTCATGTTGACTCAGTACCATTACAGTAATCATTAGCTGTTTAACTGATGAAAAAAAAAAAAGAAAAAAAAAACGGTAGAAACACCACACAGGCTAAATTGTGCCTCTAAAGCACGTTGTTTCATATGGTTAGTCATTTGTTATTGTATGATATCACGAAAAACTAATATATGATATCATATGAAAATAATATAATATTGTATGATATATGAAAATAATAATATTATATGATATCATATGAAAATAATATAAGTTATCAAAGAGAGTAGAAAAACTGCATTTCAAAATTCGATGAAATATTATTTATTTAAATATTAGTTTATAGTGCTCAATATTATAAATTGAAATAACAGAGCTTATAGAATTTTTTAAATTTATGACTAAAAAAACTGAAGTACAACAGAACCAACATCTGATGATGGCTTCTCATAGGCATTAAACGCAGTGTACTATTGGATCTGTGGAGTGAGTAACTAAAGATTAGATTTACTGACTGACGATAGAGTAATGTGTGTATTTCTCATATCTCTTGAAACCGCCGGTATCAACCAATGCTTAATCGAATTTTTATTGTAGAGTATAACAAAAAATAAATACATTATGCTCTTAAAAATTAATTGATCCCTGTGTTTATTCTTCCTAAACTGCCTATATATATAAGTATTTTTTATCCAAGGTTTAATATATTAATATATATATTAGTCAATGACAATGTACATATATACCAATAAAAATTAAGCCAAGTAAATTGACTCAAATGTTAAACTTCATTATTATTATTTCTGTAATTGAGCATTCACACACAATTTCAAAACCAAAATAACAAGAGAATAAGTTTGCATTATTTTCTGTATTTTTCAATAGTGTTACAATTGTTTCGACACCATTTGGACAATTTTAAACCTTGCTGTTCAAAAATCTTCCAGATTAGCATTTTATCAGACGTATTGAGAAAAATACAAAAATTAATACATATCTGAACAGATTTTCATCTTGTTATTAATGGTACCAAGCAGTGGGATCTCACTTGCCATGTTTTGTTTTATGGCAAGTTGAATACCACTGCTTGGTACCGTAAATAACCAGATGAAAATCTGTTCAGATACATATTAAACTTTTGTATTTCTCTCAATACGTCTGATGAAATGCCAATCTGGAAGATTTATGAACAACAAAGTTTAAAATTGTCCAAATGGTGTCGAAACAATTGTAACACTATTGAAAAATACACAATATGATGCAAACTTCTTCCCTTGTTATTTTGGTTTTGAATATATTTATATATATATATTTCTGTAGAAATATATTTTCTTAAAATATATAGCAACCTTTATTTAAGAAGCTCAATGTAATTACAGAGCAATATAGAGAATAAATGACAAAAAATGATATTCCAAAATTCATGATGTTGACCATCTTATAATTTATTCCTTAAATTCAGTTGACTTATACAAGTCTTGACATAATAATAATGGCTAACAGAATTGAATTATGTATGGTTTTCAATTCAAATGAATTGATTAGTTATGATAACCGACCGTAATGATCAATCGTTTTATTTATTTTTTTTTTTTTCTTAAGCTTAGTGTAGTTTCGTATATACTAACATGTATAATAGTTTATAATTTATTGATATTATTTTCATAAGTATGTATACACAAATTAGAATGAATAAATTTACTAATTATTAAATAGAACATTTTGGTAGAAGATTCATTAATTAATTAAAATTGTTGGTACGAATAGTTGGGTTCAATAACTTTGATGAAAATTCAATATGGCGTAATGGAGAAATAGAAAGGTATTTGCAGTCTCTCTTCCAATTTTCGGATTTTAATCATGTCAAATCACACTTCAATTCCTTTTGACGGATTGATTGATGCTATTTCTTCTGATGAGTTAAGGGCATAATAGATTCACTGATTGATATAATAATTAAGTGATTGATTTTGCGCTATGAAACAGATACTGTCAAGAATTGTATAAGTCAACTAAATTAAAGGAATAAATTATAAGATGGTCAGCATCATGAATTTTGGAATATAACATTTTGTCATTTATTATATATATATATATATATATATATTTAAAAAAAATCATTATACATGAATGTTATCATCCATTGATACATTCGATTTCATGGAAACTCAACCCACAGAACTAACAATACCAAGTGTAATCATTCTTCGATCGATGTTAGGACAAACAAATTATTTACATTTCTGTAAAACTAGAGGTATCAATGGATGATCAAAATAATGTATAATGTTTGTAAAATAAAAATATTTGCATATCTAATTGAAGACTGATCATTTCTTCTATAATAAAACACACACTTAAAGTGATTGCATTGTTGTTGTTTCCTAGATGTTAATCCAGTGTTTATAAAAATAGTGCTTAATATCAGTATTACAGTACAAATTATTTTATTTGCACAAACATTATTAGCTACATAGTTGCATACATGTTTCAGCTACAATCTCGTTTGAAATCCAGCTTTCTCGGGTCTTCGTATCAGCTGAAACTAAGGTGGATAGAAAAATAATTTTGCAAATCATTTTGTTTTTTTGGAGGCGAAAGGGAGGCGGGGAAGGAGAAAACGTCTTGCCAATCTTCTATTTGTTTCTCCTGTGCCTTTGTCTCCAAAAATCAAAATGATTTTAACATTATTTTTCTATCCGCCTTAGTTTCAGTGTATATGAAGACTTGAGGAAGCTGGATTTTGAACGAGATCACCGCTGAACCAAACGAATTCCTAGTTTTTTTACTACTTTTTAATAGATGCTTAGAGAATCTTTGCTTTGCAATTGTTGTGGCTAGCAAAGTTTTTTTTTTTATTATTCTGTAATAATACTTTTATGTTGCTTGCCAAATGTTTTGTACCACCATTGTTACAAGTCATAGCATCTGCAGCAAAATATTAGAACAATCGAATTGATTTAGATTATTCAAGTATGGTTAGCAAATAAATATTTCTAAAAACAGATGAAATAAGTGAAAACAATGTATCAAAAAGTACTTAAGTTTAGCAAACAGTTTTGGGGACATTTCAATGAAATATTAGTATTATAACTAAAGAGTTCTTAGATTATTTGGATTATTCAAACTATTATTCTTATTTTTATTGTTATATTCATCATGTTTCGGCCGATGTCACCTCAGCCCTTATTCAAGTACATCATTTCGAACTTGGGAAGCTAGAAAAAAAAAAATTGAACTTAACCCTTTATTTAATCCATGGAAGGTTGGTTATTCTCATCAAATTAAATTACAGCCAAATTCTTTAGTTCAATTTTAAGAACTCCAAATTTTAAAAGATGTATCTGGAGAAGGTTACATTGGCCAAAACTTTGCAAATATCGTCTGTGGAACACAATACCACGGGTTTGCTTCCCAGCTGACTACAATATACTCATTTTCAAGCCCAATATAAACAAATTTATATTGAGTTGCTCTCTTAGATAATAAAATTCTGTCTAATCATCATCATCATTACCAATCATCACGCCATTGTGTTATCATCCAAATGACACTTATTTAACTAATAAAAGAATGATGCCTTAAAAAACTAATCAGAATAGTATTCCGAATAATCCAAATACAAATTATCAATGTTAGTCATGAAAAGTTTTTATTTCAAAATAAATTTTCTGAATTGAAAAAAAAAAACAAAAAAAAAAAAACTGGAATGATTGAAGGAGACAAGGTACATGTTTATGGAGGACATCAGATGTTCTTCAATGAATCAAATTTAAAAACAGGATAAAATAGATAGAAGTTACAATTTAAGAATTAAATCAGAACCAAAAAAACTTTTGTTTCAATTGTCTTTCATGCTTTTAATCAGAAGTGGAACTTGGTGAGAAAATAAAATACTTGTGTATTTTTTTTTTTTTTTTTTTAAATCATTTTCTCCCAAAATTTAAAAACAAATCTATCAAAATTGCTTATTAACCCCAAACTGTTTTCTCAAAAGAAAAAACCTGCTCATTGTTGTGTGCAGTGCAGAATATCACAGTTTTTCACAATTTTGTAGCACTTTCGAATCTTTTTATGACTTGCTATTATCAGCGTAAGGTAAAGTTTCACAAATGAGAAGGAGGAGATAGTAAAAATGTTACAACTTAGAAAGAAGCAGAATTAAAAACAAAGCAGTAATAATGTTACAAGAAAGAGGTGATAAGAATGTTACAATGCGAAAGACAGGGTAAAATAAACAAAATAAAAAAAAACAAAGGGTGTTCATAAGGTAACAGAATTTATTATTAACTAGTGGGGTTACCCGGCATCGCTTGGGTGTGAAGAGGTTTTATGCTAAGGGGACAGATCAACGGAGTCCTAAAAAAAATGTAAATAACAGCAAGTAACCATGCAAGTGCAAAAAAAAAAAAAAAAAAAAAGTAAGCAGGCAGGCAGGTTCGAACCTGTAACGTTAAGAAGAAAAAGAAGTGAAAAAAAAATGAACGGTTTAGTCGCCATGTCCACCGTGACATACAACGTCGCCACCGTTCAAATTAAGCTTAGCCATTGCAAGGCGTATGATGACTTTGCAAAAATGTTGATGAAAAAAGTGACCCTTCCTTGTAAGAAAATGGTCTAGTTGATGGTGAAAGAATTAATGTCTTTGGACAATCTTTGGATATTTGTCGGCCAAGAGACTGAGCTTTCAAGCAATACCAATTTTTTCAGTGTTGGTCACGTGTGTCGAAAGTTTTAGCGAGATATACAAACATACACACTAACAGATATTTGAAATTTATCTTATAGATGAATCTTAAGACAGTAAACAAAGTAAAAAAATTTTGAATAGAAATTTAAATATATCTCATGTGGGACTGGTAAGATTTTGGTCATTAACAAGTTTTTATATATGTTGTAATCTTCATTGGAGAGCGAAATCCAACATGGCTGCTGTAAGAAACAAAGATGTATAGAAATCTGTTGTAGTTATAATAAGATTACAATGATGGTCCAAACTTGAGCATATTGACAAAATCTCCAACACCAACACTTTCAGCTGTCATGCATGCAACACCCCGTTTTCATCTACATTGCTACACTCCTCCCTGGTCTTATGATTACACAGTTGGCAATGAATGACTTGTTACTTCCTGCTAACAGTCCTCCATAGTGGGACAGTTATTTCCTCATCTTTGGCTGAATCAGCAGATGTATTAGGGATGGATTGAGGCAGCTCAACAAAAGTCTGTCCAGCTTCTTGCTTGCTCTCAGACATGGAACTATTTGTATTAAAACCTAGTTTTTCCCATTTAACACTCTCTGCTGATACCACACGGTCATTGTCCATTACTTGTGCTAAACTGATCCTTGGTGCGTGTCTTCTGTTTGCTGAAGCCCAATGGTTACTCTGCTGAGGCAATTTCAACATGCTCTGTCACTGCAGATTTTTCACCAAAACTGTATTCCTCCTCTTTGTGACGTGTAAAGAACCTTTATTGATTTGTGCAGAGTGCGACATTGATCCCTTTTCTGGTCTAGTATGAATGTATCAAATTGATGGGCACATTCTTGGGAGTTCCATATTACCAATGCACAACGCCTTCCATAACAGGGAAGCTCTTTCATGTGCCAATCCATTTCACTATCCAATGACACCTTTCTATGATATATAGAAATGATTGCAGATAGCCTCTATGTAAAGCATAGTTGGAATCGGGCGCTCCATCCACCTCTGATCTGTTTGAATTGTTCACCGCAGAAGATGGTGTCATGATCCGCCAGGAATTCAACTGGGTTGAGGGCATATTTAAAAAACACTGAATTTCAGATTGCATATGCAGTGTTTTGTCATTGCTGGAAAAACAGAAAAAGTAAGTAAATAAATAACAGCCCTTTCCTGGCACCAACTTAAACATGGCTTCTCATTTGTTGATGTTATCAATGCCAAGCGCAATCTCTTGGAATGTGTCATCATAGAAGAAAGAGGGGGACAAAACTCTGCTACTTATTTATATGATATTTTAATAATAATAATTATTATTATTATTAATACTACTCTAACTATAACCATTACTACTATTGTAGCAATATTGGATAAAATTAATATTAAAACAATATTGGTTAGATCAGAGAGTACTGGAAATTTTAGCGTTACATATGCCTCCCCTTTTAGGGGATTTCTGATACATCACAAATACCAAGGAATTAAAATATATGGACGTTCATAATATACCTTGTTGAATACCTCTCACTATGACCTTGCCTGACTGAGGAAACACCACCTGCAACCAAGTTTGTTCATACCCTGAAAATAAGGACTACAATGTGACAAACGGTTGAAGACAGGAAGAGGTTTATTCGCTTTGTTAATATTCCAAAAAACTGTTCAGTGTGACAAATAGTGAAAATAAACAGAATGGGGTTGATAATTACTGCTTAATCATATCTCGTGTGGACATCTTTAAAACTATGGTTATCACATGTACTTCCAAGCGAACTGATGCCTTCTCTTCTCACTCTTTCTTGGGACATGTGATGTCAAATCCATTTCTAGCACACAGGAGGTCGAGCTGATGTCCAAATACACTAAGCTGATCCTGATTGAATCCTATTTCCTATTATTATGAACCAATAACATTATACTCGCTTAATATTTAATATCAGGAGACTTTCTGTTACTCAAAATGCAGTGAACAGCAATTGCTATTTCTAGTGAACAATCACTGATAATGACTCATGAGAAAACGCATAATGAGTAAATAATAATAATAATAATAATAATAATGACTATTATTATTACTTTTATGCCTTACATTCTAAGGTAAAAAGAATCAATATTATATTAGTAATAATAATTTAACTTGGTATTGACTTGAACGTACATCTTGATTATGGAAAACTGTGATTGGGCATCTTCAATACATTTCAAGTTAATACTTATGGTCCTAATATATATATATATATATATACAGGGAGACTTAGAAATCACTGAGAGATTTTTAATTTGAATAAATTATTTTTGATGGTATCTTAAAGGAGTTTCAACATATGATGAAAGCAATTTAGATTTGTTTGCAAAAAAATAAAAAAAAATAACTAAAATGAACAAGAATTTATTCATGAAAAATAACACCTTTTAAATGGTTTTCATTGCCAGTATGTCAGCAACCTTTTTTTCTTTTGAGAATATCTCAAAGAAAAAGTTTACACCAACAAACCCGAAACTCTATAGAAATTGAAATACAACATCAGGAATGAAAATCTGAGAATTAAACTGTTATTGAGCCATCCTGCAATCCGTCATGAATAATGTTTTGGAAAAAAAAAAAAAACAAAAACAAAAAAAAAACATGAATTTATGAAGCTGAAAATGGAAACCATTTAAAAGATGTAATTTTTCATAAATAAATTCTTTTTCATTTTGGTCATTTTTCACAAACAAATCGCCATTGTTTTCATTATTATGTTAAAAGTCCATTAAAGCACTATAAAAAAATAAAGAATTTATTCAAGTTATAAATCTCTCCGTATCTTCTAGGCCACTCTGTAATATATAAATATATATTGCATATTGTTGCTGGATATTTTATTGATGTGCTTCTATTATCAGCATCTAGCCATTGCATTTCTTTTTTTTTTACTGTCGTTTGCATTCGATTTCTTTTTCTTTTAATTTTTATCTAAAAACAAACTTGATTGACTTTTATTTAACAAACACATCTGGTTATTATAAATGGGATAATATAAGCGATAGATGATTTTGAATGTTTTCTGTTTATTTTTAAGCGAGACTATTTAATCTTGTTGAACATATATCGGAATGAATTGATTAACTGTTACAATAATTTTTAAAAACAGTTGTAGTGACACCTTGTGAATTGAGCACCTGAAGGTCGTGTTTGAGAAAATTCAGAAAATTTAAAATGTTAAAACGTTAACTTTGAAGTTATTTTGTTTACAAATCTTCAAGTAAATAATAATAATAATAATAATAATAATAATAATAATAATAAACAAAAAAAAAAAAAACAGCAACAACAACTATAGAGGGTGAACACCCGAAAAATGCCACCTATAATAAAATTTACAATCCATTCATTGAATGGCGATATAACAAAAACTGTTGCACCTAGTTCCCAGGGATGTTTATCATTGAATAACGATAAAACAAAGATTGTTTGGATTATTTAGATTATTTAGCATCCTGTTCTCTTTTCATGAGTGTTATTCACACAAAGTTTTGGCTGGTGTAACCACTGATGTCACCCACTAAAAGTAAGTTTACAAGAGCACCCAAAAACTGTAATATGTGGAGATACTGAAAAATCAATATGGCTGACCACATATGGAAGGAAAATGGAAACCATTTACCCTTATGGGACGAAATAAAAATTATAAACAGAGAAAAATGGTGAAGAGTAAAACGACTCAAAGAAAGCAATATGCTGGGCGACAATCAATTACTAACTAGACCTAGTATAAAATTTGATACAGTATGGGAACCATTAATTCTAAATGATAGATAAGGTTACCATATATATATGTTAAGATAAAGCGTGAAGTTACATGGGAACTTTATTACATTATCAAGTCAATACGGGTTACAGAAAGGGGAATAAGAGAGAAACCTTAAGCCATGGCATTTCGAAGCTAAATGCTTTTCATCAGAAAAAAAAGAAAAAGCCGACATTATACAAAAGTAAAGGTAAAAAGACAACACCGAGTTTGAAAACATTCAAATTATAATTAGCAAATTTTTTTTTTTATAGGGGTGGTGGTGATATGATGGGGATAGAAGAGAGAAGAGACAGAAAAAATATAAGACTAAAAGAATATACAAAGCAATATACTTGAAAATGAAATACTAAGAAAAATCTTTTTAAATTTATAAAAGTAGTTAAAAATATCAAAAACTTCAAAAAAAATTTTTTTAACTTCAAAAAATTTAAAGAAATTGGTTGCTCCTCTTAACGGAGTAGAACTTTTTGTTTTTATCTAGATAAATAGATAGATTTTTGTCTTACCACTGAAAATTTATTTTTCAGCTTAATTTTCATTACGTATATAGTAGAACCTCGGGATACGGCATTAAAAAAATAGTAAAAAAAAAAAAAATACAGTATATATAATAAACATGTATATGATCAAATAACATAATAAATAATGCTGTAAGGTGGAGCAAATGCCGTAATCAGGGGCCCAGAAAAACGTCTTATTCCAAATCGTAACCTAAGAAAGAAAAAAAACGAATCCCAGGGCCACCGTATCCCCGGGTTCTACTGTATATCATTACATATTATATATATATAAGTAGAGATCTGTAGTGATAACTAATAAGATTGTACATCTAAAAAAAAAAAACAAGGATAAGTTGCTATAATTCATACTAGAATTGTCTGCAAGGACCCGTGATATAACAGATAAAGTATTAAGTAAAATTTAGTTGCAAGTGACACTCTTCTGGGGGTTGAAGGTTCAATCTTCAGTGCAGGCGATGCAAATAATACAATTGTGAATTACTCTAGACTTCTATCTAATCATGGCTGACTGTATGCTACCCCATGGATTAAATAAAAAAGTTTTGTTCAAAGTTCCGTGTAGATTTCCGAGTTTGACAGAAAGATTCCCTGAGTTCAACAAAATACGCCTCAAGATGGTTAGAGATTTCATCGGCCGAAACGTTGTGAGAATAACACTCAAGATGAGAACAGTAGTTTGATTAATACGAAAAATCAATCCTCATCTAAAAAAATCAGAAACAATAAACAAAAATTGTTTAACATTCATGACAAAAACTTGATGGACAAGTCCGGCATCGACTGGAGAGTATTTTTATGAAATATATGGTTGGGTTGCAATAAAGATTTTGAATTTTAGTAACGATTCCATCAGTGGCATTTTGAGGAGTTGCCTTGTATTTTACATATTTAAACTTTTTCTACTTTAAAAAAAAAAAAAAATCGTCGTTGTCTGATAAACAAAAACAAAATTTTTGTTAAAATATTTATTTAAAAATAAAGTACGGTTTTGTTTTACAATAGACTGAGGTACAAAAAAGTGGTAAAGAAACAAATATATAACAAATAAATGTTACCAAAGACAAAATAAGTTACTTTTCTACCTACCATGATAAGGTTTTGGTGTTTTAACTTATTTTAAAGCGTTTAATGTATGAAATGCAAGTTGTGCTGAGTGTTTAAGTTAGAAAAACAAAGTTGGCACCATGATGCTCTTGCCTTTGCAACGCCGAGAATCTGTCAAAAACGCAAATTAAAATAATGACAGAAATCCACCAAATAAATATCACCATGACATTTATTTGATAGATTTCTGTCATTATTTTAATTGGGAGAGGTGGGGGGGGGGGGTGACCGATTCTTGAGATTCCAAATGTAAGAGCATCACGGTACCATATTTGCTTTCCTTTTAACTTAAGCACTCAGCACAGTTTGCTGTTTTCACTTAAAACACTTTAAAATCAGTTAAAATGCCAAAAACTTATCCAGGTAGGTAGAAGAGTAATTTACTTTGGCTTTAGTAACATTTATTTGTTAATTATTTGTTTCTTTATCCTAGTCCATTGTAAAACAAACCCAAAATTCATAATATTTTTTAATGTAAAAAAAAAAAATAATTAAAAAATAAAAAAACTTTAGTTAAATGCTATTTTACTGTAAATAAAATTCAATTTAATAAAATTGTTTCAGTTAAATCTAATCACTTTGTAAAAATAAAATCAATGATTACTAAAGAGTTGGATTTCGACAATTAATAAAAAAAAATTTGTAGTACAAAGTAGGAATATTTGATATTCAATTTTATCATTTTAAGTAACCATGTTTTAGGAGTATTTATTCTCTGTGCACGTGATAGTTATTGTTTGTGTGTAGTATTGTCGTGTCTTTAATGTTGTATCAACAAATAGGAAGCCGTGTTGGAAAAGGAAGGAAAGAAGAGAAACAGTCATCAACAATAAAGTTGAGTTAATTTACAGCTTGGCAGCTACAATTAATTATATGAAACTAGAAAGACGTGTAATACATGAAAGTATACAAAGGAACAAAATCTAATTAAGAATTAAAATTGTTCCATAACTAAACAACACACAAAAAGTATATGTCATTATAAGGGAACAAAACATGGAAGTGTATTGTGAATGCATGAAAAATATAAATTTGATATACAAAATCTCAATAGTGACAATGTAACTTAAAGAATAATATGACAAAGTCGTTTTGTTCTTGGTCATAGTCCAAAAACCAGTTAAGCTGCACCAAGAGGAGAGAGATTTGTTTTTGATTTTCTTGACCTATTAGGGGGAAAAATAGTGTGACAGTAGCGCCCTCTAATTTTAAAATAAAATATCTCCAAGGCATATAACTCTACCTAACAGTGCTATCTTTGTCTTGTAATAATCTAGATATTGCTCTATGGTCATAGAAGTGAACTGATAACTATTAGAGTTGCTTTTTTTTTTTTTTTTTTTTTTTTTTAATAATTTTTAAATCAAAGCTATATCATTTCTATAAATGTTTGATAAAATAAATAAAGCATTAAGTCTCAGCAGTCGATCAAAGTAAATCTTATAAAAATTGAACAATTAAGATATTTGATTAGCAACGCGTGAGTAGAGGATTTAAATTATTTCTTGAAAAACGTGTAATGCTGCTAAGAATGACCATGTATTACTATGGCAATTATGCCCGTGTACAAAAAAATAAAAGACAACTAAAAAGCTGTGAGGAACGAATACATTTTCTTAATAGTTTATCATAGAAAACTATAAAGACAGTAAATGAGACATGTATACAATAGATGAAACATTCAATTAAATACATTGTTTCCAATACACAGAAAAATGCGCAAAAGCATGACAGAAAACTCAAGATTTATTAAACATAAAAACAAAATGGACGCCAACATTTTACTCTACAGTCAACGTTAGAGTAAAGCTGTTTTTTACATACATATGAAATAAAAGCGGAATAATTGTTAATCAGACCAATTTAATATGGCGTCAACCAAAATAAGAATATAAGAATAACTCTTCACTTTGTCTCTAGTAAAGAATTCAAACATTTGTCACTCTTTAACAATGGACACTTACAGATATTAGTGAGATTCAAACAGTTCACATCAATTATTATGAATGGAAAACTAAAATGACGAAAAAACATTGCTGAATGATAACAAGAACTGTTTTTAAATGAACCTTTTCCCTTGAAACAGCATATTATTTCCTAGACTTTAGGTTTAGACTAGTAAATTTATAACAAAATAAAAGATCAAATTTATGATGAAAGAATCCAGAGTTTTATGTATGTTACAATTAGTATATTATGAAGTTATTCATTAAAATTTATTATTGAAAGATTTAAAAACTATGTATTTTCTTATTATAAGGGAAATTTTAATGCACAAGTTATTTATAAATTATCAAAAGACTCAATAAAAATCAAACACAAGTGATTTTATGGGAAAATTTGATTACAAGTGAACAGATTGTCAATCTCATGAGATTGCAATCCAGCTAAACAAATTTTAAAAGAGTTTGTTTTAAAAGATAAATGATTATACATAAAAGGACAGATGAGGTAGATAGATATAAAATGTGTAAGATAAATAGAAAGAGACTTAGATATAAAGAGATTTGGCTATATAATATAAATGAGATAAGTATGAAAAGTCAAAGAAGAATAATCAAAATTTACTTAAACATGACGACTCAGGAAAAATTAGATTTTTTTGCTTAAAAAACAAAAATATGCCAACTACTACAACACTCTATTTAAGAGATATTTTACATCATTTTTTTTTCTTTAATTTAATTTAAAGCAGATGGAAAACAAATATACACATCAGAACTAAGATTATATAAGTGTATGTGTCATAGATATATGAATATGCAAGAGTTTTTTTGTACCAGAACATTTTTCTGTGTTAAAATTAAAAAATATTTGAAGATAAAATATACTTATATATACAATCTTTTTTTAAATATTACCAGATAAATAATAATTATTATGGAAAAAATTATTTTTGATCTAGAATTTTTTCATGAAATTGTTTGGTATAAAAGAAAATTATCATAAAAAAATTAGAATAAGATTTTTTTTACTGATTATCCAAAATTCATATAAAATACATTAAATGTATAAGACTTGTTTATTGACTTCATAAAAAAACATAATGAATCAATCCAAGTTTAATTTTGTTAAATAATCTTTTTTTTCCTCAAAGATTCCATAAAACGATTCTTGAAACAAGATCAGTTAAATCACACACACACACACACACACACACACACACACACACACACACACACACACACACACACACACACATGTATAAGAAATATTGAAATAAAAATAAAACATAAAAAACTGACATTTAATCCATAGATTTTCAAAGATATGTTCTTCTTATGAGAAGGAGAAAAAAACAACCAAATAAATTTTTATTGGAATCAGTCTTTTCACTATTCAGATTTTCAGCATGGAATTCTATTGCATTCATGCAATTTCCTGCTCTACAAATTTTTTAAATTGCTTCTTTGAATGTTTGCATTGATACAATGTTTTTCTACCCAATTTTGAAACTTTCCTTGAAAATATTTTTTTTAAACAGATGGTAAAATATTCTTTTACTTGCAATTGTTCAAATTTATGCTCACCAGTAATTTGCTATTTTATTGGATCTTTCCTTCTGATGAGAAGAGCTTATCTTTGAAAATCAATGGATTAAGGGTCGTTTTTTTTATTCCTTGCTTGAACACTTGATGATTTAATAAATTTTTGTAAATTTTCCAATTTTATTTTTCATTATTTCAGTATTTCTTATATTAACGCTATCTACAATATTTAGCATTCTTTTATCATGATAGGATTTAAGTTAAAATATTTATCTTTATATTATTCAATTAAATATTGTTATTTTGTTGTCTTTTTTTCTTTTATTAATCCATATCTCCAAAAATGGATTTTTTTACCATTCACCTTTCGAATATTGGTGCGCCTATTTATCTGCTCTAAATGTTTGTGGTTATTGGTGCTTTTATTTATTTATTTTTTAATTTTTTGCACTTGCTTTTACATTTTCACACTACATGCTACCATGAAACTTTGCAAGCAATCATTTTTATTATCTGACCTAAGTATTCTATTGATATCTTAGAAAAAAAAAAATCGCAAACGGAATGACATCTTTGTAGTTGTGTTTGATTAGTAGTAGTTACTCTTCATTCTTTGTAGTAGTAGTAGTAGTAGTAGTAGTAATATTAGTATTATTATTATTAGTAGTAGTAGTAGTAAACAGTATGTTTGTTGTAATTCATTTTCATTTGTAGAAATTGTGATCCATGTTATTTGATATTGTTGATGATGATGATGCTTTTGATATTGTTAATAATGTTGTTATTGTTGTTATTTTTCATGTTAACGTCATTCACAGATTCTTAATTTTGCCCTTTCCCACATGTTTATATATGTATGTACCGCCTACACTCTAAATGTACACCTGTATTCCTTTGTTGTTTATATATCTCGTCCACACACTTTTTGTCTTGTTTCCCACGTTCTTATTTGTAACTGAATTGAAAATGATTGTACAGAAATCCAAAGAGTCATTTTATTTTCAGAAAAAAAAAAAAAAAAAAAAAAAAAATTTTCGAATTGCTTTAATGGTTATGCTGTTATCAAATTAAAAACAAAAAAGTTTTTTTTTTTTTAAAGTAAATGAAGAAAGTTTTCAGTTTTTTAGAAAATAAATCTTATACAATCTTTTCTCTTATAAAATATTTAAAGTTTAAAATATTACTTTTCATTTTTTTTTTAAATGAAAAGTAAAAAAAAAAAAAAAAAAAAAAAATATGTGCACTATATATTTCTTAAATTGCTTTAGAATAATTTGGAAATTCTCATTTCCTGTCTGTTCTGTAAATTCAAGTCAGAAACAATCCACTTGGTATGAGTCCCCTCCTATAGAAATATCAAAAGAAGCATCAAACTGAATGTTTCAAGTTTACATAAAAATTAAACAAATAAAATAAAAACATATCCAGTTCGAATCCAATAAAATTCTAAATGCTTTCAAGATAGAGAAGCAGGGGGGGGGGGAGGATGAAACAATTTTATAAAACGATTTTTTTATGTGTAGAATTAATCTTATCAAATTCTTTTTTTAAAAGAGAATGTAGAAAATATTTCTATAAAGTATTTTTAAATTAAAATTTCTGTTTTTTGTTGTCGTTGTTTTTGAAAATCATTTTAAAATTTCTTATGTGCTTCATATTCTCAATAATAATTTCTTCATAATAATTCTACGTAATAATAATTCTATTTATAAAAAGTGTTGTACTTGAAATCTGTTGCTATCCTTATGCACGATGTTAACATATTGCACCAGTGACTAACATAAGTGATTCATTTACTGATACTGCAAATTAATTCATATAACACAAGATCATCTCGCAGAAATATTTATCAAACAAAATACCCAAAACTTAAAAAAACAAAAAGAAACAAATGGCAATTTTTTTCAAGAATATATGTAAAAGCCTAGAATAGCATGGACATTAACATAAGAAAATTATTAAAAAAAAAAAATATTGATCACTGAATGTTTTCTCAGATACTGACTAACATCCTGAAAAACTAACTTTCATAAATAGAATGCCAAATGTCACCTGACTAAATAACATTACTAATATTTTTTTTAATCAATAAATTATTATAACACCTCCCTAAGTAAATTTGACAATTACTTTATATTAAAAGGTTAAAGAGAAGCGTTTGTTTTCTAACAAGTTATTTTTTATTTTCATTAAAAAGAATACATTAGCTTATTTCATATGAAAAATAAAAAAAAAATAACTGCAAATGAACTTAAAATATAGGATGACCCCCCCCCCTAAATGCCATTCATGGAATAATGAATATTCTAAATCCTTCATACAATCTGAACCATATTTGATACAAATAAACTTTGGTCTACATCTGACTTGTTCACCAAGTTTCAGTCATGCACGTCCAACAGTCTTTAATTAATCAATCTTCATTGATAAACACGCCTTATACAACATGAAAAATTGTCAATAACTCTTCCATACCCGTCTGTCGCATTGTTCTGATTTTAACTGTGATGGTCATCTTCAATTCAAGAAAAAACTGGGGATTGTTTTGATAGACATTAACTTTGAGATAATTCTATAGTTAAAACTCGGGAGGTTAAGATCCGGTGAGTGTGAAATTCATTCAGCTTCAATCACACCTCCTACTGATGAGACAATCACCAAAGTGTCACTGTATATCATTGAATGGTGACCAAGCAAAGTTGAACCTTCATGACTGACACATGATGTCCAAGTCAGGCACAGACTGAGGTTTATTTGTATCAAATATGGTTGCATTGTTTTTTTTTTTTTTTTTTTTTTACACAAAGTGTCACCACTTATCAAGGCCCGGAGGCCACTCGAGGATAAGGGTTAATGAGTGTACAGTAGTCAATGGGACAATATCATAATAATCGTTAGTAGTGGAAATTTGGTAAATTGAATTACTAAAGGGGATAGCTCATCAAGAACTTGTTTATGTTGGACTTGAAGACGACCATATTGTATTCAGCTGGAAAGTAGCCAAACAGAACAGAGTTCCACAAGCGTGCAGTTCTAAGAAAGAAACTTTTTTCATCGAATAGAAAAAAATTGTGATTTTATTAATGATTCCATGAACGGCAATGTGTTTTTTTTTGGGGGGGGGCACCCTCTAAGAACGAAGAGATAGATTTGACGAAATATTAAACTTGAACTAATATTTTGAAGAACTAATTGTTTTATGGATGTTTAAACTAATCGAATTGTGAGAATACTTGAGTATGATTACATTGATTTTAAATCTGTTTGTTTATGAGCGTTGATCGACTGAACGTGACTATGTATGGTTTATAATTTTATTCAATACAACCACAAAATTGCTTCCATTCTTTCTCTTTCTTCAATACTTCTCATCTTTTATCCACAAATCACATTCCTGTAAAATTTCAAACTGATGTAAAAAAAAGAAGAAAAAAAGATTCTTTCATGTTGAAATAAATGACGTTCACAACCTTTTGATAAAACAATTAAAAAATTGTTTTATTGTCTCCAATGTTATTATTTTTGAAAAAAAAAATGTCTATTTAAATGATTTCATAATTGCATTAATATAAGCATAATATTTTCTTGAATTCTAAAATAAAAAAAATGAAATAATTTTCAATGATTAAACTGAAATTTTAATTCTGTAATAATGTAAGTAAATGTTTTATCATATATTGAACAGTTAATTTTTTTCTTTTTTGTGTGAAAATGACCTGTTTTAGTTCTCTTTAAAGAATCACTTAGTACTTGTGTTTAAGATGGACCCATGGTGCAAACGATAAAGTGCTAAGTAATAATCAGTTCTAAGTGACAGCCTTGTGGTGGTTGAATGTTCAATCCTCGGTCTGAAATATCAGGAGAGACACGTGGATAACGTTTGTGATCTCGGGAGAGACATGGATAACGTTTGTGATCTCGGGAGAGACATGGATAACGTTCGTGATCTCGGGAGAGACATGGATAACATTTGTGATCTCGGTAGAGACATGAAGGACACTCGAGAAGAAGTAACTACTTGACTTCTACTGGGTCATGGCTGATGGAATGAGAACAATCTATGTAGATTAGATAAAAAGTACAGTTCAAAATTCTGTACAGCATCCAGAGTTTGGCAGATTGCACCTGAAGAAAGTTGGTGATTACATCAGCTGAAACGTTGTGAGAATAACATCTAAGATGATGACATTAATCTGAATAATACATTTAGTATTTAAAAGATTTACATGGCCTAACTTATTAGTGACCAGAAAGTCACTAACGTAGAGCAGAAAACCTAGTGAGGTACCGGAGTATGAGTTTGCTCATATGGTGCTGAGTTCGCTTAAGTTCTTACTTTTCCTACATACTTTGATGAGAATTGAACCCAAATATTCTCAAGTGGAATTTGAACTTAGTTTGCAGATTTCTATTTCCTTAGTTATAATCATTGTAATCGGGCACACAAAATTATTGAACACAGAATTTATTTTTTTTATAAAATAACTAGCAGGGCCACCCGACGTTTCCTGGGATTATAAGAAACTAAATAGATGTTCAATAGCATAAAGTTTCTCATAATCTCACTAGAAGAGAACTTCTTTTCTTTTAATGGAGATGTGAAACAATAAACCTCAAGGCCCTCCAGAGCACTACTAAAACTAAGTTTTTTTCTATACCCTATTTCTTTGAAGAGAAATGACAATAGTAAAAAATAAACCAATGAAGTAAATCTGGAGTTAGCATCTTTTAATTTGAAAAAAATGTTGATTTCCTGGCCTGTATTAATGATAACATTAAAAATCATGTTTACCTTTTGATAACATTAAACGATATAACTGACCATTTGGTTCCCAAAGAATGAATCTTTTTTTCTACATTTTAGATATTTTTCTTGGATTACACTACTTAAAAAATACCAACTTGTAGGGGCTTTGTTGTGTATTTTTGAAGTTTTAGCTGGGCAGACGTACACACAGACGTTTTTCCTTTATATAATAGAAGATTTCCATTCGGAGTGCAAATTATCATACAAATAAGTCTAACTTTTTGTTGCTGCCTGACTGAGATAGGGTTCTGTTTAGTTCTAGTAAGTTCATCCTCCTAGGCTTTACCTTCTAAGAAGCTGTTAGTTTAGGCTATTAAGTCTGAGGCGATCCTAACTGGGAATTCTGACAGGGTTGACAGAATATTTTTTGTAGCCCAGAAAGTGCTTATTTTAGTGCATTGGTTTTTCAAAATTACACCTGACCTTGTGTCTAACATCCTGACAAGGATATAAATAATATACAGTTGTGGTGTGGTGTGGTGTGGCGTGTCTTAAGAAAAAAATAAAATGTTTCACATCATTTGATGAATGATTGAAGTCAAGTCAGTTTTATCACCATTCAATATGTTCCAAATTTGCATTTGTGCATGCAAGATATGTAAATGCATGTGAAATGAAGGGAGAGATGTAGATAACGTTTGTGATCACGTGCAACGTGTGAAAGACATTTGAAGATGATGATGTTAAAGATGTCACAGCAGTAAAGAGAGAATGAGGAAATAAATGTTGCTACAAAAAACAAGCAAGTTGGAATTATTTCCAATTTGTTGTTTTGGTCTCCTTTGCGGCTGAAACTGCACACAACGTGTGTTGATCTGCGGACAACGTTATACTTGTTTACAACTGATTTGGGGTGTGAAGATCCTCTTTAGTTCAAGAATAATCTGTGGATTGTTTTGATAGATATTATCTTTGAGAAAACCCCATAGAGAAAAATCTTAAGGTCTAGAGAGAGAAAGAGATCACATCTCCTACTGATGAGTTGATCATCAATATGGCTCTGCATATCATTGAATGGTGATAAGACCAAGACTGTTAGATGTTCATAACAGAATCTTCATGGGCAAGTCAAACATAGACTGAGGTTTATTTGTACCAAATATGTTTTGATTGCACGAGTTGGAACAATTACATTGAAAGCATTGCCAGGGCCGCTGCAAAGAAGGTAGGCTCTCTCTACCATGCTAGAAAACTACTAACACCCGAAAGTATCTTGTACCTCTATAAGGCCACCATTCGCCCTTGTATGGAGTATTGCTGTCATATTTGGGCTGGTGCGTCTGCTACTAGTCTCTTGCTCCTAGACAAGGTTCAAAAGAGAGTCGCCAATCTGATAGGCCCTGAACTGGCATTTAAGCTTCAGCCTCTGTTCCATCAACAAATTGTTGCATCCCTCTGCCTGTTCTACAAGTATTTTGATGGAGAATGCTGTGACAAACTGCAAGCACTTGTGCCCCCATGATGTAAACACCCTCGACAAACCTGACAGGCAACTAAATCCCACCCCCACACAGTAGAGATCCATAGATGTAAGAGATCTTTCTACTCCAGTAGTTTCTTCCCCAGAAGCGCTAGACTCTGGAATTCCATTCCAGGTCCCTGCTTCTCCAACTGTACTGACGTGCAGAAGTTCAAGTGTAACGTGAACCGACATCTTGCTGCCCAAATCCCTACATAGTACCCCAGTAGTTGTTGTCCCTGATAGTAGCCCCCTACACCAAAGTGGTAATGTGCCTTGTTTGGGGTGAAAATGTAATTAAAAAAAAAAAAAAAGAAAAAAAGGGATTGTGAATTTTTCTTACCAATTCCAGGGATGGTATTTTTAGGTGGCATGTAAGAAGTCAACCTATCTGTTAATGTTATATTCAGTCATATTATGAATACTATTTCTAAGAGGATGATCGTAGATTGATTTGTAGTAAAAAAAATCTAAATTAAATTGCTTTCGTACATCAAAAATTCTTCAAAGAAATAAAACTTCTTTCTAAGCCTAAAACTCATATGATTATTGCTGATCCCTGGTTTCTGTAATACTTATCTAAATTGATGGGCAGAATCAGTTTTGTGACAGGATGCTAATCTGTCACCAGTTATATTCTTGCCGGTACTTATTTTTGTATGGAGTGTTTGCTTACAACATCTAGTATACCTAATTAGTCACCCGTCTAAGTACTATTAGATTAATATTTTTTAAGTTTGGTATCTGAAAAACTGTTTTTTTTTTTTTTATGTGATTTGGCCATAATGAAAATGTCTTTATAACTTTTTCTTAATAAAAAGAAATTCTTATTATTTAAAACTTAATGCAATAGTTTATTTTTGTCTTCCAAAACTGCTCTTTCTAGATTTTCTCTGCAAGGAATCTGCGCGGGCCTTTGATGCAAGAGATAAAAAAATTGTAGATGTTTTTTTTAGATAAACAATGATTTTGATTGAATTGAAACTACTTGGTAGAGAAAACAGGTCAAGTTCACACAAATGTTTTTTTTTTTTTCATATTTTCTGTGAATAATATTTTTTGTTTTTGAGTTATTAAATATTTTCAGTTAATTTTATAATTCATTGCATTTAAATCTAAATTTGTAAAACCATCAATTGTCTTTCATTGACTTTTATATTGTTATTTGATTTGTTTGTTTGTATAACTTTTTGTTAATACTTGATTAATGACCATATTGCAAAAAGGATTTTTTTATTATTTAACTTTAATTCGAGTTGATATTTTAGACTTATAAGAAACCTGTATAAAAACTTACATATTCTCATTGTAAAAACAACAAAAATCTTTAATAAATGATTCACTTAATACCCTTTTTGTGCTGCCGTAATTACCTCCCCCTTTTCGTATGACTCTTTAATAGATCTTTAAATATATATACAGGTATCTGCCCTGTGCTATATTGCCACTGTACAACAGAAATAAATAAATCTTCTATAGCTACACCCTATTTTCTTGACAGTGTTATTCGTTACAAGTATTGTTTTTTTTTATTTTATCGATGTGTGTGTTTATGTATTATAGAAATCAGTATGTCAATAGAACATTCAAATAAATTTCAATAAGAGTTAAATTTATCGAAGAATCTAAAAACAGTACTAAAATTTTCCTTCAATTTCACCTGGGGTCACAAGGGCAATTATTAGTTAGGTCCATAAAACAATTGAAGCCTCTTAAAATGGAAACAATTTTTTGTTAATTTTTTAAATATTTTTTTTTTTTTCATAAAAGAAAAATGAAACAAAAAATATTCCCTGTTCTCAAAACAAAGTTTGCACGTTTAATTAATTCTTATTGGTATTTTGAAATATTTCAATTTGTTAACAACATTTATTATATTTCTTCAGAGTGCAAAAACTTGTCAGTTTTTATATATATTTCAATAAATACTAATAACTTTTTTATATCTGCAGACACTAGTGTTTCATACTTATGCAATCATCGGTGCAGGAAGTGATAATTACTGCTTGTCACGAGACTCGAACCCAGTCAACAAAGCCAACCTTGTGCTTTGTAGGTTAGCATTCTTTCCTCTCAGCTATCAGGAATGAACATTTAAATGAAAGTAAATTAATTTGCTTATGTAGCCATGTAAGTGGGCTTGTCATAATCAAATGGCGATAATAATATTTGACAAACAGGAAGTTTGGAATGATGCATATATGCTAATTCGTTGCTTTATTTTCAATTTACTAAATAGGGCTCAACTTTAATCTTCTTAAAGGGATTCATCACTATATTTTTTCAATAAATATTAATTTTTTTTTATCTACAAACACTAATATTTTATGCTTATACAATCATCAGTGCAGGAAGCATAGACTGTATTTTTCTATTCAACAAGGGCGTTCCAAAAGTAATGTCCTCTATTTTTTTTTATATTTGGCCCGAATGGATCAGAGGGAATTGCAAATCGTATTGCTATAATGATTGAACTTATGCATTCATGACTTGGAATTTTCATGCATTTAAGACTGTACGACTATATATAAAACTCAATGTTGATGTATATGTGTGATGTTTGTGTGTTCCCTATAGAAAGAAAGGTTAGAGAATCTGCATGAAATCTTTAAGTGTATTCTTAAGTAAAATTTACAGGGGAAGACAATGGAAGTGTTCTCAAATCTGAAAGTAAACCCCCATGGCAGCTATGACAGCATAAACCCCTTAACATTTCAAATATATCCTATTTTTATGAAATTGAAATAATATATATAAAATTCTCTTGAAATGGAAATGGTTCAAAATTTCTAAGATTTTTACTAACCTAGGCGAGGCATGGTTGGGGGCCTGAACTTCCTTTGAAACTTAAAAACATCCTATTTTTATGAAAGTTATATTATATGTATAAAATTCTACAGGAAAGACAATAAAATTGGTCCTAAATCTCTGTGTTTATGTGCCAAACATCTGTGCTCCCACCTCTAAGTGACCCATGGAGACAGAATCCTCTTAAAACTTCAAATACATATATCCGGTTTTAATGACATTTAAACTATATTTCTAAGATATTGATTCAGAGAGTTTTCCAACATTTCAGCATCTTCCGACTATATCGGGAGGAAGAGGATGCAGTAAAAACGAAGTAATAATGGTGCTATCAGTACAGTGAAAAAATGCATAGTAATCATCCTCATTCAGTCCCGAGCAACATCGGGTTTTCCTGCTAGTTAAATATGCCATTAGCTGTACCTATCCTACAGTGATATCATTTTAGTTCTTAATTAGAGGGACCTGTGGAAATTCCACAGCAGACTCTTTCGTATGTAATATATTGATGTTGGAATTCTGTGGATGTTCAGCATAAATGGAGATGCCCTGATATTGTTGTACCTATTTACAATGCCTCCCCACGGGACAGAGTTAGACACCAGGGTCGTTTTTTAACGTGGAGAAAAGGTACAAAAATAAAAATTGTCTCAGTCGTGAAGGATTTCTCCTCCACCGAAAGAGAACAAGAAATAGAAGTGCAGCATCTGAAGAACAGATACTATTGTAGCTCTTTTGTTAAAACTACAAAACTATTTATCTAAACTAGCAGGGACGCCTGGTGTAGCTCAGTTGTAAAGTACGCTTAAATATGATATTTTAATTCTTGCAGATTTTGCATATATTATTAGAGTTAATGTTCTAACGATTTTTATATATTATAAAGTTGCGATTTCGAAAATAAAAAAATATATCCATATGACTTGGGTGCATCAGCTTGATCAAGTGCGCTTGAAAGCCAAATCCCAACGTAATGTTAGGAAAATAAACAAATATTTTTATTTGTTTGTAATTTATAACATGAATATATTTCGGAGCTAAGCTCCATCCTCAGTATGTTGTTTTCTTTTCTTTTTCTTTTCTTCTTCCTTGCCATGTTGAAAACTTGGATAAAGAAAAGTTTGTAAAGAGCCACGTGTTGTATCTCAGCAGTTGTGTTTTGAAATGTTGGAACAGTGCTTAGGCAACGCGAGAATAATGTCAAGGGTGTGAGTTCCATATAGAAACGTTGATTTAATGAGTGCGTTGGAAAGCCAAATCACAACGTTGTGATTTGACTTTCCTACGCACTCATTAAATCAACGTTTTCCTAATATTACGATATGTATCTATATAAATTGAGTTCCTTCCGCTATAATTGAAACCAAAGCCAAAACTTATGAAGAATTCTTGATGAAATTATTTAAAAAAAACAAAAAAAAAAACGATTACTGACATGCCATCAGCTATAATCGAAACTGACACCAAAACTTATGAAAAATTCTTGGTAAAATTATTACAAGAAATAGAAGTCCATAATGAAACGACAGTCACTCGGATGCAAGTGTGACATACAAAACAAATAACGTGCACGCTATCTTATTAATATATAGATTGTTACTTGTTATCTTATTAATATATAGATTGTTACTTGTTTGCACACTTTTAAACTTAAGGTAGAAAACTCCTATTATATTAAATTTAGAGTTGTCCACTTTTCTAATTTTGATTTTTAAGTGATTATTTAAAAATATTTTACACTAGCAATCGTTTAGGCGTGACTAAGTAATTTAAAAAAAATTAAAATTGTAGCTAAGTACATTATTTTATTGTCAATAACATGGTACAACAATAAGGAATGAAAATTGGTTAGTCAGAAGAAAGGTTTGATTCGTCATCTTCGATGTTATTTGGGTACAACTTTAAAAAGCCGACAAGCTAACTTTATATGCGGTATTTGTACATATATGCTGAATATATAGTTAGCATATTGTAATGGATAACGCTATAAAAAGCGTTATCCAATTATTTCTGCAGCACATTAATAACAGAGCTCTGAACAGACACACATCTTGTGTATCAGAGACATATTAAAGAGTTATAATAAAGGGAGAGGAAATCATGCATGTATTAAAGGTTTATAGCAAAAGAGATGTAATTAGGACAGTATTTAAACACCGACTTATAAAAGTAAAGCATTAAAACGCCATTTTTATTTTTAAGCACTTGCACATGTCTGTCATCGACATAAACTTTGGGGTTTCCTCTTATGTAAATCATTAGTTTATTAAGGCAAGCACAAATTGTCCATATTTATGAGTTTTCATGCATTCAATCATACTGACATGTATATATATATATATATATATATATATATATATATATATATATATATATATACTAGCAGATGTACTCGGCATTGCCCAGTATTAAACATGTGAAATTCATTTTTAAAAAATATATAAAGTTTAAAAAAAAAAAAAAGTTTTTTTTCTAAACAGTTCACTTCTTGTAGATAAAAAAAGAAAATACTCGAGCGGAGATAGAAACCAAAACCTAAACACAGTGAGTCAAGCCATTAGGAGTGAGCCATTAGTTCGGCTTGCCACGATCTTTAAAAAGTGTTTTTTAACCTACTTATTTTTGACATAAGGAAGCCGTTATGTAAACGATTCGCACATGCACAGTCATGAAACAGTTGACAAACAGATAAACATCTGATACCCCCCCCCTCCCAAGTACAAAATTTTCAATTTTGACCACTTTTCGGATGAAAACTGATTAAAAAGTTTTCCACATATCTGAATACCCTATATCCGAATTTTCAAGTCTGTAGACCAAAAATTCGTTGAGTATATATGGTTGAAAAGTGTCCTCACACACATTCTTATATATATATATATATATATATATATATATATATATATATATATATATAGTATAGTGGTAATCCTAGGTTTATTTTTTGCTGTAGGATCATACAGTTTAAAGTTTGTATATTTGAGCAGCATTTTTTTTTTTTATGCATAAATGTTTGTTTATTGTACAGCATTCACCCTAAGTGGGTTGAACCAACTTCCTTCGATGAAGGAAGTGTCAAAGGGGATATTAAATTCACGGCTGCAAGTCGTCGTCTGTGAATTTATAATTTTTATTTTGTACATGTTTCATTACTCAACAGTGACAATTACTATTTGTGTCTTTTCCAATCGAAAACCTTTGCAGATATGGCAAATTCCTGTTTACACTCGAGCAGAATGTTAAATCACTGGCCTGCCACCTGAAAAAGATGGATCAGAAAAGAAACAAATAGAAATTATTATTAGACACTGTCCTCTCAGGTCTCTCTGTACAGGGGTTTGTCAGAACAACCTGGCATGAGGATACTTTTTCCATAGAAGTAAACCCTGACCAAATATTCAAAATCACATAGTATTCGCAGCCCAAATAAGATCTACTCACTACAGCTACTCCATAGCTTTTCTGAGGAATGGTGCACCTTCTCCAAGTGATATTACCTCAAGTAATAGCACGAAGCTGGATACTCCACCAGACTAGATAAATTCTTGTCCTGGAATCCAGTAAGACCAAGAGACCAACATGAAAGACATACTACAACGTATAAAAATGGTTAATTGGGGAGAGGAAAATTATGTTCTCAATTCTTTACTAACTCAGTGCTTGAAAGATAAAGAACTTAAATGGAGCATTCGAATATCTATGTATCTCATATAGAGTTCAAATGTTAGCCCCTGGTTGTGGGCCCCTTGATTTCTGAGAACTTCGACTGAAGTAAAATAAAACAAAAAAAATATATAAATAAAACACATGTATTGTATATCTATCTCTATATAAATATATTTATGAAACGCATATCTATATATATTAATGAAACACATATTTATATATATTAGTGAAACACACACACACATATATGCGTGTGTGTATTTAAGCAGCATTTTTTCATTTAAGCAAACATTGTTAAAAAAATAACTTTCTACTTAATAATATCTTTTTTATTTAAAAATTTTTTTCTTCTGATCATTTTTGTGTTAAAATAAATAATTTTGCATCACGGAATTTAATTTGTTAATATCTTTCCTAGAACAATATAAATGTAACAAAGCTCAGACGTGAATGTGGCAGTTGTATGCAAGATGACGTCATGGCAAGGAAAAAGATTATAATAAGAAGAACGTGAGTGCAGACTGAAGATCGCGTTATAGAGAGAACAAGGATAGACGTGTTACACACATGTGGACAAGAGCAACTGGAAGATGCGTGCTAAACATGGCCGGACAGGAAAATACCTCTAAATAAATGTTCTGTTGTTCGACTGAAAAACAAAAGAGTCGAGGTATTTTTTCTTGTCTTGGTTTCCTTCCAACGGTGTCTACAGGTTAATGTGTGTGTGTAAACGTATGCAATGACACCATTAAAAAAAAAGAAAAAAAAAGGTGTATTACATTATATGAAAACGTTCTCTTGGCGTTTAACTGACTTCATACCACTAGGTTTCACAGCTACCTTTTGAAATTGTCTTTTTTTTCTTTAGCTGTTTTTGTTCATTTGTTTTTTCACCTGGTGATGATTCGACAAAGAATCAAGAACGTTTGTGATCCATATAGAAGTTATATTAATTTGGGAGAGGCATTTTATTACAAAAAAAGATAAGAATCGAAAAAATAAAAAAGGTATAATTAAGTAGAAGCTTCAGTTATTTTTAACAATGCTTGCTTATATATATATATATATATATATATATATATATATATATATATATATATATATATATATATATATATATATATATACTAGCAAAGTACCCGTCATTGACTGGGTTCAAAAACAGCCTACAGAAAATGAACTCTGATTTATGAAAGTATTATAGGTTATGAAAAGGAAGGGTTGTAAAGAGATAGCTTCGAATTTGGGGGTTATTAAAACCAAAGCAAAATATGATGAAAGTAAAAGTAAAATAGATAAACCCCATAATTTATTATACCATACCTGTTCACACTGAAACACTTATCACAATATTCTGTGGATCTATATTAAAAAAACCTTGTTAAACTTGGTGACATATTTCCATATACATCTTCTATCATTATATGTAATAAGTATTTTTAAAATAGTTAACCATATAGGAGCCTATTCGTGACCAGACACACGCACACAGACATTCAGCTTTATATATATATATATATATATATATATATATATATATATATATATAAAATAAAAATAATAAATAAATAAAAATGTTATATACGTCCAAACAAATTAAAAAGGGCAACTTTCTAAGTAAATAAAAAAAATGAGCTTCGAGGCGGAGCCAATATTAACCGTATGTATTGCTTGAAAAAACAACAATAACAAATATATATATATATATATTAGCCTTAGACTCTGCTATTGGCTAGCATTTGGTTAACAATCTATGCTGTGCTGATAAATATAAAATAGAGTGGTTCGAGGTATTACACAGAACTGACTCCAAAAACCATTTAAAGATTCTGAAGTCTGTCTCTATTGTAGTTCAAAAACCTTTATGCTGGCAAAAGGAGACGACAAAGGCGTTATTTCTCTTTGAGGAACTTTGACCCCCTTTTTCTCACTTTTTTTTTCCTTGTTGTGCCAATTTTAAACGCCATATATACAGATTTTAATCGTTTTTTAAATTTTTTTTTTTCTTAATTCTTGGCACATCCGAATTCCCCTTTATGCTCTTTAATTTTGCCAATAATATTGTTTTGCTTGCTATCGATTTCTTCCTGATGAGATGATAGCCGAAAGAGCTCGAGAAATTTCTGCATATTTTATTGAAATCTCTCTCTCTCTCTCTCTATATATATATATATATATATGTATATATAATTAAATAATTATTAGCTACCTTAAGAGGCGAGGATTATGATGAGAAAGATAAAGTTTCTATCTAGCTATAATGCAAAGTTCTATCCCTTGAAATTGAATCCTTTTAGAAACTTAGTATATCAAAGATAGAAATGAAACATTTCTTTTTCATTCCTGCAGTTGTTTGGTGGTCACATCAAGACATTGTACCTTAATCAGTGGTAACTGAGGTCTGAGGTTCGAGTTGCATGACCAGCAGAGTTAGCTGTCTCTAGCTACACTGATGAATCTTAATAAAAACAAGACATGCATGTCTGTGGATATAAATAATCTTAACTAAATAATCATATATATATATATATATATATATATATATATATATATATATATATATATATATAGTTGTTTTAGTTGCTAGATTTGTAGAGAAGAGTGCTCAATATCAGTGATAGAGCTTATGTAAGTCTAACTTTGGAGACTGGTAATCTCTCATTTTGCATTTAGATCATATGCAAAAACATTACCAGTCATTGTATTCACTGTTGAATGTCTTCATAGATATTAGTCATCCAGAGACCATTGTTTCATGACTGCTCTGTGTAATCAGACATGATGAGTGTTTCAAGTTGGGAATTAAAACTCAATTACTCGTACAGTAGTCAGCCATCTTTCTCGTTACATCTTACATCATCTTACACATTATGGGAGTAAGAGAAGTTATGCTTTTTAATGTGTTTATATTATTGGTTACTGGGAGAAGTATTCCGATTACAAACAGTAATAATTTACACTATGTGAGAACCATTATGTCTACTAGAAAGCGCAACCCATGAGTAAGGTATATATGACTAGCTCTACCTACTTTGCATTGCTCGAGATACAAAGATATCATTTTAATTTTTATGGCTTGCACACGTAAAACTTGTACAGAAAATGAAAGAAATCTTTAGTTGCAAAGTAGAAAATTTTATTACATTCTTCAATTAAAATATGAATTATTCCTCTTGTCGATTTTAATTTTCCATTATTTAAAAGTGTTTACATAAGTTGTCAGGGCTAAACTAAGTCACTTGAAGATAAATTGTAGCAAAGTATGTTCTAATAACAAATTAAAATTGGCTAATCAGAATCAAAGTTTGATTTGTCAACTTAAATGCTATTTGGGTTTAACTTTGGAAATGTAACATGATAACTTTATATGTTAAGTATATCAATGTCAGAATACAAAAACAATTGTCGCCACCATTGATAGTATGTGGACACTTGCATGTACTGTAATACTGAAGTGAGGTAATGAATATGGATACATCCGGGTTCTTTCACAGAAACATATGATTGGTTCATGTAAGCCATAAATACGGACAGGTGTAGCGTTCTGGAGGAAACATTGAAAGATGTGGTGAAAGCCTAAAGCTTAAGCATAGTATCAGCTACGACCATGAACAACTGTTCATTAAAGTAACTTATTAGATTGTATTACTCAATTACTGTAGTAAGACCCAAGACCACTCAGCTACTCTGTAAATATATAAATAAGTAAAATATATCCCTTTCCAGGACATGTCAGAAGTTAAATAGATTCGTTGATTAGGAGGCAAACATCTATGAATGCCATTCACTTTTTACCACAACATAAACAAATCTGAAAATCGAATATTTATAAAGAAACCTTTTTGTAATATAACAAAACTGTTGACTTAATTAACTGTTGATTGAGAAATGTGACTTCTATGTCATTTTATAAATTACTAATTGAAATTTTTATTTATTTACTTTTTTTTCATTAGCAAGTAATTTCCGATCAAACAAAGACCTTGTTATAGCAAGAGAAGAGTATGCCCGGCCCCTTTATCGGAAGGACATCTTCTACAGTGGGAGTATAATTCACATTCCACAGTTCCAGTCACAACCGGACATGAATTCTTATATTACGAGCATCACAACCATACCCGGCACAGTAGAGGTTGACAGGGAATGCTGGCTATGGGATTATGTTTGCCTCCCCAAGGCAGCTAAAGATACTCTCCGTGAGATGCTGGATTTCTCTTTACTGTTTGATCCTGCCTTTGGAATCGTCTGTTTTGCAAACATTTTAGTATTTCTTGGATATTTCATTCCTTTCGTTTTTCTCAGGGATAGAGCCACAGAGGAACTGAACATCACTCCAGAAAAATCCGCCTTCTTGCTGTCACTTATTGGTAAGTTTTTTTTTTTTTTCTCTTCTATCTTCTAGCTGGAGAAATCTTAATATGGGCTATTGATTTGTGTTGTTTATGTTTTGATAAAAAAAAAAAGTTTAAAAATGTAAAAAAAAAAATATAATTAAATGAATAAAATTTGGTGTTTGTTTATATTGGTGGTCTTTTAAACCAACACATTTCAGGTGAAAACGTTATGTACTTACGTGGTATGATGAAATTAGTATAAATTCCAAGAATTATAAAAAATGATCTAGTAGATGTGCTAGATGTATTTTTAACAAAAAAAATCATCTGCAATTACATTCAGTTTAAAAAGTCAATTTAAGTTAAAGGACTATCTCCCTTGTTTTTCATACTGGATTGATTCTTCCACATTAAAACATAAAATAAGGTTTGATAATTCGATAAAGTCTATTTTTACTTGTAATTATTTTTCTATCGGATAATTTTTCATAATTTTTGGAATTTATACTAATACTTTTGCCATGACATGTAAGTACATTATGTTTTCACTTGAAATACGAGGATTTAAAAGATCTCCAATTTAAACAACACGCAAAAAATTACTTAATCATAAACAGTTACTAGTTACAAACCTTAGACACAGAATAAACTTTAGAATAATACAGAAAAACTAAGACGCTTAAAAAAAAAAAGCAATTGATAATAAAAAAAAAATGTAACTGGTACATTCCCATGAGAAAGTAACTGTTTAACAAGAAGCCATCCTCAAAAGTTTTGTTTTATTTAAATTTAGATACAAAAAAAATTTAATCGACAAAAGAATTTCTCTGAGTTATATCAAGCAATATATTTTTAAAAGGATTAGTCCATGCGTGTGAGCTGCAGTAATATGTTGGTATTTGGTAATATCCTAAACTATTGAATTTATTATTATGTATTATGGAATATGTAATCTAGATATTTTCTTTTTTTCATTAAACAGGAATAGCCAACACTGTAGGCCGAATTATGTCCGGTGTTATTGCAGATATGCGTAAAGTTGACAGCCTAATAATCAATAATGTCTCATTGATTCTTGCTGGAATTGCAACTGCGATGAGTCCCCTGTGTAAGACATTTTCAACATTGTGTACATATGCAGTAGTATTCGGTCTGAATGCTTGTAAGTCACTTTCAATCTTTATTTCTTCTTAGGAAATACATTTTTTTGTTTACTCCAATCCCCCCTCCCAAAACAAGATACAATACTAGACCTTTTCTCACAACTTCCCCTGAGCTATGTTCATGTTTGATTCTATTTTCACTGGTATCTTCCAACCACTCGGTCGTATCAGTTAAGATAAAAATGAAATGCAACAAGTCTTCAGGCGTACCTCTCCACCATACAGTATATCGATATTCTATGGCTGACTGGGATAGCTTCCGTACATTTATATCTGATCTACCTCTCCATTCCATGTTTAAAAAGGATGTGTCCTCTATAGTAGCAGACCTGACCGAATGGTTAATTCTAGGTATAGACCGATTCATACCATCCAAAAACTTCCAAGAAAAACAAAACAAAAACAGCCAGCCATGGTTCTCCCCAGAGTGTGCTGCTGCTATCGTGCACAGAAATCACCTTTTCCATAGCTACCAACATAATAGATGTACTGAGACTAAAGCTGTTTTCAGGACTTCCAGCAACCACTGTAAAAGAGTAATAAAAAATGCAAGAGGGAAGAGGTGGCTGGTCACTTTTAATGCATCTAAGACCAAGCTTCTATCTTTACATCATCAATGCTCTGATCCCCATCTAGCATCAATTGAAATGGATGGCTCTCATCTTGGGGAGTCTCCATGTTTTGACAAGCTTCTGGGATTGACCTTTACTCCTGATCTGAAATGGAACACATACATCAAATCTGTTGCCAAGGTCACTGGAAAAATGGTAGGATCCTTCTACCGCTCCAGTAGATATCACACTGCTGATGCAATTCTCTATCTATACAAAAGCTAAGTACACCCAAAGATGGAGTACTGCTGCCATATCTGGGTAGAAGCTGCTAAAAACAGCCTATCCTGCCTTGACAGAGTACAAAATAGACTTCGTAGCCTAGTGGGGGGTGCCCTTTTCTCTTTGTTGCAACCTCTCTCCCACAGAAGAGACGTTGCGAGCATGTCTCTCTTTTATCATTATTTCCATGGCAAGTGCTCGTCCGAGCTCCAGTCTCTGGTCCCCCCTCGCAAATCTTTGACGAAAAACACCCATCTAGCTGAAACCACTGTTAGTAATTTTCCCCACTCATATCTGTGCCTAAATCAAAATGTAGATTCCATGAACAAAGCTTCTTTCTTAGAACTGCACGCCTGTGGAACTCTCTTCCGTTTGCCTGTTTCCTACCTGACTACAACTTGGATGTCTTCAAGTCCAACATAAACAAGTTCCTGATGAACCGCCCCCTTAAGTAAGACATTTTATCAGATCTCCATTACTATCGATTACTATGATATTATCCCATTGATTACTGTACACGCAATAACCCTTATCCCCGAGTGGCCTCTGGGCCTTGATAAGTGGTGATTTCCTTGTAAAAAAAAAATTTATACATAAGGGGCTACTATTTGGGACTATATATACAGGGATACTATATAGGGAGTTGAACAGCAAGATTTCTGTTTATATTACATTTGAACTTTTGCATGTCAGTACAGTCAGGGAAATGGGAGGGAATTTGAAAGTCTAGCAGTTTGAAGGAAGAAACTATTAGAGTAGAAGGCTTTCTGGCACGTATAGATTTCTACAGTGAAAGGCTTGTCAGGTTAGTCAGAGGTATTTACATCAAAGGACTACAATGCTACAAGTTAGTCAGAGTACATTCCATTAAAATACTTGTAAAACAGGAACAGGGATGCAACATTGTGCTGATGGAATAGGGGCTGGAGTTTGGTTGATAGTGCGAGACTTATTAGGTTGGAGACTCTTTTTTGAACCTTGTTTAACAGTGAGAGATTAGTGGTAGATGTACCAGATGTGGTAACAATACTCTGTTCAAGAGTAAATGGTGGGCTTATAAAGATATATGATACTGTCAGGTATGAGTGATTTTCTAGCATGGTAGAGAGAGCCCACCTTCTTTGCAGCAACATAAAAAAAATCTAGTATGGCATTCAGCAGAATGCATTGCCCCCACCACAGTCCAATATTCAGTTCTTTTCTGAATCCTTGTCTTGAATCATCCGTTGATGGGAAAACATTTACAAGATTTGTGTACCACAATGCTCACTCATTCATTGCAACCAGAAACTCTAATTCTGAAAATTCAGCACTCTCCCCAGAAGAGTCTTCATCATAATATAAAGCCTTCCAGCATCAAATGAGTTGCTAATCTGATAAGTCTTGAACTGTAATCAAAGCTTCAACCTCTGTCCCATCAATGAAATGTTGCATCCCTCACAGGCAGCAAAGTTCCACCCTTACACAATAGAGATCCCCAGATATCAGAAAGCCTTCTACTCTAATAGTTTCTTCCCCAGAACTACTAGACTTTGGAATTCCTTTCCAGGTTCTTGCTTCCCCAACTGTACTGACATGCAGAAGTTCAAGTGTAATGTAAACAGACATCTTACTGCTAAACTCTCTACATAGTATCCCTGCAATTATGTCCTTGATTGTAGCCTCTTACATAAAAGTGACACTGTGCCTTGTTTAGGGTAAAAATGTAATAATTAAAAAAAAATGTTAGTTAACCTTTTCCAGCAGGTTTGAGATACATGCTCAACCAGTGCCATGAGTCATTGTCTAACAATTGCAGATTATGAATGGAAGGCAACTATAAAGCATTTTCTTTGTTACATGGCCGTACCATGACATGTTTTGGACAACATGCAGCATTTTGGTAGAAGTTCTATTATCATTTAACTTGATTAGATCTTATCTAATTACTGATTGTGCAGCATGCCAAACCTGCAGTCCACGCTACTCCACTAACTGGAACAGTTATGCCTTCCGATTGTCAAATATATATGGTCATCTGAGAATCTATACTCTTCCCAGAACTAAATAATCTCTTATGCATTATATAGCAGGATTTGTAGCCAAGATTTACTCCGCTAGATCTACCCTGTTCTGTCTCTGCCCATACATATTAATGGGTAACCGCAAGAAGGATATGCTGCCTCATCATGTACGGATGATCATTCACTGCAAAGAATGATGCTATATTTTGCACATTGCATAGTGCTGAAATGCATAGGGACAGATTGAAAATACCCCTGAAGGCCAACTTGGAAAGAAATTTCCCTTTTGCAAACCCTTTACCCTTCCTCCTCTTAATCTAATCAAGTCCAGTCTATTATATAGAGAGCAGTTATCTGTACGTGTATGTCAAGCTAAACATTGAAAACTACAAAACAAACACCCACAAAGTCCGTATATTCCTGATCAGCATTGCCCAAAATATCTAAAATTTATTGAAAAATATTCAAACTAGCACAGATTTTGTTGGGGACGTTTTTCCGTCATTATCTAGAGTGAAGTAACTGATTTTTTTTTTCAAGGAACTATGCCAATTAATTCCTTCAGGAATCTATATAAGGGAGTGTGTGTATTCAGAGAGAGAGGAATGGTTTGTATGGAGGAAAAGGGAGAGAGGTGGAGAGGAAAAAGAGAAAATTTAATAGAAATAGGTTACACTTTTGCTCTGGGCAATGCCAGGTAGCTCTTGTTGTTGAACACCAGTATTTAAAACATTTTTTTAACTTTGTGTAAAACAGAACAGCACACAAAGTAGTAGAAAAAATGATTTTGTTTTGTTGCTAAAAATCAAAAAAATAAATTTTTGCTGTAATTTTGTTTTTAATATTTCAGCTGCTTTCATATCATTAACATCCATCATCATCTGTGATCTGCTGGGACTGGATAAACTGACCAATGCGTTTGGATTGCTTTCATTGGTCAGGGGGATTTCAACTATTCTAGGGCCACCATTGGCAGGTGAGGCATGGCTTTATTATTTCCTAAATATCTGAAATAGTAGAAATTTTAGTACTTATCCAGAATCTGAACCAATTTTGCATTAGCATCTTTCAGTCTGTTATGGTAAGCAATATGATCAACCAATCAGCTGTCAGCAGATGACAAGTTTCAATGAAATTGTGAAAGTTGTTGCAAGAAAATTTTAAAAATAAAAAATTTTAAAAATAAATTGCTCTCCTCCCTCATAAAAACCTCTTTTGAATATTGACCAAAGATGTTCAATGGAGTTAAGATCAAGAGAACAGAGTGGCCAGCTCATGAGGGTTTCTCCAAAGAAGCCCATAAATTCAAAGAAGGCTTCAGTCATCCTAGCAGAATGGAATGATGTATTGTCATGCATAAAAATCATCTGAAAGCGATGGGACAATGGTAGGTCATCTAGTCATGGTGACAAATCACTATCCAAAAAGGCCGTGTACACATTACTGGTAAGTTTACACCTTCTAGAACTTGGAATGGTCCAACCAACTTATCTCCAATGATTCCCGCTCAAAACATGATGCCTCCACCTCCTTGTTGGCAATGAACTCTGTAAGGGGTTGGAGTTCCGTTCTGGTTCCAAACTTTGACCCATCCATCTGAACCGTCAAGAGTAGCACAGGTCTCATCTGTAAATAGGACACGTTGAAAATCCATTTTCATGTAATTCTGTGCGTAAGCCATTCGTTTTTCCCTTTGTTGTTTGGTCAATAGAGGCCTTGGAATACTTTTGATGTTCCTTGCCATCTCGTTCAACACATTACATTGGGCCTGCCTGGATCTTGGAGCAATTCCAGCTCTTGCAAAAATAGAAGCACTGGTGCTGTTTGGATTTCGGTTGACTTCCCTACGAATTTTCTGAATATCATGATGAGAAGGATTTCTCCTGGTGCCATTATTCTTTCTGGATGTGGTGTTGACGTTGTTCATGAATGAAGTCAAAGTTCTTAGATCCCTTTCCAGCGCCATAGCTAAGTCTTTGATGAACAATCTTTCTGCAAGTCCAGCAACCATCCTTTCCTTTTTGATAACCGTTAATCGCCTCTTTTTTGGCATTATAAAAGACCTGCAATAAAGTGATGGACAGCATAAATTACTTGATAATAAATAAAATGTCATAACTTAATATCGCATGGATTTAAATAAAATTTTGGGAAATAACTAACCTTGAAACAGTCATTTGATGCTGCAATTTTCATTTTTTTGTGACGTATATTTAGTGAAATATTGATATTTTACTAATCTGCAATAAAGCGATTGGCACAATTTATACTGCAATCAATACTGCGTATAACATGTTGTTCACTCATGAAATATTTTCAGTATTCAATAAATTCATTACATTATTACCGTTGGTTAGATTGTTTTGCAGCATATTAACCATTTTTGTGTTATTTAATGCTAAAATATGAGAGTAGAAAGTTACCATGGGTTTACTCTCAGCAGCCTCATGACACTTGTTTCCTTTTTGTTCTTTACTCTTCCTATTCCATGAGCGAGGTTTCTGACAAAGGAGGAAGAATTGCTGTTTTCTGGGTTAGAATCTATTCATCTTTGGCTGATTTTTTTTTTTAATTTGAAGTGAATTTTTTTAGCTTCTTACATCTAGTGGCGTCATGCCTTATCTGGAGCGATTTCCATAAAAAAACTCCTTGATTGTATGTCTCAAAGACTGAAGTATAAGCCCTAATACTGAGAAATATGATGAGGAAAGGAAATAGTCTGAATATAATTGAATCCCTATCTCCTTCCTTAATTTTATGTCCGATGGATCTGTTGTTTCTCTTTCTTCTGCATGCCACTGCTCACGCTGCACACACACACACACACAAGATTTCATATAAATATATGTATGCATTACTGCGAATATCTGAATACCACTTACATTGGATATAGAGTATTGGATATCCATAGTATCATTTTGATATTTAATCAAGTTCAGTTTACCATTTATATTTAGTTCATTTAGAGCAAAGCATTTTTTTTTAGCTCCTTGCATCAAGTGGCTTCATGGATTGTCTGGAGCGATTTCCACAGAAAAAAGAAAAAACATACTTTACAGGAATTTATTTACAAGAATCAAGCTGTATACATTCATCTGACAATTTTCTGGAACTGCCAGTCATTTTTTTTTTCTCTCCAACTAGATTTAAAAAAAAAAGAAAGAAAAGTCAAAGAAAACAAGAAATACACACACAATTTCTCGTTCATTTTCTCTTTCATTTTGCAAATATTTTGCATTATTTTTCCTTACAGGTGTTTGTTTTGTTTAGGACTATCTAATTTTATCTTGTTTGTTTGTAATGCTAAATCCTATTTAATAGATTTTTTCTATGCTTCTCATGTCTGAAGAAGGCATACTTTTTACTGAAGCATAATATTAATTGAATAAAATCTATCTCATATATAAAGCAAAGTTAGCCGGATTAACGAAATTAGATCACTGTAGCATTGCACCTGACAAATCGATATTTGATTCTACCTAGCCAGTGAATTACATAAATTTTTGTGTGTTCTTTACATAAAAATAAATTTCAATCGATTTAATCAATTACATGCTATATCTGTCAGGATATTTTATTTTAGTAACATAATTTTCCATATATTCATCATTTGCTTTAATTTGATAAGCAATAGAAATGATTATCCAATTAAATAAATGTTTGTTGCAAATGAAAAATGCAAATGGTGATAGCAGGTCAATTTTAGTAAAATATTTTCCTTTGATAACTAATGCAAACATTTCATTTGTATATTTCTGGATATTAGCTTGAATATAAATTTCAACTATCAAGTGCTATAAAATTAATATATTTTGGGCCGATAACATTATCAACACATGTAATAAACTTGTCCATAAAAATAAAAAAATTCTTTACCAAACTTAATACTGTGGAAAGACAAAAAAAAATTTTTTTTTTCAATGTATATTTAATTAGTTTCCTGTTTCATCTCAATACTATTTAGCTTAGCTGGTAAAGAATGGAAAAAACTAAATAAAACATCTTTTTTAAGTAAAATTTTTATTTTAGATCATACTATAAAAGAATGCTCATCACAAGACTGATAAAATCAATTCCTGAGCAGAACATTTTTGCACCATTTTTAATGGTTTCTTACAAGATTAAAATAAGGATATAATGATTCTAAACTTTATCTCTAGAATCCTGATTCCAATTTTAATTAAATTCACTGTTTTTGATTCTAGAAAATGTCTTATATTTAAGACTTAATGAGGTCATAAATTTTTTTTTTTTGATGTTAAAAATTAAAATTAATGATTCAAAAAATCTTGCTTAATTTGTATATAATTACTATGGATCAATACAGATGTGAAATATTTGAGTGTTCAAATGAAAGATCATGCCCATATAAAAATCGCTTTTAAAAATATTAAATCCCTTTAAAAATACTCTGAAGTAACTGAAATTTGGAGAATATTTATTAATTTATGTCTAATACTTATTGTTAAAATATCATAAAATCCTTAATTTTTAGGAAAGACTTCTACCTCCTGCCATCATTATTTTTTATAAGTTACAATGCCATAGTATTATTTGAATTATTCAGAATACTATTCTTGCTGGTGATATTGACATTTTGGGTTAGTTAACCTCTGACCTTCTTTGGGTGCATCTTTTCCAGCTTGGAGACCCTTGTTAAACTCCGAAATCTTTGTCAAATTTGGGAAGCAGAATGGAATTTAGAACTGAACCCTTTATTTAATCCACTGAGGTTGTCTGCCATTCTGTCAATTTGAAATTCAGATTTTTTTTTTTTTACATGGAGGTCACCACTTATCAAGGCCCAGAAGCCACTCGGGGATAAGGGTTATTGTGTGTACAGTAATCAATGGGATAGTGTCGTATTAATAGTTAGAATTGGAGATTTGATAAAGTGTAATTACTTAAGGGGGCGGTTCATCAGGAATTTGTTTGTGTTGGACTTGAAGACATCCAAGTTGAAGTAGAGGAGGGGGTGAAACAGGCAAGTGGCAGAGAGTTCCACAGGCGTGCAGATCTAAGAAAGAAGCTTTGTTCATGGAATCTACATTTTGATTTAGGCACGGATAAAGGGTGGGGAAAATTATTGACAGTGGTTTCAGCTAGTCGGGTGTTTTTCGTGAAAGATTGGTGAGGGGGGACCAGAGAATGGAGCTCAGACGAGCACTTGCCATGGAAATAACGATAAAACAGAGACATGCTTGCAACGTCTCTTCTGTGGGAGAGAGGTTGCAGGAAAGAGAAAAGGGTATCCCCCACTAGGCCACAAAGTCTATTTTGTACTTTGTCAAGTCAGTATAGGCTGTTTTTAGCAGCTCCTGCCCAGATGTGGCAGCAGTACTCCATCCTTGAACGTACTTGGCTTTTATATAGATAGAGAATTGCATCATTAGTGAGATATCTTCTGGAGCGGTAGAAGGATCCCACCATTTTCCCAGCGATCTTGGCCACAGACTTCATGTATGTGTTCCATTTCAGATCAGGGGTAAAGGTCAAACCAAGAAGCTTATCAAAATATGGGGCCTTCCCAAGATGAGAGCCATTCATTTCAATCAATGCCAGATAGGGATCAGAGCATTTATGATGTAATGATAGAAGCTTGGTCTTAGATGCATTAAAGGTAACCAGCCACCTCTTCCCCCACTGTACCGCGCGCTCAAGATCTGAGGAGAGAGAATCAGAGAGAACATTGTCATTTACGGCTTTTGATGTGTTGCCATAGATAGTCATGTCTTCAGCATAGATGTCAACGAATGACTTTAGTATGTGTTTTGGGAGATCATTGATGTAGATCAAGAAGAGAATTGGGCCCAGGATGGACCTCTGAGGGACTCCAGCATTAATACTATGGGCCTCTGATTTCTGCCCATCAACCACTACTCTTATGAGCCTATCAGAGAGAAATGATTTAATGATTGAGAAAACATTTCCAGTTATACCGTAGCTGGAAATCTTGTGAAGTAGGCCTTTATGCCATACCTTATTGAAGGCCTTTGATATATCAAGAGCAATTGCCCTAGAAATGAAGCCTTTGTCGAGAGATTTGCTAATTCTATGAGATATAACTGTCAGCACGTCTGCTGTAGATCTAGCAGAACGGAAACCATATTGTGTGTCACTAAGAAGGTTATTTCTGCTGAGGTGGTTGACTACTTCTCTATTTAATATGGATTCCAGCAACTTACTCATGACACACAGGAGACTTATTGGTCTGTATTGAGAGGGAGATGACTTATCACCTGAATTCTTAAATACAGGGCATACTTATGAGGTTTTCCAGGGTGTTGGAAAGCACTTCTCCTTAAGGCAACGCTTAAACAGTTTGGTAAGTATGGGGGCAAGTTCTGGTTGTAGCTTTTTTAACACTATAATTGGAATACCGTCAGGGCCAGTTGCTTTACTGGAATAAAGGTTCTTGATTAGCTTGGCGACCTCATGCACAGATATTTGTATGTTACCTAGCGTGTTGTGTGTTGTAGGAGGAAATACAGAGAGTTGATGGCCTTCGTTGCATAGGGTAGAATTTGCTGCAAAGTTCTTGGCAAATAGTTTGGCCTTGTCGGATGCTGACAAGATGATCTCTGGTCCATTGATAATGGTTGGGATAGATCGCACGCTTCTGTTCAGGATCCTATTTTCTATTTACCAGAACTGGTGGGAACCAAACCGCTGCTCAGCTGCTTTGGATTTAACAGATTGAGCATATAGCTCTCTTGCATTTTTTATTACTCTTTTACAGTGGGTGCTGGCAGTCCTGAAAGCAGCTTTAGTCTCAGTGCATCTATTACATTGGTAGCTATGGAAAAGGTGATTTTTGTGCGCGATGGCAGCAGCACATTCAGGGGAGACCCATGCCTGGCTGTTAGGTTTTTGTTGAAATTTTTTTGATGGTATGAATTGGTCTATGCCTACAAGTAACCATTCAATCAGGTCTGATGCTATAGAGGACACATCCTTTTTAAACATGGAATGGAGAGTTAGATCAGATATGAATGTACGGAAGCTATCCCAGTCAGCCATAGAGTATCGGTATACAGTACGGTGGAGAGGTATGTCTGAAGACTTATTATGTTTCATTTTTATCTTAACTGATACAACGGAGTGGTCGGAGGATCCCAGAGGAGATAGAACAGCACATGAGCATAGCTCAGGGGAAGTTGATAGAAAAAGGTCTAGAAGGCTTGCGTACTGACCGGTAGTATTGGGCACACTGGTAGGCTTGGGAACAATCTGAGTGAGGTCATAAGCAATGGCAAAATTAGGACAAAACTTCCCCTCATCATCAGTCTTATTTGAGTGGGTCAGCCATTACACATTATGAACATTGAAGTCACCGCAAATGTGAATGTTAGCTGCGGGATGAGCAGACAGGATGTGGTCAATTTTTTCCGATATACTCTTAAAGATAGTAACTCCACTGTTGTGGGGGCGATAGAGGGCAAATATAAATGCGGTGGTGTAAGGAAGTGCAACCCGGAAGCACATATAAGGTAAATTAGGGTCTTCTCTGGAGATATCCCTGCCACACGGGTAGCCATCTTTAATGTAGGCACATATTCCATGCCCGTGGCGATCTTGGGGGTCAGATTTAGATGTTAAGTTAGAGTATCCTTTAATTATGAACTCATCTAGAGAGGTGGTCGGCCCTATTCCAGTTTTGCTGGTTTCGTCTCCTGTAATTGGGTTTCAACCTCTGGAAGGTTGGAACGTAGACCCCTGACGTTGGAGAAAGGGACATGGTAGTAGGGGTCTACGTTGGAGGATGGGGTTCTAGGTTTATTTGTGTTTTTTGAGATATTTCATGTTGAGGATTTTGGGATTTGTGGAACAGGTCAGCATACTTGATTAGAGCAGTACAGAGTGGGAAAGCAAGAGAGAAAAGACAGGTATTTTTTTTTTTTTTTTTTTTTTGTAGCACATAAGGTAAAGCCGTAACAATTACCCACTAGTATGGCATCAGGAGGCCCCACCAGAGACTACTTTTTTTCTTTTTTTTATTACATTTTCACCCCAAACAAGACACATTGCCACTTTGGAGTAGGGGGCTACTGTCAGGGGCAACAACTACTACGGTACTATGTTGGGATTTAGGCAGCAAGATGTCGGTTCACGTTACACTTGAACTTCTGCATGTCAGTACAGTTAGGGAAGCAGGGACCTGGAATGGAATTCCAGAGTTTAGCGGTTCTGGGGAAGAAATACTGGAGTAGAAAGATCTTTTACATCTAGGGATCTCAACTGTGAAAGGGTGGGATTTAGCTGCTTGTCGGGTTTGTCGGGGGTATTTACGTCGTGGGAGCACAAGTGTCTGCAGTTCGCCAGAGCATTCACCATTAAAATACTTGTAGAACAGGCAGAGGGATGCAACATTTCGTCGATGGGACAGAGGCTGAAGCTTAAATGCCAGTTCAGGGCCTATCAGATTGGTGACTCTCTTTTGAACCTTGTCTAGGAGCGAGAGACTAGTAGCAGATGCACCAGCCCAAATATGACAGCAATACTCCATACATGGGCGAATGGTTGCCTTATAGAGGTACAGGATACTTTCGGGTGTTAGTAGTTTTCTAGCACGGTAGAGAGAGCCTACCTTCCTCGCAGCGGCCCTGGCAATGCTTTCAATGTAATTGTTCCAATTCATGTTTCCTGTGAACGTTAAGCCAAGCAGTTTGAAAGATGTACTCTCAGATAAAGAGTCACTGGCCATTGCTACTGGTGACAGAGAAGGTTTCTTGTAATTATTGAAGGAAATCAGTTTAGTCTTGGCAGCATTGAATGCGACCATCCATTTTTGTCCCTATTCCACTACAGATTGGAGGTCATCCTCTAGTGCTTCTGCCATTTCTTTAGATGTGTTCATTTGTTTTCCTGTCATGCCTGTTATAGAGTGTGGTGTCATCAGCATATATACCCATCTCAGAGGCAATTTTGTCGAGGTCATTAATGAATATTAGGAACAATACAGGTCCAAGGATAGACCCCTGAGGCACTCCCGCATTTATATCATATTGTTTAGATGTATGACCGTCGAGGACAACCTGGATTTTTCTCTTATCTAAGAAGGATCCAATTATGTTAAGTATTCTACCAGTGATACCGTATGATCTAATTTTTCTGAGGAGACCCTCATGCCATACCCTGTCAAAAGCCTTAGATATATCTAGAGCTACCGCTCTACCCTCCCCCACTTTGTCCAGTGAATGGTATATATGATCAGAGATTACAGTGAGGATGTCTGCTGTGGAATGGGCTTGTCTAAATCCATATTGTTTGTCAGTCAAAAGTTTAGCATCTGTAAGGTGATGGTCCAGAATCCATTCACCAAATGGCAATACAGCAGCCCCAGTACTTTGCACCTGCTGATAGGACAGCCTTCTTAGTGGTTAATCCAAGTTTCGGGTCCCTGACTATCAGGTGGTTAACGTCAGCCCAGATGAAAACGTTTACCTCCAGCACCCTTACTAGTGGCATGGCCGCAAGGATAGACATAGAGACAAAAAATTTCCGGCATCTCAGACTACTGTTCACCAAGTACTACCGACCTGGGAAGCAGCTTTTTCTTCACCCTTTGTCAGAAAAATAACTCATTGGAAATGAGGACTGAGGGACATAAAAGGCGAAGCGAGAGTTACTGGAGCTGTCGATAACACATCCACTTCATTATCTACCTTCCATTAAAAAAAAAAAAGGTAAGAGGAACTTATTAATATCTACTTAGTAGAAGTCCTTTGCCCCATTCCCAGTTTAGGATAGTGCTTGAAGATAGTTTCCCCTCCCATGTTAATCTGTGAAATTTTTTTTTTTTTTTTTTTTTGCTTTAGATACCTCGAGGTAGAACCTTCGAGCTTCACCTTATAATTAAGTTCCAATAATGGGAATTGTGACGTCGGCTTATGTTTTTGGATTGGAGAATCTCATTTAAGGACTGGTTTAGAGTAGTACCAGGCATATTTGACAAAAAAGATTTAAAAACAAGAAAAATAGCAAAACAGGATAAGTAAAGTTAAGATGATTACAGAGTTCAAAAAGATTGGTTTGGTTGTATTATAACATTTGGTTGTATTATAGTATTTTCAGGTTATCTAATGCTGATTCCAATAATTTTGGGGAAATCTTTTATACTTCAAATTGTTTATATTTGGAATATTTGTTTGTAGGGTTTTGTTTGGTTGCTTTGTAGAGAAAAATTGCTGTTTTTGTTTTTTGGCTTTGCAGAACATGATAGAATTTCTCAAAGGTAAAGTAAAAAACCAAAAAACCAAAAAAAAAACAATATCAATATTTGGTGCATTTAAGTTAGGAAGCCGATATCTTTAGACAGCCTGATCTAGTAGCACCAGATGCAGCTGAAGAAGGTCAAAACTTATATCACTCAAAATGTTGTGAGAATTACATTCAAGATGAGAACAGTAGTCCAAATGATCCAAATAATACAAATTATCCATCCTCATCTAAAAAATTATGAAATGTCTTAATCAGTACATTTTTATTTTTGTTTAATTTCAGGTGCAATATATGATGCAACAAACAGCTATCATTTGCCATTTGTTTTAGGTGGGATTCTAATCATCATAGGTGGCGTTTTACATTTTTTACTTTTTGTTCCTCAAATTGCAAAGAGACGGAAAAAATTTCAGAGGGAAATTCGGATAGATCTACAAGATTGTATCATTGAAGAGACAGCCGAAGATATGCCAGCCGAAGAGGAACAGCGTGTTTAATGGGACACAGAGACTTTATTACCCCCCCCCAAAAAAAACCCCCAAAAAACAAAACGAAAATCCAATTATTCTGGAGATATTTGTAGGAGAGAAACAAAAAAAGAAATCCTGCATGAAAAATTTGTACTTATGCTGTGAACGACCAGTTTTTCGATGATGTTGCCTCGGCATATTCCGGCAGCTTATGGAAACCGTCAGAATATGTCGAGCGCTGATCAAATTTTAAAATGCTAAAAAAAAACCCCCAGAAAACACCATAATAGAAATACAATAAATAAAAAATCAACCTATGCTAAGTTTCATGAATTAATTCTAGGAAAATATTCCTTGAAAATGTTTTGTAAGAAATTTTTCCAATCAGTCAGAGTGTGTTTTGAACTGACAGCATACCCTCGCTTTAAATTTTGTACATTTGTCATGTTGTGGGACCACATGCATATTATCTTGATTATTTTTCCAATTTCCAGACGGGACTTGGAAAAAAAAAAGTCCCATTTTATTTTTAATGATTTAAAATATTTGCACAATTAAAACTAACATTTTCTTCCAAAGTGCGTTTGTATTGTCGTCTGATTGAGAGATTTTCATTGGTTGAGTGTTTTGCCATATTCCCATAGTTTATGTAAGCTGCCGGAATATGCCAAGAAAACATTTACACAAAAAATGGATTGTTCACTGCATAAGTACCGAAACGTTCCAGCAGATATCAAAATTGTTCTTCTATTTTTTTTCTTTTAAGTCAGTTATTTTGGACTGACAAAACATTTGAAATATAAATCAAAATAAAAATCAATTGATGAATTTAGAAGAGAGAATTTAGTTCAAACGAAGTGAATTTTCTCCAAAATTGATTAAAAAAAAAAGTTTTTAAAAAAGTCATGAAAAAGGGAGAAAGAAAAAGATGAAGTGTTTCAATTTTTATTTGAAAGTATTGTATATAATTCTTTCTTTTCTCCTTATTGACCATAAATGTTTATTTAAATGCAGCTTAAGTCTGAAACAGACGAAAATAAATCTCATGCCAAAGTAAAGTAATATGGCTATAAGAATATTATTATATTATTATAAAATATATTGTAATATTTAAAAAAAAAAATTAACTCAAGTTTGAATAAATAATTTAAAATAAGAACCAAATTATGATACTAAATTTATAAAAATTAAACAAAATTATTACTTTGATTTATTTAAAACACTTATTTTTATTGTGTAATTCACTTATGATCATGTGATTTAAGTTTTCACATGTCATTTGATTAGGTACAGATACAAGTTTTTTTTTTTGTTTTTTTTTTTCACTAAGACAAATATTAAACCGACTGCATGTAGAATATGAACCGTTGTGCAACTTATGTGAAAAAAAATTGTTTTATTTATTTTTTTTTTAATTTTGGTTGAAGCCCTACAGAAATTAAAAAAAAATATATATTTGGCTTTTATTTATCTTTTACATACATTTTTTTTTACACCATCAATTAATCGTGAAAAATCGTCTACATTATTGAAATTAATTTACAATTTTTAAAATTCGAATATTTACATTTTATACAATAGTAAACAGTGAAATGAATTTCACATTTGAGGAAGAAATGCCTTAGCCCATCTGAAAAAAATCTCGATTTGATACATATACAGACAATAAAAACAAAACAAGATATGTAAATGAATATGAAAAATAATTGCAAAGAAGTAACAATGAAAAACCACTTTAGAAGCCTGATGAGTGTTCATTTTCTTTTCATCCCCCCACCCTAAAAGAAGAACTTTATTGTGCACATAAAAAGGGAGTTATTTTATTCACATGGGTAAGACAGTGTGGGAAGTCTACAATAGATCTTGGAGATGGCTTAAGTTTCTTGACGTATATTAAGTATACATCATTCCCGTTTTTAGGTTTGATACATTTCTGGAAAGAACATTTTAAATTTGTTTTCCATTGCGCGCGCGCACACACACACACACACACACACACACACACACACACACACACATCTACTGATACATACTATTTAGAGAGTAGAAAGTGGACCTTGGGTTTACTTTTTGCAGCCTTGTAACTTGCTTTTCTCGTTTTGTCCGTTAGTCCTCACATTCCACAAGTGATATTTCTAGTTTTTGACCTTAAAATGTGTTTTTTAGCTCCTTACATTTAGTGGCTTCATGCTTTGTCTAGAGCAATTTCCATAAAACAAAACCCCTTGATTATATGTCACAAAGACATAATACACAGAAATATTATGAGAAAGGGAGATCGTTTGACTTTAATTGAATACCTACCTCCTCCTTTAATTTTATATCCAGTGGGCCATTGCCCTATGCCCCTCTTTCCTTCCGCCAACACACACACACACACACACACAAGATTTCTTGCATGCAATTCTGTGACTATCTGAATATCAACTTATTTTTAAGGGACATAGTTTATCAGATACATGTTTATTTTATTATAATTACCATTAATCAGAACAAAATAAAATACACATCAAGTACGCTTGAAAGCCAAATCACAACGTAATATTATGAAAATAAATATTTTAAGTAAAATTTTATTTATTGCAGACTATTATCCTCATCTTTTCTTAGTTGTTTCACGACGTTTCGGCCAACTATTCCTCTGGCCTTCGTCAGGTGGTAACCGCGACGGATAGGAACTCTGAATCTCCTGACTGCATTCACAGCAATTACTGCCATCGATAGCTGTTCCCATCTTACTACGTTTTTTGCCAAGTAAGCCTCTGGACGGCTTTGGGTAGGATTGAAACCGCTATCTTCAGACAATTCTCACCTGGAACCGTAGAGATTCGATGTCTCTATAAACTGTGCCACGGGCCCCGAAACGCCGTGAAGCAACTAAGAAAAGGTGAGGATAATAGGCCCAATAAATAAAATTAATAAATAATACTCATCTCAATAATAAATTCCAATTAAATGATAAATATTTTACTTGTTTGAAATTTATAACATATTTATATTTACACTGAAGATGGAGTCTACCTCCGAAATATATTTATGTGATAAATTTCAAAAAAGTAAAAATATTTGTTTATTTTCCTAATATTACGTTGTGATTTGGCTTTCAAGCGCATTTGATGCGTATTTTATTTAATTTAAATTAAATCAATGCTTCTATATGAACTCACACTCTTGACGTACCATTAATCATTTTTATATTTAATTAGCATCAGTTTATTATTTATATTTAGTTCATCAAGAGCAAAACCTTGGATTTACTAAAAAATTATTAAAAATGGGATGATTTAATTAATTTTCTTAACCATCCAATTTAGAAGATATCCTAGACAATCAGATTTTGCAAAAAAATACTATATATATATATATATATATATATATAGTGTGTGTGTGTTTAGGCAGCATTTTTTTCATTTAAACATTGTTAAAAATAACAGAGAGCTCCTGTTTAATTATATTTTCATTTTTTTTAGATGTTTTTTTAGATTTTTCTTATTATTTGTGTTTTATTTCCAGTTGCCTCACTCGTCATACATATTGTAAATTATAGTGCAATTTATCAACACCTTAAAAAAAAAAAACATAACTGTTCTTCCCTCTGATTTAAGACAAATCTTAGTGAGAAAAACAAAAATAACACATTCTGAAACAAATTTTTAAAATGTTTAAAATACTCAAAGAAATCTACATAAAAACCCAACAACCTAGAATTAAGAATATTGCTCATCAAACCAGCAACAATATTTTAAAATACTTGTCATAATACTTCCTTATCCATGTGATCCAAATCTTGACCCCAGACTTCAATTTGCTAACAGTCTCCCCAACACTTTGGCACCCCACTATCTGCAAATACTGACCCATGCGATTATTGAGGTTTCTTTTCTTCTCCAATTTTTCCAACCTACTTATTCATTTGCTTCCTCATCTGAAGATGATTTGATGCCAAATCGAAAACGTTCATGACATCTGTGGAAATATATTCATTTTTTAAATTATTTTTATTTTTACACAAAAAGGATAGGAAAACTCGAAAAAAATAAAAAGAGGTATAATTGAACAAACTCTCTTATTTTTAGCAATGTTTGTTTATATACGTATTTCTAAATTATTTCTAAATTAGATTTTCCAAATTCAAAATGGCATAATGTAAACATATAAGGTATTTACTGCTTCTCTTCAAATTTTCGGATTTTAATCATGTCAAAACACACTTTATTTCTTTTTAATGGATTCATTATTGCTATTTCTTTTGATGAGTTAAGGGCAAAATAGATTCACTACTTGATATAATAATTAAGGGATTTATTTTGTGCTATGAAACAGATACTGAATTGTAAATGTCAACTGAATTAAAGGATTAAATTCTAAGATGGTCAACATCATAAACTTTGGAATATAGACTTTTGAAACTGCCAGTATAAATATGACTAATCGAATGTATATTATTTATCCATAAACAAATAATATATAATGTATCACTTTGCTTTTTTTGCATGGATAATACCAGTAAAAGGAAATAAATGGTTAATTTAATGGTCTGACTATTTTTGTACAACATAATAAAGCCTCTACTGAGTCTATTTGTGTGATATTTAGGTATGACAAATCAAGGTACAACAAATGTCTCCTGCTGTTTTTTTAATACTAAAAATATTCGTAAACAATATAAAAAATTTTTTTTTTAGACTTAGGAGTGATATTTTTTAAACATAAAAAGAAAAGGTGTAAAAGAAAAATAAATATTTTTTTATTTTTCATTTATTTATTTTTTTTTTTCTTTAAATGGTAAATGTTTCCCAAAAATTGACAATGAAAAATAAATATATCAACAAATTTTTTAAATTCCACCAAATCTCGGCTCATCAATCTGGACAAAAAAAAAAGAAGCAAAGTTGGTTACTTTTTACAAAGACTTTTAGCAGAAAAAAGGCAACATGTCAGTCTGTTTAAATTAAAATAAGTTGCATCTTGTTCTTGACATAAAAATCCCAGGTTGCTTGAATGACGTGCCTAAATATCACACAAAGAATCACCAGGAGTACATTTGTTGCGATTAATTTGTCTTACATAATTAGTAAGATCCTTTGATTCAGTCAACATGAGTGGCACACGTTAAAATCCTGTAAGAGTCACATTTTTCACTTTAGGGTTTTCTTTGTTTATTCCCAGCCCCGTGCACTTAATCATCTGTTTATTTTATGGATGTTACATGAATACAAGTGCCAACAAAAAAAAAAGCATAATACATAATATACTGTAAGGAATAAATTCTAATGTTAACTAAATAATACATGCATATATAGTAATATGAAAATATGTATACGGCAAGTAAGCTGCACAGAGGTGGTCACATTCCACTCCTATAGCCTGATGATTTCCTGCAAGAATTGTGTAACTTACTTGCCATAAATATATTTTCATGCAACTATGCTCCACTCAAGCATTGAGCACTATTGAAGTAACTACTGAAAATATACATACGCATTATATCACTTTATTATGTGTATACGACTCACAATAGTAATTAACTTATAAAGTATATATGGCAATTAAGCTACACAGAATATTCCGCGTTTCATCCATGCTAAGATTCATCAGGCTTATCTAGCCTGGATGAAATGCGGAATATTTTGCGTAGCTTAATTGCCATATATATATTTTATAACTTACTACCTAGGTCTACCTACATATACTGAGCACTGTTGAAGTAAATACTTAAAGCTTATGCATAAATTTATACTTTCATATATTAATTTATATGATTAAATGAAGTAGTTATATATATATATATATATATATATATATTAGTGCTTCAAAATATGTTGAAAAGAAAATCAATAAAGTGCTTAATCAATAAAGAATGTGAGAGCTAAAATACAAAATATTTGTTTAAAAACTAAACGTTACATATCCAAGAGACGTACTGTCGTTCCATTGATAAACTCTTACTGTTTAAAAAAAGCTGTTAAAATCCATCCAAACCCTTACTGACTCACAAAATAAAGACAGCTCTGCGAGTTGCCAAGGACATGTATAGATTATAACAGCCTTTTCTAAGCAGTAAAAGTCTATCCACATCAATGAAATCATGGGACATCTCTGGAATATGTAGCGTATACTTTTTCAATAAATAATTTGTAGATATATATAATACACACAAATCACTAAACTTTACGATAATATAATAGTCGTATATTATCTATTTGTATTAGTATGAAGTGTTTATGGCCATAAATATATATACACACACATATATTTTATATTATATAACAATTTTGCTAAATTCCAAAATCCAAGGTTTTATTCATCTTAATAATCATTTTTTTTTTTGTTTTCAAAATAAAAACTTTGGTACATTTTGTAGATCTTTTCATTCACAAGGAACAATCAATATTTGTATGTAAGCAGTGGATATTTTCATCTGTGCACCTATCATAAAAATCAAAAAGTTCTCGAAAAGAAAATGCATAACGATGTAATATGTAAAATTCATGAAGAACCAAAGTAACTCAAGTTGGTCTGTATCCAATGGGCAGCCATGAGATGGTAAAATTAATAAAACTTTGGATTTTGAAATTTACTAAGTTGTTATTTATTTATGATCTGTTGTTACATATTAACATTCATAGAACTTCTGATTTAAAAAGGATTAGTATGCATAAAAAATAGAAAATACATGCAAAAGTATACATTTTCACAAAGCATACATGCATACATATATATATATATATACACACACGGCATAATTGCGTTGACACACCGCTTCTCGTCAGATCACCGAAGTTAAGCAACATTGAGCCTGGCTAGTATCAGATGGGTGACCATTTGGGAATTCTAGGCGCTATATATGCTCTCCACTTATCTTGGCATTGTTTCCAGTTGTCCTGGACCTCCACTTGCCACTGGTATTTAACAATGCCGATTCAGGAGAGGTGTGGTTGGAGATTGCGCACCTCCTGCCACAAAAATTTAATGTGCAAGCAACCCTTCGTGGATATCCATAGTCTGTCCAAGACTGAAGGAGCCTAGAAACGTTTGTGTTTCTCTTTAAGAGAACTCCAGGCTCAGAGTACAAAAGTGCTATAATAAAATCTTATTTTGTATGCACAATAAAACTTGTTTTCATGAAGCTTGAAAAGAACAAAACATGTCAGGTTCTAAGAAGAAATAATAATAATAAAAAGAAAGAAATTGGTGCAAAGTAAACAAAGCACGATAGAAAAAACAAAAGATAAAAACAGAACAAGGTAAATGAAATAAGAGAAAGAGAGAAAAATAGAAGAGGGATTTATTCAACAACAACTGTGAGATACCTTTTCGCTCAGTAAAATTATATAGGTATATTAAAATTTAAAGGGACTATTAAAAGGAAAGAGCAGTACTTATCTTTATTGTTTTGTTTAAAGAGGCCACCAATATTCACGATGTATAGCAACTTTATTTAATCAACTTTGCAATTTAATTCCTAGTCACTGCCTGAAATCATTGAAACAAAACTAAATAAGAAAAAGAAGACAAAACTAATCGATAAGAAAAGACAAAACAAATCAAGAAAAGGCAAAACTAATTGATAAAAACAAGAAGACAAAACTAATCGATGAAAAAAAGACAAAACTGCAGGGTTGCCCACTTTAAAGTAGCTCAGAAAATGTAGTAGAGAGGAGGAACATTCTTTTATTGCTTAAATTACCTGTAGCATTGTTTAACTTACCTGTAGTGTTATAAAAGATTCTGAAAGTGCTCCCCGTTGACATCTATGCATTTCTAGGCACATTTAATAACATTTGCATATACTGCTTGTAGATCTCCTCTGGTGATTCTCCTGATAGTGTTGGTAATGTTCTCCTTTAGTTGGTCTAGTTTGCATAAATTTTTTCTTTTAAAGCCCCTCAAAGATAAAAATCACATGATGACAAGTCCAGAAACATGGTGTCCATAAACCTTCACCTAGTGTACCCTCTTCCATAAACGTGTCATGAATTTGTGTCAGTAATCTGTAAGATGTGTAGCATGTAGCGCCATCTTGTTAGAAAAAGATTACATTTTGTCTTGTGGTGTCAGTTGGTCGTTAAGAGAGAGATTAGATATATCGGGCTACTTTTAAGTGGGCCGCTTAATCTGAAAAAAAATTGATTAGAGAAAGATTAGAAAGATCGGGCTACTTTTAAGTAGGCCACCCTGTAATTAAGGAAATGAAGACAAAACTAATTAATAAGAAAAGAAGACAAAACTAATCGATAAGACAAGAAGGCTAAACTAATCGATAAGACAAGAAGGCTAAACTAATCGATAAGAAAAGACAAAACTATTCGATAAGAAAAGAAAATTAATTGAGAAGAAAAGACAAAATTAATTTCTTTGAAAAAGAAAAATGAAATGACTAATAACATTAATATTGCTACTAACAATACTACTACTATCAATAAGAAAATAAATTTGTATTAAAAATTAAAGAAATTTTTTCTTATTTATTATCAGTCATCATTAAGTGTAGTAAGCCTTCCCTTCTTTCCTCATAAAATGAAATTCGCAGACATTATTATTCTTTTTTGATTATTATCAGATGTTATTAAGATTAAATCTCTGCCTCTTTGCTTATAAAAATTTAACCTGTCATTAGTGATTTTTGAAGCAAGCTGGACACAGGTACGTTCGCTTTTAGTATGTAGATTAAACATGGTTAGATTTGACAAGGCTTTCACAAATTATCCTCATATAAAATCATAAATAATGAATATAATACATTGAAATAGTCATGAGGTGACAATGGTTCAGTGGTTAATGACACAGACTGAAAACCTGAATGTTCCATGTTTGAATCCAGTTCGCTCCACAAAAACACTTTCATCAATTCTCTACTGACATTGTGTCTAACCTTTTTGAAAGGACATAAATAAAATAAATGGTCATCCTTCTACTTCACACTGTTAAGAAACCAGTATAACTGAAATGGTGTTTCTTTTGTAACGTCACCCATTATGTCCCCTTTCGAGTTATTGTGTTTGACTATATTTTCACTGGGTTATTGTCCTCTTATATTAAAAAAAAAAAAATGAAAAAAAAAAGATGAAAACTAAAGAAAAATTATATGATGTATGTGCGACGAAAAAAAAAACATATTGCAAAAATCATAAATTGATCAAATAATTTTATTTTTAAATAAGATTAAATTTTATTAGCATCTGAAGAATGACTATCTCACTCGCCACTTTGCAAAAAAAAAATCCAAGAAACAAAGGGAGATAACTGAACAATGATTCATACTTACTAGATTTATGTTGTAATGCTTATGAATTGCATAAAAATGATTTTCTTTATAAAAATAAAATTACTTGATCAAGCTATATGATTTTTGGAATATGATATTTTTGTTTCATCACGAGTACATACATATGCATATTTTTCTTTATTTTTCATTTTTTAATATAGGGGAATTCTGAATAAGAACCTTTTATTTATATGAAAAAGGTATTTGTTTCAAACTCAAATACTCCTGACTAAATTTTCCTAAGGATAATTGTGATAATTGTTTGCTGTTAGGTATTATTGCATGTCAACCACTGTTGGGTCATTTTATGCTGAAATCGTACAGATATAAGATTGATTTGCAAACTAATTTGAATTTGAAAAAGTTTTTGTGTTGTATACTGCACTTGATCTTTCAAAATAGTCACCCATTTAGTATTGGCTCAATGGGATTTTACATCAGTGATTTTATGAGAACTGGTGTGACAATATGATTATAGTTGTATATCGTGATGATTGTAACAATTCCAGAAATTTTAAATAGTATTTAAATAAAACTGAACTTATTGGAAAAAATAAAATAAATAAATAAATAAAAAATAGCTAAGTGCAAGAATCCATGTAAAAAGACAGATGTACATCTATATACCATCTCAATGCAAGTAAAAGGTGGTTGTAAACCTAAGTATAGTACACATTGTCACTATCTTTTGTGGGCCGTTCCATGGAGCAGAAACATGGACGGAGAATGCTGCTACCTTTTTTATTATGAAATGAGTAGCAGTTGGTCCTGTGCTGCCCAATGAAAGTGTGATAGCGGAACAGTGTGATTGTGTGGATAATGATATTCTTGACAATGGACAAGCACAATGTTAGTGGAAAACTATGGTGAGATAGAGTCTCGACAAAATACTCGTCCCTTTGGAAGGGTTAGTGTTAAGAAGAGCATCCAACTGTTAAAATTTTTGCTTCAAATAATTTATCGCTGCTCTAAGTTTTCAAGGCTAATAGACGTCTGAGCATCTGCCAAAAGGCAGATCCATGCAAGCTATGGAAACCTGTCTACAACTGGATAGTCAGTCAAACAGAAGCAACTATGGTACATCTTTTGTCAATTCACATAGAAACTACAATGTGGAGCTGGGATGAAAAACTAAATGTAATTTAAATTCCCGTTGATAATGTGTGTCAGAATCACGTTCTCTTGCATCCTCTGTTGCTCAAGTGAGGGGGAGGTAATCAACCTATGAATATAACATGTCACCTGTTAATAAGTCATCTGACCAATGGTGAGCCATGGTCAGGTTGAACCATGATCTTGCTCAGTCATCGATATAGATTTATAGGTGCTTCTCCAGATAAATACTAATACCTTAAAAAAAAAAAAAAAAAAAAAAAAAAAAAAAAAAAGCAAATTCTACAAAAGCTATGTACTTACCTATTAGGTTGTTAAAAGACAATGCATCAAAATTTATGAAAACTGTTCGTGTATTTTTATTTTTATAAAATAAATCCCTGTGCAAATTTAGCAAACCATTCTTAACTTGGGGAATGGAAGGTTTTGTGAACTCTTTTCGTTTGGGTTATGTCCCACTGTACACTGACCTTACTGAAAACCAAAAGTGTCCAAACGATTTCATCGATAATTTTATTTCTTTGTTGTTTTTTAAAACAAAAATACTGGATTAATTTGCATAATTTTTTTATGTACAATTTTTTTAAAACCTAACACATAAGTACATAATAAACTTTTCATTTATTTTCTTTTTACAAGCAGTTTTAAGCATTGAAGTGAAACTAGATAATCACCAATTTCTATATAGAAAGAAAAGGCCCCTAATAGTTAAAGACAATGGACACTCCATCTAAGGATGCCTGTGTGAGGAGTCGACAGTGGAGTAAGAATTGCATGATCTTCTGAACTGGCATTGTTTGAGTCCAGTGGCAAGGAATGATGCAGGATAACTGGAAGCAATGCCAGAATAAGCAAAGAAAGACTAGTGTTATTTCTGAATTTTCCTTCTCTTAGATTAGTTGCACAGCCAAGGCTTGAAAGTCTAGTCTACCCTACTATTTAATTCATAACTGGAGCGACGATATGTGGATTTCTCAAGAGAATTTGTGAAAGTGATAAAGCCCTAATAGAACTCAAGCCTGGCACACAGGATTCACAGTCTGTGCCTGTAACAATTATAATTACACTGTTGTGTGTGTTACCTATTATTTTAACTTTGCAATTGTACAGCATAGTTAACAAGAAAAAAAAGTGAGGAACAAAACTTTATATAAAAAACTAACTGTTACCAAATGCAAGAAAATTTATTTTCTTACTCATATAATTTCCATACGTGTTTAATGATTGTTAAATTTATTATTTATGCACGTGTTATCGTTACTTTTACTTAGCCAAGTGTACATGGATTCAGTCATAGTTGTCAATTTTCATGTAAGAGAGGGAAGGCATTTGATTGTGAATTTTAGGCTCAAGAGATAGTAAAAAAAAAAAAAAATTAAGGAGTGGGTAGTAGAACTAAGTCTGAAATTTGCGATCAAGTCCTTCCAAAATCGGTAGCGATGATGAAATTCACATGTGCTTGGCTAAGTAAAAGTGACTATAACAAATACATAGATAATAAATCTTACAATCAATAAACACCTGTGAACATTATACAGATAGATAGAAAAGTAAGACAACTACAGTGGTATGATTAACAAAAAGTGTATTAGCAAAAGTATGTTACAGAAGTACACGTCATGATTCTGGGGGCCATAACTGCCACAAATCACTATCCAATAACATGTTAGATTTAACTATATTTATAGTCTCTAGTTAAGTCTACCATTTCTGGTATAGGTATATCAGCTTACTTCACAACAGTTATTCGTTATTTATTTATTTTTTTTTATTCTTTTAACTAGACTGTGCAGTCGCCTTTAACTAACAGAAAAATCCGTGTGCCGCCCTTCTTCTGTACATGGCCAACCATATCTAATTTTAGATTAACTCATGTCAGCTTGCTACATAGCAAACAAACACTTTGTTGAATAAAATGTACTTAACAAGTAAGGGCAGAGGGTTTTATGAGAAAAAAAAAAAAAAAGAAACACGTTAGATTAAAAAAAGTAACGCATTTACAAATAGGTCAGATGCATTTTTTTTTTTTTTTTTATCTCATTCAATGTTTACCTCAAGTTTATTTTAAAATGAAAACTCGTCACTTGTGCATTTAAGGTTTGGAAGACCTTTTCATTTTTTTGTTTGTTTGTTTGTTTTTGAAGAACTTCAAGGGGAGACAATTCAAGAATTTCTTAAAATTTATAACTTTTAATGATATTATTGATTTATTACAGAAGTTTAATTTTGTAAAATTTATTTTTTTTCTAGTTATGCATTTTTATATAATTGATCACTTTCATTCATATCAGAATTTATTTTTAGAGAGACCGTTGAGTAAAAAGTCTTTTTTTTTTTCTTTTTTTTAAGTCATACATTTTCAGAAAGAAATACAAAAAAATGGCTGTTGTAATTTATTTCAAAACTCTAATGAGTTTATAAAAAGTTTAACGTTTTATTCTAATTCAATAAATGTTCAGATAATGTTTGATTTTGCGTTATTTATAATTTAGTGTTTAGCAATGCATTACACAAAACTTTAACAATAATTGTCTCCCTTTGAAATTCGTCAAACTGAAAACCAAAAATTGTCCCCCAAACCTAAAATGAACACTTGCCCAGAAGTCTATTATATAAAAGGCCAGTACTGATCATGGTAAAAATAAAATATTTTTTTTATCTGAAGTATGACTTAGTAAACATATTGCTTGTATATATAAACAAGCCGATTTAAAAGCATTTTTTTTTTTTTTTAAGAACAATATTGGGTTTTAGAATTTATTAAAAAAATATAATCTAGTTTGGAATTTTTGTATTCTCTGAATTATATTTTGTTTTATAAATTTACATTTTAAATATTTTTCTACATACACAATTGCTGTTCCCATGAAAATGAGATGCAATTAAAAGGTGTTACTATTATTATTCTTATTTTCACTATTGGTTCAAGGCCATAAAAATAGGCTGTGCATATGTAAAAGCATACATGGCTGTGTTAATTCTGACACCAAATCTTCTGTATTCCAACTAATTCTAACAACCAATTCAAAGTTATGCAGAAATTACTTATAATAACTTTTTGAAATTCTTATGTAATTTTTTTTTAAATAAAAAAAGAAAAAGAAATCTTACTAAATTTCAAAGATACTATTTAAATGGTTCATAACTGATGGAAGAACCACACATTGGTTATTTGTTTTGTTTTTAAACATTTTGAGCTTATTATAACTTTAAATCAAAACTATTTCCAAACCTGTAAGAACTGCGAAACGTTCAGAGATAAATTGTGCTCATTATTTAAAGAATTGTTCAGTCTGATGCACCCTTCAAAGCAATTGTTGCAATTGATGACATTTTCTTGTATGTTGAAGAAGCGATTTTAATCTCAAACCATAAATATCAGATATCACATACAAACGAGGGAGGCGAGAGTATTTGCTGGTTAGAATGTTTGTGAATGAAAGAGTAAATAAAGAAGAGTATGATAATCTGAACAACTTTTTAAATAATGCAAAAAAAAAAATTATCTTAAAAGAAAATGAAGTGATATCCAGAATGTCAAATGGAGTTATCAGTTTGGGCCCAACCAGTGAAATTTCGGAAGGATAAACAACCCTTTAAATTTTCTTGTTAGCATATTAAAGAAAAAAAAAAAAAATACAAATTTCTTCATAATTTTTCTTAATGAAAAATCCTTACTATCTCAAAGTTCTTTATTTCCTTCCAAAATTGCTCTCTCTAGATCTTATTTGCAAAAGAAATCTATCCTGGTCTCTGAACTAGGAGATAAAAAAAATTGTAGTAATTAATTTAAACAATGACTTCTATCTACTACTATAGCTCTGACGAACTGCAAGCACTTGTACCACCTTGACGTAAATACCCCTGACAGACCCGACAAGCAGCTAAATCCCACCCTTTCACAGTAGAGACCCCTAGATGTAAGAGAGTCTTTTACTCCAGTAGTTTCTTCTCCAGAACTGCTAGACTTTGGAACTCCCTTAGGGGACCCTGCTTCCCCAACTGTACTGACATGCAGAAGTCCAAGTGTAACGTGAACCGACATCTTGCTGCTCAACTCCCTATATAGTACCCCTGTAGCTTATGTCCCTGATAGTAGCCCTCTACATGGAAGTGGCGATGTGCCTTGTTTGGAGTGAAAATGTTATAAAAAAATATATATATATATATCTAGCTACTTAGCAGAGAGAACACATAAATGTTTTTTTTTCTTTTCATATTTTCTATAAATAAATAAGAAATTTTTAAAAAGATTTTCACTTAATTTTATAATTTATTGCATTTAAGTGTAAACTAGTATTTCCAAATGTTCACTCTTCTAAGTATTATACAGACTCAACTATGTTTAAGTTCATTTTCAGTCGGATGCAAGCGACTCTATAAGTCACTCTGTCGGTCTGTCCGTAACACTTTTGTGCTTGGCCTTTTTGGTTAAGATCAAAGATCTGTTAATAGATGCTGTTCTTAGCTTTTTAAGGCCAAGATCAAAGTGTAGTATCTGTTCCGGCAGATACATCCTTTTGGTCAAGATCAAAGTGTAGTATCTGTTCCGGCAGATACTACACTTAAGATAATTTGTACCAGTCAATGGAGGGGAAACCCTCTATACTGGAACAATTATTATTTTTGGTAACCAGAGTGACCCCTTTTAGGGGAGCTGGTTTTTACCTCACATTAAAAACGGCCTTGTGCCTAATTTGCTCAGTGGGGGAGCAAATAAATACCATCTGTTCCGGCAGATGCTGCACTTAAGATAATTTGTACCAGTCAATGGAGGGGAAACCCTCTATACTGGGACAATTATTATTTTTGGTAACCAGAGTGCCCCCTTTTTGTCTCCTTTTAGGGGAGCTGGTTTTTACCTCACATTAAAAACGGCCTTGTGCCTAATTTGCTCAGTGGGGGAGCAAATAAATACCATCTGTTCTTACTACATGCTGTACTTATGTTAGTAACTTTGTGATGTAAAGTGAATCACTTTTCTGTATGAATTTAATGTAAAATGATCACCCACTTTACAACCAGTCAGTCTCAAAGCCATTCAAGTCACTCTCCAGGTCATTCAAGTTGTTTTTGAAGGATTCCAGTTATTTTTTAAACATTCAACTCATTCTTAAGGTCATCCGATTCATCCTTAAGTTCATTAAAGTCATTCTAAGTCATTTACTTTTTATTTATTTAAATCATTTCAGCCCATTTTTCGGTCATTTTAGTTTATCTTTAAGAATTTCATGTCAATCCTACATTCACGCATTCATTCATTACACGAGAGCACGCGACTAATGGCTATCGGCCTTGTTTAATGTGATCTAGCTATAATATTAATTGTTATCTTGAACTTAATACAGTAGTTTGCTTTTTCCCTCCAAAATTATTATTTTTTATTTTTTTTTTTTTTTTAGATTTTCTCTACAAGAAAGCTGTTCTCATGTTAAATTGATGTATTAAATTAAAATAATGGGTTTGGCATCTACAGGGGATTTTTATCCTCGGGCCCCCAAAATTAACATAGATTAGACCATTCCTGTAATGATCAGGTCCCTGTTGATTTTGTGGTGGGAGTAAAGTTCTGTGCAATTCTAGGAGGTCCATTCTCCCAGGCTTTGCCTTCTCTCATTAAGAAGGAAGTTAGTTTATTGCTAACCGCCTAAGGCGCTCTCACCGGGAAATGCCGATGGGGCTGCCCAGGCACTTTTTGCAGGTCAGAGTACCCCTCCTTGAGGGCGCTGACTTCTCAATCCTACTTTCCGACTCTGGCGTCACAGTTCTTCCAATGGAAGAGAAGTAAATAAAAGCCAATAATGTTCACGATTATGGGACAAAAATGTTAATAGCTTTAGTATTACTATTATTGAAGCCCTGTTCAAATTCTGAAAATAGAAACAAAAGATTCTATTATTTTTAGACAATTACATGTCAACAGCCTGAAAAAGTAGGTGACCAAGTCAATGATTAAATAAAGACAATATTTTAGATTTTAGAGTAGGGATATTACTTTCACAGAAGTTTAACATAAAATGATCATCCGCTTCCGGACCAGATAGCGTTACATTTAATGTTCAATGATCGCTCACTTCCAGGTCACCTGATGAGAATGATCATCCACTTCCAGACCAGATAGTGTTTTTAAGTTATGGTGGCTTCAAAGTGGGTGATCATTTTATGTTGAATATATGGAAAAATAATCACCCACTCTAAATATTATTTTTCTATTGTATCTATTTACTGCCAACTTTTTTAATTTGTTTACATATAATCACTTAAAAAGTAAAATTTCATTTTTTCTTTTTTTTTTTTTTTGTGAATTAGCAAAAAGTGATGAGTTGTACTTGGACTCGTTTCTTAGCCTTTTGGTTTTTTGATTGAATGTAGTATTTGTTTCAATACTACACTCAATCTTTTCTCGTCCTGTCGGTGTAGGAAAAATTCTTTTAGACTGAAACAATTCTTTATTTTTGTTCCAATCCAGTGTTTCTATTTGCGGGGGGGGGGGGCATTAAAAAACGATCTTTTGTCTAACTCTGCCCTTGTGAGGAGGCAAGTAAATAGGAACGGTTTTACTAGTTTTCTTATTTTTTTCATAAAGGGACAAGGGTTGTTTAAAACATTAATCCATTGTAAAATGATCCCTTATTTATCTGTAAATATTATTGTAGGTTTTTACCGTTTTTTAAAAATAATTTAATTATACCAGGCTCTCTACGACTCCGTATTTCAGGAGTAAAAAAAGAGCTAACTTTATACTGAATTAAAGAGGAAATCTTCACGGCTTGTAAGTTAGGGCTTATTTTAAGACAAATTAACATTGGAAATAATTATCCCCCTCCCTTTACACGCCTCCCCTAAAAGGGGTAAACAAAAAGAACTTGTTTTTTCTAGATAATTGTTAACTTTCCTAACAAAACTTTTAGAGGGTGTGTAATTCGTCCGAAGTTTCCAAAATTTTGATTTAAAAAGTTTCTTTTCATGAAACCAAACCAAGCACAACATATACGCACACGAAACAAGTTTTTTTTTTGTTGTTGTTGTTCTTTTTTAAACTTGTAGTTTTTAACACTGTCCAAAATTAACATTAAACTTATTTCAAGCAAGGCAAATAAAGCAAGTTTGCCTGATTGACGACCGGTGTTACCCTTTTTGTTGCATAGCTCTTTCAGGTGGTTAAGAACAATTTTTTTAAAAATTGGATATATATGTATAAAATCCCTTAAAAAAAAATATGTGTATATTACATAATTGCAAATACAAATACATACTACATATATACAGGATTCATTGTCTTCACATATTTGAGAGAGTGTGTGTGTGTGAGTGTGAAAAAGACTGTGTGTATGTGATATGATATACAGAATGTGTATTGGTGTGTGTATACGATATACAGAATCAGTATGCTCGTTTCAGGTTGCAGGGTAAATGATAGCTGGCATTGAAGAAACAACATTGCTTCTTCAGCAAAGTCAATAATCTTTTGTCTTTCCATTTGTTATTTTTTTTTTTTTTTTTTAGGCATTTGTCTCTCCAATGCAATCGAAACGGTTTTTACAATATTGCATCACAGCATTCCCTCTGAATCCCCATATTTGTTACTTTATTAAGGTTGAGAAGAAGAGTATAAAAAGAAAATATTAATTTAACAAGCTTTGCTTAAATCAGAATTTATAGGTTTGTGGATTTGGGAGAAAGTTAGAACCAGAAAAGAATGCACAGATTAAAATATAATTAAAAAGAAAAACCTTATTTTTGCATGTCTTGCATGTATTTAAAAAAAAAGAAAAAGAAAAAGAAAAGATTTATAAATATTTAAATTCGTCTTGTGTAGTGTGTTGAGTATTCAGGCTTTTTTTTTCACTTTGATGATTATTATATGAATTATTTTAATAGAAAAGTCGTTAGGAAATTATTCAAAAAAAGTTTTTTTTTTTTTTTTGTTTTATCCATTCAGTTTTGACCTGTTTGCATGAAAACAACATTTAAAAAAGTTCTAAGCATCATTTAAATAATTCGGACTACTGTTCTTGAGTGTAATTTTCACAACGTTTTAATCGATGTAACCTTCAACCTTTTCAATTGTATCTTGTCGAACTCTGGAGTCTTTCTGTCAAACTCAGGAATCTGCGCAGAATTTCAAATGGAATTCTTTATTTAATCCACGGTGGAAGTATGCTCTTTTTTTTCCATCAGCCATGACCAGGTAGAAGTCCTAAGTAATTCACAATTGTATCTTGTCAAATTCTGGAATCTTTCTGTCTTGCAGACCCGTGGTGTACTTGGTATAAAGTACTTGGTAAAGTTCAGTTATAAATTATACTGTTCTGGAGGTTGATGGTTCAATCCTCAGTGCAGGCAACACTCGAAAATACAATTGCGAAATGGCTGACAGAACAAGAGCATGCTATCGCTGTGTATTAAATAAAATATTAAAAATTTTGTGCACATTCCCAAATTCGACAGAAAGATTCCAGAGTTTTACAAGATACACATGAAGAAGGTTGGAGGTTGCATCGACTGAAACGTTTGGAAAAATAACACCCAAGATGAGAACAGTAGTCCGAATAATTGAAAAAAAAACAAAACATGAATAACCAATCTTTGTCTCAAAAATTTAGAAACATAATTTCTAAACCAAAGGTCTCCAAACTATGGACTGCGGGTCAGATCTGGCCCGCCAAAGTCTGGCCTGTGGAGCTATTATGGAAGACATAAAAATATCTATGAAAAATTATTTAAAAAAAAAATGGAAATATGTGAAAATAGTGCGGTGTTTTTATTTTTTTTTTTTTGTTTAAATGAAAAATGAGGGTTTTTTTAGAATCAGTTTTTCACTAAAATGCAAAGTTAATGAGCAAAGCGGTATAAACACGTCCAAGTCATTTTTTTAAATTTTATTTTGGCCTGTATAACTCTAAAACGTCAATAATATGGGCGATACCCTCTCCCCCGTTTGAAAACTTTGACCCCCCCCTTGTTTTGATGGAACAAGAGAATTTATTAAATAAAAGGGGTTTGCTGTAAATAGTAATTGAGCAAAAACAATGCTAGATTAGAAATGAGTAAATAGACACGTTAAGTGTTTAGTCTTTACTCACTTATGTACTTATTCAATTCAATATGTCAAGTGAATTCGTTTAAAACTTATTTTAAATATCACTTTTCTTCAACACAAATAGATCGCACATTCATCATAGAAAGAGCAGAGGTAATTGCTTCTGACTAACTTCCATTTCCTTTCAAATAAATACGTCAGAAATATTAGTTCCCTTTATCTTTTTTTTTTTTTTTTTCACGTTTCAGCTGGTGTAAACTCCAATTTACTTCAGATATATCTTTTCAAACTTGGGATTCTTTCAACTAAAAATAAAATATAGCATTACCTCATGGAAATTGCCAGAAATTTTCAAAGCTTGCAGGGAATTTTTGAATACTGTGAATATTCAAAACGAAGTCATGTTAATGAAACGAGGGATGCAAGTTCTCTGCTCCTTATCAGAATTCCGCTGTTTTTGTAATCCAATTTTTCCCCATGTGGCTTGATTTTATTTCTCTTTCTTTCCCTCACTCTCTCTTTCTCTCACGCTTTATCTTTCTTTTTATTTTCCTGTTTTTGTTCTCTTCCTCTTTCTTGCTGTCACGTTTTGTCTTGCATTATTTCACCTGCCTTTTCTCTCTTCCTAAAAGTGTTAATTTTGCCATACTTCAAACGATTCATTTGCAAGAATAGGAAGAAGACTTTTTGTTTCATTAATGAATGTCTTCCTGCTTCCTTTAAAACAATGCTTTAAGTATGAAAAAAAAAAAAAATGTACCGCCAATTAACACCCTTCGTAAATTATACCCTTCCCTGTAAGAAAATGAGATTCTACCTTTTTTAGGCGATTGTGAGTGAATACCTTGGTCTCCTACATTAAAAAACTCACCTAGATTTCAGATTTTTTTTCCCTTTCCTTTAGTCATTCACATCCTTGGTGAAAGTTAATTATTTCTCCCCCTTAAAATAATTTAACACCAAATTCAATATGATCACATTAAAACATAGCAAAAGTAAAAAAATATAAGCAAAAATAAAATATAATATTACCGGTTATAGTCAAGTTTGTCTGTTCTTTTTTACTTCTGGTTTCTGCTATTCATTTGGCTGGATAATCAGGCATGTTTAAGCAGACAAGCAAACCATTCTTAAAAGGAGGGGAGGGCTTTCATGTTACCTAAAAGGAAGATAATCATCAATCGGAAGGGACCATATCTTGCTTGTCACTATCGTCTTGTCTACAGAGCAGAAACCGGAAATTAAAAAGAGCAGACAATCTTGACTATAACCACATTATATATGGCATAATCATGTTGACACACCGGTTCTAAAGTTAAGCAATGTTGAGCCTGGTTCGTACCAAATGGGTGACCATTGTGGAAATACTAGGTGCTTTATGTTAGAGGACATTGACACCCTCCTGCAAGAACTGCAAAAACTTACGTCGTCATCTCCAGCGATTGGGATATGCATGCGATTGGAAATTGTTTGTGAATTTAATATTCCCTTTGACACTTTCTCCTTTGAAGCAAGTTGGTTCAACCTGCCTCCGGTGAATACTGCTGATATATAACCGCATTACCTTATGGAGATTTTCGGAAATTATCAAAATTTGCTAAGAACTCTTAAGTATTCTCTATCTCATCTGTCCTCTGGTCTGGATAACTGTTGAGGCATCAAAAATGACCCGGCAAATAGGTTTCTCCAGCCCTTCTGATTTTCTACCTTCCCTGTTCAGCCTATCCTCCCTCTCCTCTTTTTTGTCTGCCTGTTTCTCTTCTTCCCTATATAGTTCCTTCAGAGATCACGTGACATAGCTGTATCACATTGTTTTCCTCTTCTTCAGTGATCTTCATATGACAGATTGAAGATTCCTGAGTTCGGCAAGATAGGTCACAGGTAACATTCGCCGAAGGTCACAGAAGAAGGTCACAGGTAACATTGGCCGAAACGTTGTGTGAATAACACTCAACTACTTATCTGTCTATTTTATACTTCGTCATTTCTAATATGGTCTTGTATGAGATGCTGAAGATCTTTTGTAAGCATCTCATCTCCATGGCTTGTAGCCTTCTCTCTGGGTCCGCAGTTAGGGTCTCCGACTTGCATGCATACAAAAATATGGAGCGTCACTTAGATAATGCAAACATTAAGAATATAAATGAAAAGAAACCGACAGAAAGATTCCCAAGTTCGACAATATGCATCTGAAGAAGGTCAGAGGAGGTTACATCGGCTGAAACGTTGTGAAAATAAACAAGATGAGAATAATAGTCGAAATAATACAAATTATGAATCCTCATCTTAAAAATTCCGAAACAAAGATTTTTTTGTTGGTGTTCATTCTTAATTTCTAATTTTTTCCCAATAAATTTACAAGTCTTTAATTAACTCAGATTAATCAAAGCTTTTTAATCTCTACTAATTTCTTAATTTCTAATTTTTTCCCAATAAATTTACAAGTCTTTAATTAACTCAGATTAATCAAAGCTTTTTAATCTCTACTAATTTCTTAATTTCTAATTTTTTCCCAATAAATTTACAAGTCTTTAATTAACTCAGATTAATCAAAGCTTTTTAATCTCTACTAATTTCTTAATTTCTAATTTTTTCCCAATAAATTTACAAGTCTTTAATTAACTCAGATTAATCAAAGCTTTTTAATCTCTACTAATTTCTTAATTTCTAATTTTTTCCCAATAAATTTACAAGTCTTTAATTAACTCAGATTAATCAAAGCTTTTTAATCTCTACTATTTTCTTAACTGCCCCTCCTTTTTGACCTCTAATAAAACGCATTTTTGTTCCAATTGACACTGTACATGTTTTAGTATTTAGTTCTCGAATATATTATTGGTTCAGCAGAGGTATTCTTCCATTATCAGAGCGCATCAAACCTGCACATTTCTTATTGGTGCAGTTTTGATACAGAAAACGTTTACTTGATGACAACCGGTTTTGCTATTAAGGCACGAAAAATTAAGGTACAACAAATTAAGGCACGACAATTCTCAATTGCTGAATCTCGATTGGTGTGATATTAAGGCGCAACAAATTAAGATTTAACAATTAGCTCCTACTGTTTGTTTTTTTGTTTGTTTTTTTTTGCTAAAAGTAAACAAGTTTCTTTTTTTTAGACTTAGAGGGAATATTAAAATATTAAAAAAAAATACCAGTTAAACATAAGAAAAAAAAAGTTCCCTTAAAGTTAAAAGAACTTTATTTACTTTATAAAAAATCATTAATGTTTTTATGTAGGAAGTGTTTGTTCTTTCTTTTTTATAGTAAAGGCTAAAAGAAAAAGTTAATGTTTACCAAAAGAAAAAAAAAAATGACAACGTAAAATAAATATAACGAATTATTTAATTCCCCCAAGTTTCGGCCCATCAGTCTGGGGAATGGGGGGGGGGATCTGTTTATTTATTTTTTTTGTACAAAGGTTTATAGTGAAGAAAAACCCCAAAACAAAAACATTATGGCTGTTCGTCTAAACCAAAATCGGTTACTTCATATTCTTGACATGCTTAAATATCACATGAATAGTGAATAAACAGAAGACATTTGTCGTGCCTTCATTTGTCGTACATAAATAGTAAAACCCGATGATAACTAGAGATTTTTTGGCATTTGTACACTAGTAGGACGGAATCACTTCTTTGGTTTTCAGTTAAGATAAAAGGAGATTGCATAGCAGGGGCAGACAAATGCAATTTCAGGACCGAATTGAAAATCTAACAATAAATGCATGTTTTTTTAAAATTATTATTAATGCGTGTTCTTTTTTTTTTGTTGTTTTTCTTGAGAAAGTTTTTTTTTTTTAAATAAATATAAGAAACTTATAAGATAAACTGATTTTTTTTTTTCAAAACAAAATAGACACTTTCATTTTTTAATGAAATTTGAACATAAAGTATTTGTAACACGTTTCTAGAAGTAAAATGAAAATAAAAAAAATATTTTGTATTATTATAAGTTTCCTATATTTATTTTAGAAAAACTTTCTAAAAAAAAACAAAAACAAAAAGAAACCATGCATTTATTTTCAATTCAGTCTGTCTGCCTCTGTTATGCACTCTCCCAATGTCCCAATTGAAAACCAAAAAAGTGATTCTGTCCGAATAGTGAATTTTTTCATTTTATAAATATATATATATTTTTTTTTTAAATAATGAATAAAATAAAATGAAAAAAAAATTTTTTTTTTCTCCTAAAAACTTGTTTTCACATTATCACCAAATGTGACTCTTTTTCTCCTTTGCTGTTTTTATATGTAAATAGTCAAAGACAGAATTTATCTAAGCAGGCTATTTCATAAGAAAAAACATACAAATTTCACCTCTTTCATAGTTGGATGAAATTGTATAAATAATAAAATCCATTTTTTTTTTTTTTTTTTTTAGAATAGTGGCTCCACAGAGAAATACAGTTTATCTTCAGCCTTGGTGCACAGAAGAACCATAATACTTGACTTTGCCCTATAAACTTCCAGATTCTAAAAAGAAATCACGGTGCTTATGCAGTCTAACTAAGACATTAAAAAACGAAGATAAAGAAAAATCGCTATGATGTACATGCCAGATATGGAATGAAGTTATTAAAAAAAAAATGGCTTAATTTGATCATGTAGGTTTTTTAATATTTTACCGAGGAAAATCAAATATCAGTGCGAGTGATCACAACGAAGCCATCTTGGCACTTTTCAGCTACAAGGAAGGGGCTGCAGGAGAGATAACTCTGTCTAATTCTTATAGTTTCCCAAAACGGACATGAAGTTCTAATAATTTTAATAAATTTTGAAACGATTTTATGAAAAAAAAAAAAAAATAAAAAGAATAAAAGTATACTTAAAATTATTCAAAACTGTAAAAATAATCTTGTAAAATTTTGGCAAACTTCAAGAATTAGATGGAGTTATCCCCTGGCGCTCCCACACCCTCATAGCTGGAATTGCCAAAATGGCCCCATCGCAATTACTCTAACTAAAATTTGATTTTACTCTGTAAAAATAACAAAAAAAAAAAAAACTATTTAATCAAATGAAGCGTTTTTTTTTTTTTTTTTTTTTTTTTTCATAACTGCATTTCATAATGGGCATCTACGTCATAGACATTTTTCTTTATTTTTGCTTTTTTAAATGTCTTTACTAAACTGCATAAGCACGGAAATCATTTTCAAAACGACATTTTAAGCCTTCCAAACCACAGTTGAATTATTCAACGGACATAATGTCGGACATGTTTGTTTTTATTATTCTAAGTAAAAAATTACGCTACTTATTATTTTTTTCATGGATGTTGAAGGTGATTTTTAAACCTTTAATAATTTTAATAGAAAATAAATTTTGGCTATAATTTAAGTTTATAGAAAAAGTCAAACATTACGGTTCATTTGTGCCCCTGAACCAAAGATAAAAAGTATACGTACTTGTTTACATTGGTGATCTTTTAAACCAACGCTTTTCAGGTGAAAACATTATCACCCACTTGCTTGTCATGGCAAAATTAGTACAAATTCTAAAAATTATGAAAAATGATCCAAGTTAAGATGTGCTAGATGTATTTTTTTTTTTTTTTAACAAAAAAGCATGCACAATTATGAACATGTTTAAAGATGGCGATCCCATAATTTAAGTCAGGGGAGATAATTCTGTAAATTTTATTTTTACTTATTTTACAACTCAATCATTTTTTCATAATCTTTTAAATTTATACTAATTTCGCTAGTACACGTTAGTGCATAATGTTTTCACCTGAAATGCGTCAATTTAAAAGATCACCAATGTAAACAAGCACCCAAGTATATCTTGGAGGAGCCATTAACCTAGAAAAGAACTTTTAAAAAATCTCCGTGAGAAACTGTATGGTTCCATTTTACTATAGGGATCACTGGAATATCTCGCTCATTTCGCTTAATATTTGATCAAATGTTGAATAAAATCGTTTGTTGTTCTGAAATAAAATTCTAATTTACTTTTTAACTCAATAAAATTGAACTTTTATGCCAAGTTTGTACTTGTCATGACTCATTTCTTTTTACTAATTTATAACTTATCGACTAATGTTTTGGTGCTTGTTAGGATAGAGTTGACAGACCGATTTTTTTGAATATGTGGTTTTAAGCAAAGACAACAGCACTTACTTAATGGTCATGTCGAAAATAGTAATGTATCGAAAAATTACAAAAATTCATCGAATAGAACAACTGCTATGGTGTTTTTAGTTAAAAAAAAAAAGTCTATCATTATGGTCTAAAACAATACGTCAGCCATTAAAGTGGAAAAAAAGGGAGATAAGTATGTTCCCTGTATTCGCAATCTTCAAGGTGTTCACATCTAGGAAACATGCCATTTCCCCCCTCCCTAATTTTCTGTAAAAGTTACTCTTAACTATAAATAATTTTCTACTCAATGAATTTTCGTAATTTTTTAATATATTGATATTTTCAACATAAGTTGTTTTTGCTTAAAACAACATATTAAAAAAACACCCAGAACCAGAAAACAGTCTGTTGACTATCTTCACAAGCACCAATGTTTTAATCTGTTCATTTCTGCTTTTAAATGTGTTAAATTCCAATGAGAAAATGTTCAAAGTTTATTTTTGTGTCGAACAATTTGTGTGTGTGTGTGTAATAAGATTTTGAAACAAAAATATTTTGCTAGAAAAAAAAAAAAAAAAAAAGACAAAAAAATGTCTGCCAGTGATTAAAATATGTAATTAAATTAAAGTTATATTTTCAACACTTTGAAAAGTAAATTAGAATTTTTATTTCCGAACAAAAAAATCCAATTTAAGACCAACAATCTTGTTCAAGCATGTGGTTGAAAAACAATCGCAATAGGGGCGATATTTCAATGGTACCAATATTATAATTGAATCAAAGATTTTGTATGCATGTATACTTTTTCCATGCATAGAAGCCTGGAAATAAATCAATTTAAGGAAATTTTGTGGGCGCCATTTTTTTTTTCTAAAATAATCAAGGATCAGGAATTGATATTTAAACAAAAAGAAAAAGTGTCCACTATCAAATTTCCCCACTTGCACTGCCCCCCTGATCGCCCTCCAAAAATAAATAGATCCAATAAAGAAATTATTTATGATTTTTATTGATCTATGGTAGAAAAATGATGTGATATTATTTTTTTTCTATTTGACAAAAAAAAAAAAAAAATTTTCAAATGCAAATTGGACAATAATAAATTTTGATCAAGAGATTGTCCTATTCTTAACCACGTCTTCAAATCTTGCAATGTGACTTAAATGTACAAAATTTGATCAATAAATGAAAGGGTCTCTGTTGATATACGTGTAGAATCATTGTATTTTATTACTAGCTGTTCCTGCCCAGAGTTGTCCGGGAATCTTTGTTTACTTTTCTCTTTTTCATCTGTATAATTTTTATTTTATCAAAGGACTATTTTTTTTCCTTAAATGGGATTTTGAAAGTAAAAATTTATTACAGTGTCGTTTGGTCGTTAAATTATTAACTGAACCAAATTGTTATAACACTATAACTAATTTTGATAGGATAACATTGTTTTTGTTTCTATTTATAAAATTATTGGTTGTAAATAACTTCCCAAACTTATAATCTTTTAATATAAAAAGATTTGCTAAAAAATAGTCAAAGTCAGAAAAGACTTTATATATAACAGTTTAAATGCTTCTAAATTCCTTTTAAATAAACAAAAGAGGTTACAAAGTAATTCATTCTTTCTTTCCAATAATTAACGATTACAACGGAAGATTTATTCATGAAAAAAAAAAAAAAAATACAGGAATGCATTCAGGTGAATTTAATTTCATTATTAAATAATTTTTTAGAATAGAATTTTTTACAATTTATGCTATTCAATTTTTTTTACCTCAAATATTTGCTTAATAGAAAATAGATGAAATATTAATTTGCTAAGTCAGACAGTCACAATAAAAAATACACACAAACATAAATGTCTTATAATTTTATTAATATAAAGATTAGAATAAGAGAAAATGTTATTATATCTAAATTGAATAAGTTTCTTTTTATTTACAAGGGTTTAATAGTCTCCAAATGTTTTTGGTTTTAATGATATTCAAATTATTTTTTTTTTATGTAATTGTTATTACAGAAAAAATAATGGAAAAAAAACACACCTGACTCCAAGTTTTGATAAAACCTTTCCTTGCTCTTTTTCTGTGTGTTTTTCAGTCATTGCAAAACCTTGGATTTATTTTTCCTTTTCAGAAAATGAAGATGTCCTTCTTTATTTGGTATTATTGGATTACCGAATAACAAAAAGGAATGCGACACAATAACAGAATCTGGAGAGTAACAACTCAACTTTACAGATCATTTCGTTTTTCAAACATTTCTTTTAACTTTAAGTTTATTTGTACGAGAAGAAAGTCTTTGTTCATTGCATGGTCTTTATTTTATTCCTAGCACAACTACCCAGCATTATCTGGGGTTCTGGATAATAAAATATAAGGCTTTAAAGTCTACATAAAATCTCATTGTTTCTACATAAAAAAAAAAAAAAAACAGTGAAAATTGCAGTTCTCTTATATACTTACGTATCAGACAAAAATATATATCTACACTAAAAATTAAGGAAAATTATCGAGTAGAAATTTATTAAAAAGTAAAAATCAGTTTTATCATATTTTGCCAATCCGCCGTTTATTATTACTTGACTAAAACTCAGATTGACCCCCCCCCCCGTGTTTTACATTTACTTGCACTCTTCTCAATGGTGATTCGGCAAAATATAATAAATGCGATTTTTTATTTTTAACTAGCAAGGAGACCCGACGTTGCCCAGGATTGAATGATGATCAACGAATGATCCACACTCCCATATTTTTTATTGCCATCGAAATCGGTGAAATTGCCCATTTTTTAAAATCAAATCAATTGATTGCCTGCTCTAGTTGGGGGCACATCGTGGTGCACCAGGAGAAAGCTTCACATGCCCCTCCGCAGTGACTTAGTCGACAATACATTGTAGTCTACATTGCACTGTAGAGAACAGTGTTGATTTCATAAAATTATTTTTTATACATAATGGCTGGAATTTAAGTTTCAAATAAAAAAATGTTAATTTTATATGTCGGACCTTTCGGTATGTGTGGTAATAAAACTCCTTAAACGCACTTGTAATGTTAGGCTGTGTAAGGAGTTAGCTTTTGTCAAAATCGCCTGTTCCTTCTTTCATCAGATTTTTTTCGATTATCGATACTTATCAAAAGCATTCTGATAAAAAAATATATCTTAGAACACTGTCAGGCACATAAAATGTCTTTGTGTGAAATATCAGAAAAATCGTCCCAGCCGTTTTCGAGTCCATAGAGAACGAACTCGATGGAGATAAAAATGCTATTTAATAACTTTTTTTTTAATTTTTGGTGTGGACACCTGTTTTTAGCTGATACGTAAGTATATCAAAGAATTTTGCTGTTAATTTATTTAAAACTGCGATTTTCAATTGTATTTTTTGTGTAGAAGTGTGGTGTGGTTGCCGGCTGTGGTAGTATCGATTTTCGAGGACGATAGTGTCTTTGATTTTGTCAAGAATCAACCCAACAATTAATATAAGTTGGGTATAAATGTTAGGTTTTACTGAAGGAATAAAATGAAATATATATATATATATATATATGTCTTATTTGTAGTATTCCGAATTTTACTGGGTTTATGTAATTCAGTAATCGTTCATATACCAATGAATTTTAAGCCAAAAAAGAAATGACTTAAACTGTAAGCTACAAAATTATCATATTTCATAATTGAGCATTCATATACTGTTTTAACAAAAACCAAGACTTCAAAGAATGGGTTGATAGCAACAAAAAGTGTATTTCATTGTTAGTTACAATTGTTTCAAGACCATTTGGACAAATTCAAACATTATGTCGTTCGAAAATTTTCACAAGAACAGCCTTTCTTCAGACATATTGAAATATTTTCCATAATGTTTTATTGTTAAAGTGTTTTTTTTTTATTCAATAAGTTTGAAGGAAGGCAGTTCTTGTGAAAATTTTCAAACGACATGTTTGAATTTGTCCAAATGGTCTTGAAACAATTGTAACTAACAATGAAATATACTTTTTGTTGCTATCAACCGATTCTTTGAAGTCTTGGTTTTTGTTAAAACTATATATATATATATATATATATTGTTACATTTTCACCACAAACAAGGCACATTGCCACTTTGGTGTAGGGAGCTACTATCAGGGGCAACAACTACTAGGGTACTATGTAGGGATTTGGGCAGCAAGATGTCGTATGTGTGTGTGGGTGTGCATATTAAAATAAAAATAAAACATTTAAAGAATAGAAGCAGGGTCACCAGGTAGCAAGTGCTACCTGAAACAGAATTTTGTAAATGTAAAAATTGAGAAAGATGAAATTTCATAACAAAATATTTTATACAAGAGCTCAAAATATAAAAATTACTTTCTGTCAACTGTACAAACACGTGTTTTGGAAAGAAAGATGGGTTAGTAGTCCCAAGTCAAAATGTTCATCCGTGTAAGTATATGCATATGCGATTATTTAGCAGTGTGGCATTGTACATACACTTGTGCCCGATATTATTCATACCCCCCCTTGAAAATTGAGTTTATTAGGTGTAACTTTGTAAGAATTTATTGTTTACGTCCATATTGATACATATTCTTAATAAACCTCTTCTGATCATTTTCGTCATTTTAAAATCTCCGGATACTTGTAATAAAAGAAATATACAGCTATTTATAAAATCTGCAATGTTCAAAAATAATCATACCCCCTTATTTTTCCAGTATTAATCGAGTTTCTGACTGTTTGTTTCCTGTTTGATTCTTTATTTTTTTTTTTTTTATTTATTATATTTTCACCCCAAACAAGGCACATTGCCACTTTGGTGTAGGGGGCTACTATCAGGGGAAACATCTACTGGGGCACTATGTAGGGATTAGGGCAGTGAGATGTTGGTTCACGTTGCACTTGAACTTATGCATGTCAGTACAGTTGGGGAAGCAGTGACCTGGAATGGAATTCCAAAGTCTAGCAGTTCTGGGGAAGAAACTACTGGAGTTTTTTTTTTTTTTTTTTTTTTTATTTATTCAATTTTCACCCCAAACAAGGCACAGTGCCACTTTGAAGCAGGGGGCTACTATTAGGGAATTAATTAGCGGGGTCATTATGAAGGGAGAAGAGTAGAAAGATGTTTGTTAACATTACACTTGAACTTCTGCATATCATTGCAGTTGGGAAAGCAGAATCCCGGAAGGGAGTTCCAAAGACCCGCAGTTCTGGGGAAGAAACTATTGGAGTAAAAGGCTTTCTTGCACCTAGGGATCTCCACTGTAAAGGGATGAGACTTAGTAGCTTGTCGGGTTTGTCGGGGGTAGTTACGTCGGGGAGGTACAAGTGTTTGCAGTTCGTCAGAGCATTCACCATTAAAGTATTTGTAGAACAGGCAGAGGGATGCAACATCTCGTCGATGGGACAGAGGTTGAAGCCCAGATGACAGTTCAGGACCTATCAGGTTTGCGACTCTTTTTTGAACCCTGTCCAGGAGCGAGAGACAAGCAGCAGATGCACCAGCCCAGATGTGACAACAGTACTCCATACATGGGCGAATGGTTGCCTTATAGAGGTATAGGATACTGGCAGGCGTAAGTAGTTTTCTAGCACGGTAGAGGGAGCCAACCTTCCTTGCAGCAGCCTTGGCAATGCTCTCAATGTATCTATTCCAGTTCATATTCCCTGTAAACGTTAGGCCGAGGAGTTTAAAAGAAGTACTTTCAGGCAATGTGTTCTTGGCCATTGCTATTGGTGGTAGAGAAGGTTTCTTGCAGTTATTGAAGGAAACAAGCTTAGTCTTAGCAGCATTGAATGAGACCAACCATTTTTGTCCCCATTCCACTACGGATTGGAGGTCATCCTCTAGTGTTTCTGCCATTTTCTTGGATATGTGTTCATTTGTTTTCCCCTCATATCTGTTATAGAGAGTGGTGTCATCGGCAAATATACCCATCTCCGAAACAATATTATCAGGGAGGTCGTTTATGAATATCAGGAACAATAGAGGTCCAAGGATAGACCCCTGAGGCACTCCCGCATTTATGTCATATTGTTTGGATGTACGTCCGTCGAGGACAACTTTGATTTTTCTATTACTTAAGAAGGATTTAATTACGTTATGAATTCTTCCAGTGATTCCATATGATCTAATTTTCCTTAGAAGACCATCGTGCCATACCCTGTCAAAAGCCTTAGATATATCAAGGGCCACCGCTCTACCCTCCCCTGTTTTATCCAATGAACGGTATATACGTTCAGAAACTACAGTTAAGATATCTGCTGTTGAACGGGCTTGCCTGAATCCATATTGTTTGTCAGTCAAGAGTTAATTTTGAATGCTTTTATACAACCTTTGATTAATTTCATTTCGTTTTTTGCATTTTTCAGAAATTAAAATGATATCAACTGAAAAACAACAAAAAGAATAAAAATTATTAGAATGGGGAAGAAAAAAGAGCTTAGTAATGATCTTAGGACTAAAATTGTGAATTCACATAAGGATGGTTTAGGTTACAAGTCAATTTCCAAGAAATTTGAGGTCCCTACAGCAACAGTACAGAGCATCATCAAAAAATTCCAGAGCCACCACACAACAAACAACTTGATTGGTAGAGGAAGGAAAAGGAAACTGTCTGCTAGAGCCACCAGAAATATTGTAAGAAGTGTTAATGCAAATCCAACCACCACTACTAAGGACATTTTAGAAAATCTGGAGTTTTCTGGCATAAAAATATCAAGGCAAACATTGCAAATGACTCTGCATGAAAATGGTCTGAAAGGAAGAAGACCAAGAAGGACTACATTGCACACCGGAAAACACCTTGCAGCACGTCTAAAGTTTGCTAGAACCCATGTGAATTCTCCAGAGTCCGTTTTCTCAAGTATTTTGTGGACTGACGAATCAAAAATTGAATTGTTTGGCCATATGGATGCTTCTTACGTTTGGAGGAAGAAAGGAGAAGCTTACAACCCAAAGAACACCATACCCACGGTGAAACATGGTGGTGGTAGCCTAATGTTTTGGGGCTCCTTTTCAGCTAGTGGTCCAGGTAGTTTGGTCAAGATAGATGGAACCATGAAGAAGGAGCAATATTTGGAGATACTCCAGAAAAACATTAGACAGGATGCGGAGAAGCTCCATTTAGGACCAAATTGGGTCCTTCAACAGGATAATGATCCAAAACATACTGCCAAAATAGTCAAGAAATGGTTTGAGGATAATCAAATTAATGTTTTGGAATGGCCTAGCCAGAGTCCCGACCTGAACCCTATCGAAAACCTCTGGCACATATTGAAAACTGAGGTTAAAAAGCGGAAACCTAGAAATTTGAGGGATTTGGAGAACTACTGCATTGAAGAATGGTAAAAAATCAGTGTTGATGCTTGTAAAAACCTTGTTGATAAATATCCAAAACGGTTACAGGCAGTTATTAAGAATAAAGGGTATGCTATTGACTATTAGTAAGAGAGGTATGAATAATTTTGAACTAGTGGCATTATTGTTTTTCTTTGTATAATGTTTCAAACTTGCATAATTTATTTATTTGTTGAGTTTAAATTAAATGCTTATGCTTGATTTATTGTTTGAAATCCCTTTAATATTGTCTACCTTCTGGTTTGAGCAATATTCTTATAGAAATCTCAAAGATCCGAGGGGTATGAATAATATCGGGCACAAGTGTACGTGTGCACAGGTTTGCGTTGTTCTTGTTAGTTCGTTTGTGAGTAGATAGTAATTCGTTTCTGTTCACCTGAGTCTTGCTAGGATGTAGGAATGTGTGTACAAGATGGAGAAGGTTGGTACGTGTGTCATTGAGTTCTTTTCACCTTGTCACTCTCGATCCGAAAGGGCAAGATGTGATTTGTAAAGAATACGTTCCTGGGTTCTTCGGTGCAGGTGTGGCTGGTAAAGTCTGAAGAAAACCGATTTTGCCAACCAGATTTTATAGGATTTTCTAAATTAGCACCAGCTTACCATTTTCACATAGACGTGTTAATTTTTCAAGTTTGGAACGATTTTCATTGGTTGAAAATATTTGGAGTGCGTCCGTTTCTGCGAAAACGTCCTTGCTTTGGAGAGTGAGGAGGAAAGCGGATTCCAACGAATTGGAGAAAGAAAGAGTGTAGCAATTAGAGACGTTTACTTTTTAGTGTTCGTGGGAATCATTTCACGATTAAGTTGGCAGAGAAGCATCATTCTTTTTTAAAACTTTCTCAGTCGCATTACTTTTTGAACACACCTCCACCCCCCCCTCCAACCGCCCGCTTGCCCCTCTCTCTTTACTTCAAACTTTTGCTACTCCTTTTTCTAGTGTCTTTGAAGAATGTTGTCATATGACAGTTTCCCACCGTTTTAAACAACCCTTTGTATAATTATGGTACTCTGCAAGATCTTTGTAGCTGCAAGAGGACAGAAGGCAATACCGCATCGTAGATCAGTTTTATTACTCCATCTGGCCATAGCAGCTTTTGATAGCCATATTCTTATCTCAGGCAGTTGAATCTCCTTCACTAGATCCCTGACGATTCTAAGCTAGGCATGAGGACATCAGTCACTCATTCATTTTGTATGAATTAGAGGATTCTATTGCTGGCATTGGTTTCCCCGATATCTTTCTAGTTAGAATTCTTTCTGGAAAGACATCAGAAACTTATAGAAGGAACCATGTGAAGATTGCCAACATCCTAAGTGATAATGTTTTTGTGGAACCGACTTGATATATCCAGGTTGTCAGTGTGTCGTTAACCACTTAGCCATAGCCCCTCACTCTCATGTGAGTAAGGGGGGAATTTTCTAGTCCTCTGATTCACAAATACAGTCTGGTCTCTTCCTGAGATGTTATTAGGGTCTTGACATGGCTGAAGAAGCTTCTCTTTGACTTCAATCAATAGGCTGTTGGTCCATGTTCATTACTGGTGATCTCTACTCGACTGCCAACTTTTGTTACGGCTTTAAAATAATAGAAAAAAAAAGTAATCAGTTGATGACTATTTGACCTAGTTTTAGTGTTGTTTTTCGAACAATTACCAGTAACGAATGAAAGCATATTTTTTTCAGGAATACAACTTATTTATTCAATTTATGTTTTGTTCTGTTATAATGAAAACTTACGTTAGTAACATACTTTATTTGTCTTTTTTTTTTTTTACATGATTTTATTAACAAATATGAATAATAGTTTTTGATTTTCATTAAGCCAATATAAGTATTTTATTATTTTCATTGCCGTTTTGAAAATGCTAGCCATTAATCCAACATTTACCGTTTTAGAGAGTTGCCAAACTGATAGGTCTGGAACTGTCATCTAAGCTTCAGCTTCTGTTCCATTGACGAAATGTTGCATCCCTTTGCCTGTTCTACAAGTATTTTAATGATGAATGCTCCGACGAACTGCAAGCACTTGTGCCCACTTGACGTAAATACCCCCGACAAACCCAACAAGCAGCTAAATCCCACTCCCACACAGTAGAGATCCCTAGATGTAAGAGAGCTTTCTACTCCAATAGTTTCTTCCCCAGAACTGTTAGACTTTGGAATTCCCTTCCGGGTCCCTGCTTCCCCAACTGTACTGACATGCAGAAGTTCAAGTGTAACTTGAACCGACATCTTGCTGCCCAACTCCCTAGATTGTACCTCTGTAGCTTATGTCTCTGATAGTAACCCCCTACATCAAAGTGGCAACGTGCCTTATTTGGGGTGAAAATATAAAAAAACAACAATAAAAAAAATTGAAAAAAACCCTGGTGTGATACTATAAACCAGGACTATCAGGAGTTAATAAATGAGTGATAACAGAAAGGCATTAAACCTAGCTGATCTATTAAACATGAGAGAGAGAGAGAGAGAGAGAGAGAGAGAGAGAGAGAGAGAGAGAGAGAACAAAACAAAGAATGAGGCAGTGAACCGTTAGCCATTTCAGAAAGGTCAAGACAGATAATTTGGAAGGATTAGAAAGAAAACGGATATCTCTTGACAATAAATAAATAAATAAAAATGAAAGAAAGAAACAAATCTTTCAGTTCTACTGAGGAGAGTAGCGACAAGAGACAAAGCGAAGACAAAAAAAAAAAAAAAGGAATCCAAAAAAAATAGAAAAAAATGTTAGAAAGGGACCCAGAAATTGAAATTAAGAAAAAAGGACGTAGTTACACTGAAGCAGGGAGAACACTCAAAGCACTCGATTGAAAAAAAAAAAAAAAAAAAAAGATTGTGGCGAACCAACAAAGTCAGTTAATAGAGATTCAGCTTCAGGGTTGCGAATTTAACTCAGAGGTGCAGACTCTAGCGACGAAACCTCAATGACACACACACATCCATGCCCAACAGTCACTTGCATACAACGTTTGTATCGTAGTGCGGTTTTTATCATAAATATAACCGCACTAAAATTCCAACATGGCCAATAAGAAGGTAAAGAACCAGAGCATATGGTTTGGGATAAAATGGGAAGTGTGAGCATAGCTCTACCTCAGAAAAAATTGAGCGATTGTGCAGCTTAACAAGAACACAGAAGTCAAAAACAAAACAAAACAAACAACAAATCACTGTTACTAAATGATAGAAAATTTAATAGTTTATTGACCTGTTAGTTTTGAAAAGGTTAAAAGTATTTATAAGTTTCGTTATTTTAAAATGTATTCTTACTTTCACTTAAACTATTTCGGTTATAATCAGTTAGTGTCTTCCGTGATTTCCTGTGTAGAACCAGTAAAGAGGCAAAACAGTCTTTTCGCCTTTTCATTTGTTATTCAATATTTGTATTTTGAAGCGATTTATTGAAGTAAAGTATAAAAAAATACATTAGTGAAAAATATACAATAAAAATAAAATTATACAATAAAAATAACAAAAATATACAATAAAAAAACAAAATTATACAATAAAAATAACAAAATTATACAGATAAAAATAACAAAAATATACAATAAAAATAACAAAAATATACAATAAAAATAACAAAATTATACAATAAAAATAACAAAAATATACAATAAAAATAACAAAAATATACAATAAAAATAACAAAAATATACAATAAAAATAACAAAATTATACAATAAAAATAACAAAAATATACAATAAAAATAACAAAATTATACAATAAAAATAACAAAAATATACAGATAAAAATAACAAAAATATACAATAAAAATAACAAAAATATACGATAAAAATAACAAAATTATACAATAAAAATAACAAAAATATACAATAAAAATAACAAAATTATACAATAAAAATAACAAAAATATACAATAAAAATAACAAAAATATACAATAAAAATAACAAAATTACACAATAAAAAAAACAAAATTATACAATAAAAATAACAAAAATATACAACAAAAATAACAAACATATACAATAAAAATAACAAAAATATACAGATAAAAATAACAAAATTATACAGATAAAAATAAAATCATACAGATAAAAATAAAAAATTATACAATAAAAATAACAAAATTATACAATAAAAATAACAAAAATATACAATAAAAATAACAAAAATTATACAATAAAAATAACAAAAATTATACAATAAAAATAACAAAATTATAAAAAGATAAAAATATCAAAATTATAAAAAGATAAAAATAACAAAATCATACAATAAAAATAACAAAAATATACAAAAAAAATAACAAAATTATAAAAACATAAAAATAACAAAAATATACAATAAAAATAACAAAAATATACAATAAAAATAACAAAATTATACAATAAAAATAACAAAATTATACAATAAAAATAACAAAATTATACAATAAAAATAACAAAAATATACAATAAAAATAACAAAATTATACAATAAAAATAACAAAATTATACAATAAAAATAACAAAAATATACAATAAAAATAACAAAAATTATACAATAAACATAACAAAAATTATACAATAAAAATAACAAAATTATAAAAAGATAAAAATATCAAAATTATAAAAAGATAAAAATAACAAAATTATACAATAAAAATAACAAAAATATACAATAAAAATAACAAAAATATAAAAACATAAAAATAACAAAAATATACAATAAAAATAACAAAAATATACAATAAAAATAACAAAATTATACAATAAAAATAACAAAAATATACAATAAAAATAACAAAAATATACAGATAAAAATAACAAAAATATACAGATAAAAATAACAAAATTATACAATTAAAATAACAAAATTATAAAAAGATAAAAATAACAAAAATATACAATAAAAATAACAAAAATATACAATAAAAATAACAAAAATATACAATAAAAATAACAAAATTATAAAAACATAAAAATAACAAAATTATACAATAAAAATAACAAAATTATACAGATAAAAATAACAAAAATATACAATAAAAATAACAAAAATATACAATAAAAATAACAAAATTATACAATAAAAATAACAAAATTATACAATAAAAATAACAAAAATATACAATAAAAATAACAAAAATTATACAATAAAAATAACAAAAATTATACAATAAAAATAACAAAATTATACAATAAAAATAACAAAATTATACAGATAAAAATAACAAAAATATACAATAAAAATAACAAAAATATACAATAAAAATAACACAATTATACAATAAAAATAACAAAAATATACAATAAAAATAACAAAATTATACAATAAAAATAACAAAATTATACAATAAAAATAACAAAAATATACAATAAAAATAACAAAATTATACAATAAAAATAACAAAAATATACAGATAAAAATAACAAAATTATACAATAAAAATAACAAAAATATAAAAAGATAAAAATAACAAAAATATACAATAAAAATAAAAAAATATACAATAAAAATAACAAAAATATACAATAAAAATAACAAAAATATACAATAAAAATAACAAAAATATACAATAAAAATAACAAAATTATACAATAAAAATAACAAAATTATAAAAAGATAAAAATAACAAAAATATACAATAAAAATAACAAAATTATACAATAAAAATAACAAAATTATACAATAAAAATAACAAAATTATACAATAAAAATAACAAAATTATACAATAAAAATAACAAAAATATACAATAAAAATATCAAAATTATAAAATAAAAATAACAAAATTATACAGATAAAAATAACAAAAATATACAATAAAAATAACAAAAATATACAATAAAAATAACAAAAATATACAATAAAAATAACAAAATTATACAATAAAAATAACAAAAATATACAATAAAAATAACAAAATTATACAATAAAAATAACAAAAATATACAATAAAAATAACAAAAATATACAATAAAAATAACAAAAATATACAATAAAAATAACACAATTATACAATAAAAATAACAAAAATATACAATAAAAATAACAAAATTATACAATAAAAATAACAAAAATATACAATAAAAATAACAAAAAATATACAATAAAAATAACAAAAATATAAAAAGATAAAAATACCACAATTAGTCTTTATCTGCCCTAATTGTGTCATTTTTATTTCCACTGCTGGGATGCATGGAGACCTGTCAAAGACAGTCTTGGAAGCCATCTCGGAAAAGTTGGTAACTTTCTGCAAACCTTTTATCCCAGCTATTTAACATAAACGAAAATGTAATTACCTAGGAAAATATCACCTTAGCTACCTCTCCTTCAGAGTACTTTCTTTGGACATTTACCTGCTTAACCTACCATAGCAACCACTTTTTAAAAATTGCTGATGATTAAGGAACACTTATAGAAAATGTGGGTTTAAATTTGTTTTGAATATTAGTTAAGTGTATTGTTAATTGATCAATATTTGAAATTTAAGAGAAAAAAATCAGTTAGTGGAAAAGTGAACAAGTAAATATGAACATAAACCCATGGTCGATGCGAGTTATCAACACATCAAGGTACGATAATTTATGTTCTTTTATCATGAACTGTATAAATGGAGGAATAGAGTTCACAGGGTCAAGTAATCATTAAATATATATTATTGAATAAATAATGAAAATATATTATTGAATAAATAATGAAAAAAATATATATATAATTGAATTAATGATGAAAAATATATATATAATTGAATTAATGATGAAAAATATATATATAATTGAATTAATGATGAAAATATATATATAATTGAATAAATAATGAAAAAAATATATATAATTGAATTAATAATGAAAAATATATATATTATTGAATAAATAATGAAAATAAATATTATTGAATAAATAATGAAAATAAATATTATTGAATAAATAATGAAAATATATATTATTGAATAAATAATGAATATATATATTATTGAATAAATAATGAAAATATATATTATTGAATAAATAATGAAAATATATATTATTGAATAAATAATGAAAATATATATTATTGAATAAATAATGAAAATATATATTATTGAATAAATAATGAAAATATATATTATTGAATAAATAATGAAAATATATATTATTGAATAAATAATGAAAATATATATTATTGAATAAATAATGAAAAAATATATATTATGGAATAAATAATGAAAATGTATATTGAATAAATAATGAAAATATATATTATTGAATAAATAATGAAAAAATATATTATTGAATAAATAATGAAACAATATATTATTGAATAAATAATGAAAATATATTATTGAATAAATAATGAAAATATATATTATTAAATAAATAATGAAAATATATATTATTAAATAAATAATGAAAGTATATATTATTGAATAAATAATGAAAATATATATTATTGAATAAATAATGAAAATATATATTATTAAATAAATAATGAAAATATATATTATTGAATAAATAATGAAAGTATATATTATTGAATAAATAATGAAAATATATATTATTGAATAAATAATGAAAATATATATTATTGAATAAATAATGAAAATATATATTATTGAATAAATAATGAAAATATATATTATTAAATAAATAATGAAAGTATATATTATTGAATAAATAATGAAAATATATATTATTGAATAAATAATGAAAATATGTATTATTGAATAAATAATGAAAATATATATTATTGAATAAATAATGAAAATATGTATTATTGAATAAATAATGAAAATATATATTATTGAATAAATAATGAAAATATGTATTATTGAATAAATAATGAAAATATGTATTATTGAATAAAAAATGAAAATATATATTATTGAATAAAAAATGAAAATATATATTATTGAATAAAAAATGAAAAATATACATAATTGAATAAATAATGAAAATATATATTATTGAATAAATAATGAAAATATGTATTATTGAATAAATAATGAAAATATGTATTATTGAATAAATAATGAAAATATATATTATTGAATAAAAAATGAAAATATATATTATTGAATAAAAAATGAAAAATATACATAATTGAATAAATAATGAAAATATATATTATTGAATAAAAAATAAAAGAATATGCATGTGTATCTATTTCGGTATAATAGCTTCTTGCTTTCAGAAGGTAGATCTTGGATTTACTTTCGGCAACCATAAAACTCTCGCTTCTTCATTTTGTTTTTTACTCCTTACATTCCATGACAAATAGTCTTTCCAGAGTACGAGTGTATCACATATCCTATTCACATTGTTATCTTTAGTGATGTTGATCTTAATACCATTATTACATTGACCAGTACTGGGGAAAATGGGAATAGTTGAATCTTCTCCTGTCGATACTGGCTCCCATCACTAAGTATGTGATTCCTACACAGAAAATTAACATCTCCATTATATTATCGATTAGGATACAAATGCGTTCCTCCAGTAAAGTATATGAAGTTAATTTATCCCGTACCACAGTCAGAGTCTCTTCAAACATAATGATTTGAATATAATCAGATTTGGAATTTTTGAGATGAGGATTGATAATTTATACTATTCAGATTGGACCACTTTTTTGATGTTGGATCTATTTTTAACAAGGTTCTTGCTTCCTCGTAAATAAAAAAAAACCCAACTACTTTATCAATTTACATGAATTTTTGAATGTGACATTTTCATTCCATGACAGATGAAGATTTTTCTGTATTTTTTTATAGGTTGAATTCTGAACATGCATCCGTCTTTCTTTTAAATGTCAATTTAACTTTAGGAAACTTCAATTCTGACAAGCAAATTTGTATAATAGTAGAACTGGTATACTTGGGTAAGTCAATGTTTGGGTGCAAATATGTAGTGTATGGAGTCATTGATTTGTAGAGGTGACATGGTTGACGATCTTGTAGATAACATAATACGAGTTCCAAACTCCGACCTCAAAATGAGACAACAAATACCAAGTTGCAATACATACAAAAAATGTATTTTATCAAACGGACAAGGTAAAAACAAAAAAGTATGTGTGGTATTTGTGGTGTACATGTGCGTGTGCGGGTGTTTTTTTAACTTGTAATGTTTGTTGTATGTTCGTTGTGTGTATATGTATGAACAGGAAAAGTTTTGATAAGTTCATTGTGAATGCCTGTGTATCCAATGTTCACACAAATTTGTTAATGTATACATCTTGCCTTACCTTACAATAAAGGTTACACCTGTCGAGGCGAACGGAATGTACGTCTGTCTACGCTGGTGGTTTCAGCAAAAGGAGAAAGAAAAAGAGAATACTACACAAGAAGTAGAGACGCCACCTGTTGGATAGATCAGAAACTACGACAAAGGCAAATAACCAGTGCGTTATTGAATAATGTGTGTGTGTGCGCGCGACATACCTATTTGCATATCAGTTCGAAAATATGCCTATAAATATAACAGAGCCACTAACGTGTATTTAACAGTAGCAGCAGTATGACATGTATGCAAATGACCTTACCGATGCGTGAACTGACGTCACAGCAGAGGAAGAGAAGGGAAGGAAAAAAAGAGGAAAAAAGATACCACAAGAGAGGTGGCGGGAGAGACTTTTAAAGCATATGTTTGACACAGCAAAGTTTTTTCAATTACATAGCGAACTAAGAGACTTTTAAAACAAAATGCAATGCGTTATTTTAGAAAGTACGATGAATAAATGCCATCAATTTCCACTAGAAAATAAACAGTGTTGAATTTCCTTTTTTTTTCTTTGTTCGTTTGTGACTGTCTCAGACATAACGTGTTGGGTCCAAATGTTTAAATGTAACGGTACCGTTGAAAAAGATTAACGACCACGTTACAAAAACACAAATACAATAAGATTGTTCAAAACTTGCAGAATAGGTAACCTACTGTTAACATAAATGGAGTAGATATGCAGAACAGGAAGTTCATTTAAATGATGTTTCATTGGCTAATGAGTAAGACCATGAGCAGGTTACTGATTGGTGTCAAGTTGTGACAAGGTCACACAACTTTGAATATGCATGAATAATCACTTAGTGAATTCACTTTTTGTGAAGAGGATTAAAATAAAAGCATGTCAACTGTTGGCCACACCTACTAATAGATGTGCACGGTACAGTAAAACCAATGAAAATAACTGATCTGTTATAGTTTAGAACTATCAGAAAGACCCAACGCTGCTGGAGATTGAGGATCACTAACAACACCACATTACTTTATTTTACTTTATGCCACCTTTTCCCCCTGTTTGGCTCCTTAGTATAGTTGGAAGCTGGAATGTTGCCAAACTCTGAATTGGTATCTTATAAATATGGATTAAATTTTATTGCAATCAAATACACACAATTAAAATTTTAAGCGGATTCTGTACCCATGGGCCACTTAGACCTGTCGGGGGAGGGGCATATAGTTATTTGGCACAGAGGGAACAAATTTGAGACAATTTTCACATTCTTAACAAGAAAATTTTATAAATATGATTTTAATTTCCGAAAAATAGAATCAAATTTGAAAATTTAACAGGATTATGCTCTCATATAGCCCTTAGGATTGCATATAGAGATTTGAGTACACTTCCATTGTCTTCCCCAGTAAATTTTACAGAAGAATACGCTTTTAGATTTTATGCAGATTTTCTAATCTTTCTTTCTATAGGGAACGTACAAACATCACACAGCGACATTGAGTATATCTACATTAGGCATCTCCACGGCAGTGTGTAAAACGTCAGCATTTTACACATTAATAGTGACGTCACCATTTCGTGTGTTTGTGTTAATTTCTATGGATTGGCATTGGCGTTATAATTGTTAATGGAAGTAACGTTTTTTTTTTGCTATGGATAAAAAACAGTATAAGACTTATCTTCTGTAAAAAAAATAGATTTTTATTAACAAACTACACGAACGAGAGATAATAAAATAAAATTAATTTTAACGTATTCTGTTGACACATGTATCTAAAGATAATGCTGCTTACAGGTCTTCATACATTTTTGAAAAAAAAAGACGCATAACATAAGGATCACCTATCAATTTAAATAATAAAATCAAAACGAATTATTTTAGGCCGCTTTTGGATTTACAATTTTTATTATTTCAATAGTCTTATATTCTCTTATATGAATATATTTTTTTATTAAAAAATCTGTTTAAACTTCATATTGCATAATATTTGAATTTAATATCATTTAAATCTTTTTAAAAATAATATTTTTTTTAGAATTCTGTTTTTTTTTTGTTGTAATTCAAGTAATTATATTACCAAGAAAAAAATTATCAATAAAAAGTTGTTTTTTTTAAATATAATACTGATTTTATGTCCAATTTTATTTACAACTTTAAGGTAAGTAAAATAAATAACAGGATTATATATATATATATATATATATATATATATATATATATATATATATATATATATATATATATATATATATATATATAACTATTTCTTTTATTATTTGATCTTTTCAGCTCTAAAAAATGTTGAAATTTTTATCGACGTACATTCATTTTATTTAGTTTTCAGACCATGAAATATAGGCGGGGTAGAACACATAAAACAAATATACTTCCTCTAATATATTTAACGAAACCTAATTTTATTATGTAAGTTTATTTAATAATGAATAAATATCGAAAATTTGATTTTTGCTAGATTTTTCAAACATGAGTGTGTCTATGGCTTCAAAAACGTCACTACATGGGAACGTTGTTTTAAAGCGTCGGTAATGTAAACACGATTTTTGTCTCGCATTTTCATGATTTTGGTATGTTGTAAAAAATTTTTAAAAAAATATTAGCAGTTTATTTGAAGCTTTTTCTTTTAAATGGTAAAAAAGTTAAGATGATAATATTAAATTACAATTATATCGTGTTACATATAAGGGGGAGGGGTTAAAACTGTGGTGCGCGTTGGTGGTACCTAATATACACACACACACACACACACACACACACACACACACATATATATATTACTAGCAGGGAGACTCGACATTGTCCGGGATTGCATCAGGATCAATGAATGTTCAACACTCCCAATACTTTTATTGTTGTCACAATCTGTGAAATCATCCATTTCTCATGAAATCGATTGATTGCCTGCTCCAATCAGGAATTCAATGCAATACACCAGGCAGAAGTTTCCATGCCCCCCCCCCCACAGTAACTTAGTTAATAATATATTATAGTTGACATTACACTGTAGAGAACCTATCGTTGATTTGATTAAGTTATTTTTCTAACCTTGAATTAAAGTTTAAAATGCAGATATCAAGTATCATGGTTCAATTGTGTTCTAAATAGAAACATTCATTTCAAACGCATCCCTATTTTATCAAAGAACCTACAGTTGATTTAATACGCTAGGTCCTTCTGCTTATGCGGTGGTAAAACTTCTCAAATGAACTTATGACATTAGGCTTTATAAAAGTGTTAGTTTTCGTCAAAATCGGACTGTTACAGCTTTAATCAGATGTTTTTGATTATCGATACTTATCTAAAGCATACCATAGAAATCCATAGAGAACTCTCTCTCTCTCACACATACAAAGTGCCTCTGATATATAAGTAGATAATGTGTTAAGGCGAGGTTTGTGTGTTGTGTGTGTGTGAATGTGTGTGGGTCAAGATCTGTGATTTTTTTCACATGTGCTTGTGAGTGTGCGCGCATACCCGTGCATGTAAAATGGAGAAAGAGGCAGAATATCTAGATAGGTATAAAGTCGATTCCCAATATAAACATACATACATACATGTATTCAGTCACCCAAACAAACACACGCACACAGGGATACAAGCACACACATGCGAAAACAAATCACAGATTTTGGCCCACACACATTCACACACGCACAACACACAACCCTCGCCTTAACACACAAGTACACACTGACACACACATCAAAAAAGAAAGAAAATTCTAAAAACCCATAAAAAACATTCACCAAATAAACTCAAAACTCCCTCCGCCCACAGAATGGATTAACTCTAACTGATTGAACTTTTGACTAGCGCACCGACTATTGGTGACAAAAAAGTCTGAGATTGGCATTTTTCTGAAAAACACAATCAGTGTTGCCAGAGATAAAATGTTTTCTAGAAAACCTTTATATAAAAATATCTGAAGAGAGCTGAACAAGGCTTGAAACGCGTTATAAAAATATTTTAAAATATTAAAAAAAAATGATAAAATTCTTAAAAACATACAATTGTTGATGGCTACACTCTTATATATATATATATATATATATATATATATATATATATATATATATATATATATATATATATATATATATATTCAAGCAAATATTATTGAATGCAATGGAGACACTTTGCTTTATGATTATTATGAAAAAATGTCTGTATATTTTCTGATGCCAAAAATGATTTTTTTAATTATCTATTTTTAATTGATTTTGTTTAAAACAAAACCTTCCACTGCTGGTAGTAAGAATAAAATAAATATTTATTGATTCTAAATTACCAGTAAAACTAAAATCTATAGATCACCCCTGCACAAGTATGTTTTCACATTCGAGAAAATACATGCACATTTAACATGTTTTCTGTGGTAATTGGGGGGGGGACAACTTTATAGTTAAATATTTAGGGATTTATTAAGAATTGAAACTGGAATATAGAATTGTATCGGAATCGGGAATTTAGTATGGAATTGATAATCTTATTGGAATCGGGAAAATATTGGAATCGTCCCATCACTAATATGTGTGTGTATATATGTATATGGTGTCCCAGTTTAATATATATATATATATACACACACACTTAATTTTAACCAAATTCACTTTTCTTAATAACTTTAGTTCCTGTTGTAGGTTTTTCTATATCTTTTTTTATTGGCATAAAAACAGGTATTTTTCTGCCTCCAGTAATGAAGATTTCATGCAGACCAATCATTCTGACAAAACCAGAGACTAACTTGATAGCACCAATCCCTCTTTTGTCAAAATAAAGTATGGTCCAGTTCAGTCCTATGACGGGGGTACCTTTTTTGAGGGATCGGTTAATGATTTATTGCCGATCGCCTGACACCCTTTGCTAGGCAATGCCGAGAGGTTCATTCATAGCTATTTTTGTATCAGCGAGATAATATTCAAAAACAACTTGACTAAAATTCTGCACATGCAGGCAGCATTATCGAATTAGTTTATCGTTCTCTGTCATATATATAGAGTTTTACATCATTTTTTTTTTTGAGGGGGGGGAGGGTGCATGTGAAGGGTTTACAAGAAACAGCCACGGATAACAGTTCCATCTATATAATCTATAATCATTTAACTGTCAGTGCTATTCTATTTCTGGAAATGCTGTTTTATTTTAGCACGAGACCCTTTATTTTTTAACGACATGAATGAAAATTTGCAGTGCTATTGCAGGATAATGGGATTTCCAACAAATGCATTCCAAGTAAAAAGACAAAACAACACCGTTACGTACTTATGTGTCATGTTGAAATTAGTATAAATACCAAAAATTACGAAAAATGATCCGGTAGAAAATAAATACATGTAAAAATAAAATTTATCAAATTATAGAGTTTTATTGTATGTTTTAATGTGGAAGAATTCATAAAATCCAGGGGAGGTAACTACAATATACTTTTTTTATTTATCTCCCTTGTTTTCTTAGCTTTGAATGAAAATCCGCCATTTCAAATTAAAGTAGTAGCTATGATTTGTCATAAAACCTAGATCTAGCACATCGGATTATTTTTCATACTTTCTGGAATTTATACTAATTTTGACATGACACGTGAATACGTAATAGTGTTTTTAACTGAAATGCATGTGTTTGAAACCCATTATACTGCAGAAGCACCAAAAATTTTTTCAATTCAAATGTTGCATATATTCTAGGTACGTGCAAAATAAATGTCCGATGCTTAAAATGCAAAAGCATTTTGACTCCTCCCTTCACTAAAAATCAGGAAATTAACCGATTTTAATGAAATGTTAAGTATTTATCAAATAATGACGATGGAATATAATGAACGCATTATTTTATTTGAATCTTAATGAAAATGTATTATTTTGTCTAAACAAAAAACACCTTTACTAAAGTTATGGTTTTCAGTAGTAAAAAAGTGAATTTATTTATTTTTACTTTTTTTTTTAATGAAAATAAAGCATCATAAATTGTAACAATAAAAAAGAAAAATTATTTTTTTCAGGAACATTACGAAAAAGCCCCTATTTTTTTGTACAAACCATGTTTTTTTTTTTTTTTTAAATTTCATTTAATATCTTAAGACCTTACTAATTATCTTTGAAATAGACCAAGAGAACTAATATTTATCTTTCAAAGGATTTTTAAAATCAATTTATTTAACTTCAAAATGTAACTGAATTTGTCAGCTTTTGAATGTCGCCGGGAAAACATTTTTCATTATAACTTTTTTTTTTTTTTTTCACATGTACAAATATATATTTTTTTTCTGGAAATTAACTTTAGGCTTCAATCTTTCAAAAAAGTAATCGGAAACCTACAAAAAATTTTTTTTCCCGCCATTATTACCTGTACCTAATATATTCTTATTTGACCAACCATTACAAGAATCCCTCTTCCCACTGATAAAAGTTCCATATAGTTTTTGCATCCACTATTTTCGTAGTGAGGCTTTATCGAAATAATTATATCTAAGATCTATATAAGGAAATCTTTTTATTGCAAATTAAAAAAAAGTGGGTGCTAGTGCACTTATTGATCCACGCTATTTTTAAATAGTATTTTCAAGTTTAATTCAAGTTTTATAAGATCTATTTTTATTATATTGTAATGTTAAAATACAGAATAGGTACAAAGCACTCTCCTCTCTCAGTGTTAAGAATGGCTTTCTAAATAAAGACTTTATTATTTCAGTACGGATCCATAAGTGCACTAGGACCAAAAAATGTAATTACATTTCATATTCAGTTAATATATATATATATATATATATATATATATATATATATATGACGTTATTAAAAATTACTCTCTAACAACGCAAGCTCCCCTCCTTTTTTTTTTTTTTTTTAAATTTCCAACGTCTTTTTCCGTTTCTGAAATAGAACAGCGTCACACTTTGCACATTAAATTTTTTTTTAAATATTTGTACTGGTGTTTTTGTTTTCTTAATCTCATTCATGCAGAGGAAGTCTCGAAATAAATACAAAACGTTGAACACATAACTCGGTTCGTTTTTCTTGGTACTTGTTTATATTGGTGATTTTTTTTAACCAACGCATTTCAGGTAAAAACCTATTTACACGTCATGGCGAAATTGATAGAAATTGCAAAAAGATAAGAATAACAATCCAGCATAAAAATAATTACAAGCAAAACTAGAATTTATCGAATTATCGAGTTTTATCGTATGTTTTCACATGGAAGAGTTGTGCGACCAATTGAATATGTCAAAAAAAAAAAAAAAAAGAAGAAAGATAACTCTTAACTTAAATTGGCAAATCAAGGGTCCGCTATTTTAAAACAAAGACATTTCAGAACGTAACTGTGGCCGAGTTTTTGTTAAAAATACATCTAGCACATCTTTTACTGGATCATTTTTCATAATTTTTGGAATTCATACTAATTTCGACATGTCACGCAAGTGCATCAATGTTTTCACCTGAAATGCGTTAGTTTAAAAAAAGATCAATATAAACAAGAACCTATTTATTTAATTCAAATAGATACGTGTGTATGTGTGTGTGTGTGTGTGTGTGTGTGTGTGTGTGTGCGCGCGCGCACGCGCTTATACCATAGGTGTTTTTTCTCAAACAAAAATTTAATAACATCCTGCAAACCAAACTATATATTTTGCACTAAAAGCTG
>NC_136487.1:62402102-62412102 GCF_053919585.1 Euprymna scolopes
ATGGCAAGGAATAGTATATATACCTCCATCGGAAACTGGTTTGTTATAGAGATGTTTCGTGGTTTTTAATATATGTCTTATGGTTAGTGATGTGGTTTGTACGATAGGAATTTTTAGTTTGTTTAGTGTGTTATAAATTATTGTATTATTGGTGTGTGTAGGTAAAAGAAGATGTCTGTTTATGAGAGAAAGGTCTGGTGTGTATGATTTTTTATTATTATTTATTCTGGAAAATATTTGTGTGGCTTTTCTCTTAGCATTCAATATGAAATATGTCGGATATTGCAAGGTTTTCAAAATGTTTGTAAGGTATTTGAATTCTTCGTCCAGATATTCAGGACTGCAAATTCTGAAAGCGCGTAAGAAGAAACCAATTATCATTCCTGTTTTTATTTTATTGTTATGGTGTGAATAGAAATGTATGTAATCGTTTTTGTGTGTAGTTTTGCGGTGAACTTTGAAGGATAGTTTATTATTGGATTTTATTATAAGTATGTCAAGAAAATGTAATGAGTTATTATTTTCTGTTTCATAGGTAAACTTTATGGAAGGTTCGACTGAGTTTAATTTGTCTGTAATGATATTTATGCGCGTATTTTCAGGAAGAAAAATTAAGATGTCGTCAATGTATCTGAAATACTCTGTGTTTGGAGGTAATCTGAATTTGAAAGGACCAGATTCTAGGAATTCTAAGAAAAGGCAAGCTAATACTCCACTAAGAGGGTTACCCATAGGAAGACCAAAATTTTGTTTATAGAAATTGTTATTGAAATGAAAGTAAGTCATGTTAGTTATAAGTCTAATGATTTTTATAAGGAGAACTTTTTTGCTTAAATGTATACAAGAAAAAATTATACCCAAAAGTACATTTAAATATTTGAAATATTCGCACCATATTTTCCCGGATTACATTGAAAAATATTTAGTTGCTTCAGCGGATCTTTTAAAACAACAAAGTTCTCATTTATTCCATGAAGCCCGGACATTAGCTAACGACCTACTACAGAACTACACCATGACACACAATTTTTTCTTAAATATAAACAAATCAATTCAAAGATTCAGCACCCGCCATTGTCACAAACTGGATAATAAACTTACAAAATTAATTTCCGACAGCAAATGGAAAACTATAGGACGCCCGGATCTAATACAAAATCTTTCTACTAAAGTACTCTCAAACACTGAAATTGAAGCCCTTAGTTTCGGACTAAAATTCGCAACTGGCATACATTAAAATATTACCACCGACGCAATTTTGAAGAATTACAAACATGAAGATACGGATTTTCAAAAAGGTTTCATACAGGGTGTAATTTCTGTTGCAGTTACTCATCCATATGAAACTGTACTTCCTAAGAGATATATAGAAGCTTTGAAACACCTAGCGAATAACAAGAACTTGATTATATCACCAGCTGATAAAGGTGGTGGTATAGTATTAATGGAAAAAGATGAATACCTGGAAAAAATTTCCACATTGTTGGCAGACAGCAACACTTACACCAAAACTGATTTAAAGACAGTAAATCGAAGTGTTGAGAATTTCAACCAATCTTATAAAAAACTTATAAAATACAACAAAACTTGGATGTCATACATTGAATACCACCCCAATGTTCCATCACTATATGGCCTGCCAAAAATTCACAAACCAGACATCCCTATGCGCCCTATAATATCCGGCATCGGTAGTGCCACACACAAAATTGCACGTGCCATATCCAACGTTTTGACTCCACTACTGGGCACTATCAGCACCTCCCACATAAAGAACTCCGGAGATTTACTGAACAAAATAAAAAACATTAACGTGCAAAACAAAACTATTCACAGCTTAGATATAACATCATTATATACTAATGTCCCCATTAAAAAATGCTTGAATCTACTCCTTAAACATTTAAAAAAATCTAACATTAGCTTACCTTTTCCTCCCGACACTCTTATAAAAATCATTAGACTTATAACTAACATGACTTACTTTCATTTCAATAACAATTTCTATAAACAAAATTTTGGTCTTCCTATGGGTAACCCTCTTAGTGGAGTATTAGCTTGCCTTTTCTTAGAATTCCTAGAATCTGGTCCTTTCAAATTCAGATTACCTCCAAACACAGAGTATTTCAGATACATTGACGACATCTTAATTTTTCTTCCTGAAAATACGCGCATAAATATCATTACAGACAAATTAAACTCAGTCGAACCTTCCATAAAGTTTACCTATGAAACAGAAAATAATAACTCATTACATTTTCTTGACATACTTATAATAAAATCCAATAATAAACTATCCTTCAAAGTTCACCGCAAAACTACACACAAAAACGATTACATACATTTCTATTCACACCATAACAATAAAATAAAAACAGGAATGATAATTGGTTTCTTCTTACGCGCTTTCAGAATTTGCAGTCCTGAATATCTGGACGAAGAATTCCCTTACAAACATTTTGAAAACCTTGCAATATCCGACATATTTCATATTGAATGCTAAGAGAAAAGCCACACAAATATTTTCCAGAATAAATAATAATAAAAAATCATACACACCAGACCTTTCTCTCATAAACAGACATCTTCTTTTACCTACACACACCAATAATACAATAATTTATAACACACTAAACAAACTAAAAATTCCTATCGTACAAACCACATCACTAACCATAAGACATATATTAAAAACCACGAAACATCTCTATAACAAACCAGTTTCCGATGGAGGTATATATACTATTCCTTGCCATAATTGCCATCATAAATACGTTGGTGAAACTCAGCGTAAATTGGAAAAAAGGCTCAATGAACACAAAAGAGATATAAAAAATAGCAATTCCCTAAGTGCATTATTCTCTCATACATTGCAACATAACCACACCTTTGATTTTAAACAAGCAAAAGTAGTTAAATTCATTTCAAATAAACCGCGCCGGAGACTCCTTGAATCTGCGCTTATCGCAATTTCAAGCACTATTAAACAACGTGGAGGTTTCTATAACATAGCGCCATTAATAAGTAAACTGTTATTAAAAGAACATCATTTAACTGTGGACACAGGTTAACTTTCTCACACCATTCAAACACCCCCTGTAATAATTAACACATAATCTCAATCAATAAATTACATAAAAAACACTAATTTCATTCCTGTTACAAACTTATATTTAAATTTCAACAGATATATCTTTTTCCCAATAAGAATATAAACTTGCTTTCATAGTTTTAAAATTAAATTAACGACTATATGACGTCACTAAAATTTCCTTTCTCTTTAACAGCGCCAGCCCCCCTTCCTTTTTGAATTTCCAACATCAATTTTTCCGTTTCTCTTAAATAGAACTGCGTCACACTGTGCACGTGAAACTTTTTCAAATATTTTTTTGTACTGGTATATTTTTTGGTTTCTTAATCTCATTCACCCAGAGGAAGTCTCGAAATAAAGACGAAACGTTGGTGAACACATAATACGGTTTGTTCCTTTTTTATTTTCTCTATTTTGTCGGAATACTATTTCCATTATTTTCATCATACATATATATATGTACATATATATACATATATATATATGTACATATATATATACATATATATATGTACATATACATATATATATGTACATATATATACATATATATATATGTACATATATATATACATATATATATGTACATATACATATATATATGTACATATACATATATATGTACATATATATACATATATATATGTACATATATATATACGTATATATATGTACATATATATACATATATATACAAATGTACATATACATATATATATGTACATATATATATACGTATATATATGTACATATATATACATATGTACATATATATACATATATATATATGTACATATATATACATATATATATATATGTACATATATATACATATACATATATATGTACATATATATACATATATATATGTACATATATATACATATACATATATATGTACATATATATACATATATATATGTACATATATATACATATATATATGTACATATATATACATATATATATGTACATATATATACATATATATATGTACATATATATACATATATATATGTACATATATATACATATATATATGTACATATATATACATATATATATATGTACATATATATATATGTACATATATATACATATATATATGTACATATATATACATATATATGTAGATATATATACATATATGTACATATATACATATATGTACATATATATATGTACATATATATACATATATATATATATGTACATATGTATACATATATATACATATATATATGTACATATATATACATATATATACATATATATGTACATATATATACATATATATACATATATATGTACATATATATACATATATATGTACATATATATACATATATATATGTACATATATATATTTACATATATATATTTACATATATACGTACATATATTTACATATATACATATATATACATGTACATATATAAATATATAACTATGTACATTTATATAGATATATATACATATATATATTTACACATATACATTTATATATACATGTACATATATATACATATATATTTACATATATAAATATATAACTATGTACATATATATACATATATATATATGTACATATATATACATATATATATATTAACATATATATACATATATATATATTAACATATATATATACATATATATATATTAACATATATATACATATATAAGTATGTACATATACATACATATATATGTACATATGGATATATATATATACATATACTTATGTACATATATATACATATACATACATATATATATGTATATATATATATACATATATATATATATGTATATATAGTTGTATATGTATGTACATATATATATTTATATATGTATATAAATATATATATGTACATATATATGTACATATATGTGTATATATACATATATATACATTTGTATATATATGTATTTATTGTATATATATGTATATATATATTTATATATATATATTTGTATATATATATGTGTATATATATATTGTTATATATATATATATTTGTGTATATATATATTTGTATATATATATTTGTATATATATATATATTTGTGTATATATATATTTGTATATATATATATTCGTATATATATAAGTATATTTGTATATATATATATATTTGTATATATATATATATTTGTGTATATATATATTTGTATATATATATATTCGTATATATATAAATATATTTGTATATATATAAATATATGTGTATATATATAAATATATTTGTATATATATAAATATATTTGTATATATATAAATATATTTGTATATATATATATATGTGTATATATATAAATATATGTTTACATATATATATTTGTATATATATAAATATATTTGTATATATATAAATATATTTGTATATATATACATATTTTTGTATATATATACATATTTTTGTATATATATACATGTATTTGTATATATATATTTGTATATATATAAATATATTTGTATATGTATATTTGTATATATATATAGATATATATATTTGTATATATATATTTGTATATATATATACAGATATATATATTTGTATATATATATTTGTATATATATATACAGATATATATATTTGTATATATATATTTGTATATATATATGCAGATATATATATTTGTATATATATATATATACAGATATATATATTTGTATATATATATTTGTATATATATATTTGTATATATATATAGATATATATATTTGTATATATTTATATATAGATATATATATTATATATATATGGATATATATATATATGGATATATATATTTGTATATATATTTATTTGTATATATATATATATATATATATATATATTTATATATACTTGTACTTTTTTGTAGAAAAAGAAATCCCATACAGTTCTCTATTATTAGGGAAAAACCTTTCTCGAAATAAGAGCAATATATTTTTTGTAAAATATATGCAGGAATTTACATCGGTAGTCTCTACCGGCGGTTTCAAGCCCGGTAGTAGAGGACTGCTCTTAATGTCCGCCTCAGGCTCTGTTCAGCCGACTCTCATCTGTCTTTAACCGGAACCGGAACTCTATATGCACACCATAACCAACAAAAAGAACAAAACAAAAAAAAACAGAGGACGGAAAGTAATTTGGTTTCTACCTCCATTCTCATTAAATATAAAAACTAAAGTAGGACGGTTGTTCTTGAAACTACTAGATAAACATTTTTCCAAACAGCACAAGCTACATAAAATATTCAATAGAAATACAATTAAAATAAGCTACTCAACAACACCGTCAATAAAATCCATCATCTCTAGAGAACCAATAGAGAGGGAAAATGCAACATGCTCTTGCAGAGCCAAAAATGAGTGCCCGCTTGAAGGGAATTGTAAAGCAGAGTCACTTGTATATGAAGCAGCTGTAACGAATACATCCACAAACGTAACTAATAAATACATTGGAATGACGAAAGGGCCGTTTAAACAGAGATATTACATCCACATGAGCTCTTTTAGAGCAAAAGAGAGAAGTAATACGGCTTATGCAAACAAGATCTGGTAGTAAAAAGAAGAAGGTGCACCTTTTACGGTGAAATGGAAAAAAATCGAGCAAAAACCTTCATACTCCCCAGAACTAAAACAATGCTCGCTCTGCAATGCTGAAAAATATTATATTTTAAAAGCAACCCAAGAAGATGGATGCTTAAATGTAAGAAACGAATGCTTGAAGGACTGTATACATAGAAGAGGATCGCTTCTTATAAATTGGGATAGAAAAAAAGATAAAACGTGAAGATAAAAAAAGGGGGGGTTTAGTTATAGATACACGCCAAAATATTTTACTTTATATTGTAGATCTTATCACCCATTTTAAACGAGATATAGAGAGTATTTTTAAGTTTAAAATTTTAAATGTTTTAAAACGTATTTTTAAATAGAGCGAGATCATGTTATACTTAATATACTTAAATATAAAAACGCCAATTTTTGACACCGTTTAGACCTATTTCAATCTAAGATTTATTACCGTTTTTAAAACGAAATTACATATAATTTTAAAATAACGTTTTAAATATAAACTTTATTTTAAATATAAACTTTATTTTAAATTTTAAACGTGAAACGATACTTAAATATAAACATATGCCATATTCTTACACATTTTAAGTCTATTTTAACTAAATATTATTACTGTAATTAAAACGAAACTAGAGATTATTTTAAAATAAATCTTAAACGTTTTTAAACGCAAAGCGATACTTAAATATTAGTTCATACCATCCCCTAGGCACTTCCTAGGTCTAATTCAATCTAAATTTTATTACCCTTTTTTAAACGAGATTAGACATAACTTCAAAATGAACTTTTAAAACGCTTTTAAACGAGATTTAAACTGATTGATGGGGGGTGCTTAAAGAAAAATAATAATATAGAAGGCATCATCCCATACTTTTTAATTTATTGCTTCAAAGTTATTACTTTATTAAAGTAGCATAAAAAAAAATAAATAAAGGATAAAAAATAAAGGATAAAATAAATAAATAAATAAAAATTATGGTGTGCATATAGAGTTCCGGTTCCGGTTAAAGACAGATGAGAGTCGGCTGAAGAGAGCCTGAGGCGGACATAAAGAGCAGTCCTCAACTACCGGGCTTGAAACCGCCGGTACCGACTACCGATGTAAATTCCTGTATATATTATACAAAAAATATATTTATATATATTTGTATATATATATATATATATATTTATATATATATATTTATATATTTGTATATATATATATTTGTATATATATATATTTATATATTTGTATATATATATATTTATATATTTGTATATATATATATTTGTATATATATATATTTATATATTTGTATATATATATTTATATATATATATATTTATATATATATATATATATTTGTATATTTGTATATATATATATATTTTATGTATATATATATTTGTATATATATATATTTTATATATATATATATTTGTATATATATATATTTTATATATATATATATATATATTTGTATATATATATATTTTATATATATATATTATATATATATGTATATATATTGGTATATATATATGTATATATATATATTTGTATATATATATTTATATATATATATTTGTATATATATATATATATGTATATATATATATGTATATATATATATTTGTATATATATATTTATATATATATATTTGTATATATATATATATTTATATATATATATATATATTTGTATATATATATTTATATATATGTGTATATAGATATTAATATATATATATATTTATATATATATATATTTGTATATATTTATATATATATATATATATATTTGTATATATATATATATATATATATATTTTAAATTTTTTAAATGACGACTTTTATCGACTTTTTAATAGCATTTGCGGATTGGTATACTGACAGGTGTTTTTTTTTTAAATTTCTTTTTAAATGACTTTCATCGACCTTTATTTTAATAGCATTTTCGGATTGGTATGCTGACATTTGTTTTTTTAATTTCTTTTTAAATGACTTTTATCGACTATTATTTTAATAGCATTTGCGGATGGGTAAAAAACGAAAAAAATAACTAAGCCATTTACTGATAATTTCTCGGTATCTTAACTTTGATAACATTTGTTAAAAATATTTGTAAAAGTGAGAATTATTTGGACAACGCTCGGCTGAATTCGGTCACCACGATGACCGGTCGAACCCTAAACTAATTGGAATCCGGTGTGTGTATGGGGGGGGGTAAATTCTGCATGAGTAACATTCTCTGTAATTTGATCTTTTGTTCAATTTTTGTGTGTGCTTTATTTTAAGCAGATTTGACACTCAGTTGCCAGATTTTTATGGGTTGCTCGTTAACTTACGATAAAACTTGCGAAGTACGCGCTGGATTGTTGCAAAAATGGAATGGAAATTAAAATTTCGCTCCGTTTTAATCTTTTTTTTTTTAATTGTGCTTCTCCCAAACAAATATAATCAAGAGAATAACATTCAACAATTGTACTTTATAAACAAAACTTTATAAAACACGAAATACTAAAAAAAAATATATATTAACTAAAGAGAAATAAGTTCATTTTTACACAAAAAAAAAGTCAATTTGGTATATAAAAGTTCCGTTTAGTGAGGTCGTATGATGGCACGCGATGTGAAATAATTGTCCCCAAATAAAAAATGGCCATTCAGTTAAAAAAAACCCACCTATTTATTATAGAAAGATAAAGTATAATGTTATAATTAAAAGGAGATATATAGTAAAAAAGCATGGGTTCAGTAAACATATTATACCCAAATGTGGAAGCCATCCGTCCAGTAGTTATTTAGACTATCAATTATGAACGAACCAAGAGTTACATTTTTATATATATATATTTGTATGTACATATGCATATATATATAAATATATATATATATATATATATATATATATATATATATATATATATACATATATACACTCACATATATATTTGTATACATAAATCTATATATATACAAATTTGTACATATATATACCTAAATATATATATATATATATTTGTATACATATATCTATATATATATATATACATATTTGTACATATATATACCTATATATATATATATATTTGTATATATACACATATATATTTGTATATATATATTTGTATATATATATATATTAATATTTATGTATATATATATTTGTATATATATATATATATATTTGTATATATACATATATACATATATACATATTTGTATATATACATATATACATATATATATATATTTGTATATATACATATATACATATATATATATATTTGTATATATACATATATATATATATTTGTATATATACATATATATATACACATATATATTTGTA
>NC_136487.1:62417102-62432102 GCF_053919585.1 Euprymna scolopes
TATATATATACATATGCATTTGTATATATATACATATGTATTTGTATATATATATATACATACGTATTTGTATATATATACATACGTATTTGTATATATATATGCATATGTATTTGTATATATATACATATATATTTGTATATATATACTTATATATTTGTATATATATATGCATATGTATTTGTATATATATACATATATATTTGTATATATATACTTATATATTTGTATATATACATATATATTTTTGTATATATATACATATATATTTGTATATATGCATATATATTTGTATATATACATATATATATTTGTATATATACATATATATATATTTGTATATCCACATATATATTTGTATACATATATACACAGATTTGTATATATACAAACATATATTTGTATATATACATATATACACATATTGGTATATATATATATATTCACACATATATTCGTATATATATACATATATTTGTATATATATACATATATTTGTATATATATATACATATATTTGTATATATATATACATATATTTGTATATATATATACATATATTTGTATATATATACATATATATTTGTATATATGCATATATATTTGTATATATACATATATATATTTGTATATATACATATATATATATTTGTATATCCACATACATATTTGTATACATATATAGACATATTTGTATATATACAAACATATATTTGTATATATACATATATACACATATTGGTATATATATATATATATATTCACACATATATTCGTATATATATACATATATTTGTATATATATACATATATTTGTATATATATATACATATATTTGTATATATATATACATATATTTGTATATATATATACATATATTTGTATATATATACATATATATGTGTATATATATACATATATTTGTATATATAAATACATATATTTGTGTATATATATACATTTATTTGTATATATATATACATATATTTGTATATATATATACATATATTTGTATATATATATACATATATTTGTATATATATATACATATATTTGTATATATATATACATATATTTGTATATATATATACATATATTTGTATATATATATACATATATTTTTATATATATACATATATTTTTTATACATATATTTGTATATATATACATATATTTGTATATATATACATATATTTGTATATATATGCATATATTTGTATATATATACATATATTTGTATATATGTATACATATATTTGTATATATGTATACATATATTTGTATATATATACATATATTTGTATATATATACATATATTTGTATATATATACATATATTTGTATATATATACCTGTATTTGTATATATATATACCTATATTTGTATATATATATACCTATATTTGTATATATATATACCTATATTTGTACATATATGTATATATATACAAATATAGGTATATATATGTGTATATATATATACATATATTTATATATATATATATATAGACATACATATATTTGTATATATATACATATATTTTTATATATATCTACATACATATATTTGTATATATATATATATACATATATTTGTATATATACACATATATTTGTATATATATACATATATTTGTATACATATACACATATTTGTATACATATACACATATTTGTATGCATATATACACACACATATTTGTCTATATATACAGACATATATTCGTCTATATATACAGACATATATTTGTATATATATACACACATATATTTGTATATGTATACAGACATATATTTATATATATATACAGACATATATTTGTATATATATACAGACATATATTTGTATATAAATATAAACACACACATATATATACCTATATATATATACACATATACACACATATACCTATATATATACACATATACACACACTCACATATATACACACACATATATATATATACGCACACACACACATATATACGCACACATATATGCACATATATATATATACAAATGTATATATACATACATATATACACACATACATATATATATACACACATAGATATATATGTGTGTGTGTGTGTGTCCATACAAATAGTATGTGTATCAGCCATAATTAAAACGTGAATTTCTATAAATAATATTATTCTTAGTTTAAATAGTTATCCAAATACCTACATATTTAATTTGAGGTCACATGCTAAACCACTGTTATACGTGCTTTCCTATCTTTTTAAGGATGCAGTGTGGATCCCTTGATTTATCAAATGGATTACGATAGTGTGTAGACATTATCAGGTACTTGATATTTTTGACTCGTCCAGTTCTAGCTTTTAGCTGACTAGATCCTAAGGTCAGCTGACAAGTGTCATCTGGCCCACGAGATAGGATCGTTTTGCACAATTGAACAGGCCCGTCTTTATGGAACGAAAAGAAATAAATTCCTAGAAAGAAACTTTCTTTTATGAGAAATCATTTTTAAGGTTTGTAATTTAAGAACGGATTAAAGTGTTTGTATCCGGTCAAAATAGATAACCGAAATTAGCAATGACGACATTTGTTTTCTTTAAAAGATAAAACAAACAAATATTTAACTTTGCGTAGTTAAATGATAAAAAAGTCCACATATGCATCATTTTGTTGGAGTGCAAAGAGAGAGAGAGAAAGAAAGAGAGAAAGAGAGAGAGAGCGAGAGAGAGAGAGAGAGAGAGAGAGAAGAAAAGCAAAAAGTAAAGTAAACAGAAAAAAAGGGCAAACGTACCACGTAGCTAAGATCAAGGTAGGCCGAGAGCAGAGTCCCCATTTATTTATTCCCCACCCATGAGGACAGGGCGGGGTGAGGCACAAAGCGTGGCTACCGAGAAAGAAGGCCGATGCATATGACAGCGTAACGTCACTTCCTAATTAAGTTCTAGATATAGACAACTTCCGGTATTCAACCACGAGGTCCTTCTAACAGGCATAAAAAATATGGCTACCAATAGGTGTTACCGATTGTCCATGTATGTTCCAAAGAAAAAGAACAATTCTCCATTCGGAAAATAATTATTATAATTGCACATTTGGGATAATTTTAATCAAAATACCGTAAGTGAATTCGTGTTTGAACTTTTATTTTTATTGGAGAAAGTCGAATATTTCATTTTATTTTATTTTTTTTTTACTGCAAAACAAACAATTTTTGGGTTTGTATTACTGTACACATAGATTCGAAAAAGTTGTCAAAAAACAAATATATAACAAATAAATGTTATCAAAAGCAAGATAAGTTACTTTTCTACCAAACTGGATATATTTTTCGTGTTTTTATTCAATATAACATATAACATAATAAACTAGACAAAATACTATTAAAAAACCACCGAATATATGTCAACCTATGTCACGGTAATATATATTGAGCGAGTTTCTAACAGTATTTTATCTAGTTTTATATTTATAGAACCTTTTCCCAAACTTACCGTGTTAAAGAGAGAGTCGGGTGCCATTTTGAATTTTCCAATACATCGGTAAACAAAGTATGTTTTTCGAGCTGAATAAACATGTTACATTAAATAAAAACACTGAAAACATATCCAGTTTGGTAGAAAAGTAACTTATCTTGCCTTTAATAACATTTATTTGTTATATATTTGTTTTTGACAACTTTTTACACTCTATGTGTACAGTAATACAAACCCCAATTTTTATATAATGTTTTTCTGTCCGTTCTTTTAAAAATAAATAAAACTTTTCACTGAGTATTTTCAAATATTTTAAAGTAAGCATTTTCCACGGCAGTGTTTTTTTTTTTTTTTCTTTACGATTGGTGAATTATCAATATTTTAGCACGGGGCGTAATTCATTTCTTTGAAATATATTCAAAACTTCAATTTTCTGTTTTTTATAACATTTTAACTGTAAATAATTTACATAACGAGTTTGTTTTACTGTACACATAGATTCGAAAAAGTTGTCAAAAAACAAATATATAACAAATAAATGTTATCAAAGGCAAGATAAGTTACAAACATGCCGACATTTTTCTTTTTAAAATATATTGATAAACATTGTATGATTTTCGAAGCGATTACACGTTTTTAAGTGAGTAAAACCACTAAAAACCTTCCCAGATAGGTAGAAGAGTAACTTATCTTGCCTTTGATAACATTTATTTGTGATATATTTGTTTTTTGACAATTTTTTCGAATCTATGTGTACAGTAATACAAACCTAAAATTTAATTTAACTTGAAAATAATATTTAAAATACACGTGCGTACACTGCACAAGCACACTTATTATTATCATAATAATAATAGTAATAATAATTAAAAAATAAAACTGGCGTAGATGACATCGACTGGCGCCACACCACACCAACTAGTTGTGAAGGGTCATGAGGGATGGAAAGACCGAGGTGAGAGAGTACTGACCAAATCTCCACTGGAAGTTCAAATCTGGTACCTTGGGGAGGTCACCCAAACTCCAAGAAACACCAATGGTCGATGCCAACAAGAAATCAGTGACAACGGCTGTTGCGATAACATGCAATCATCTGCACAAGTGGTCAAAAGGTGGAGAACACTGGAAATCTGGGGAGACTTGTCACTTGGTCTCCAGGTTACTGCCAGTGAGCGATCACTGATGATGGTCTGTGAGACAACTAATACGCTACACATTTTGATGAAAAACATGGGGGAAAATGGACATAAAAGAACAGAAAACCAAAACTTTAAATATAATTTCTGTATTTAAAGTAATAGTTATTGAAATATTTCAACATATAATCTTGTGGGGAAAATCCAGCTTCCCAATAAGGGGCACTCTGGATAGGAACAAAAATAATCTCAGTCATGAAAGATTTCTCCTCCACCGACTGAAGACAGAAAAGGTAAAGTGTAGCATCAAAACAGATACTACACTGATCTTGTTCCGAAGGCCCAAAAATATTTGTTTAATGTTTCTTTAATTGTTTGTTCCCTAAATTCATAATTCAGTTTTATCAGTATTAAATTGTATATTGCTTTAAAATTACTTAATTTTACATAGATAATGTTTATATTTTATATTGAATAAAGTTCCGTTTCAGTAGTAATCGACCTGTGTTCCTTTTTCTTTTTAAAAATGTTTTATTGCTCTTTTTCAAATGGCCCTCATATAGTACTGACACTCTGACAAATCTTACCTACATTGCCTGCAGACATTTTTCAGTTAACAGGCCTTCTTCTTACTCTCGATTTTTAATGTGAGGAAGATCCTCCACTGCCTCGCCTTTTAAACGCTACTCTGTATTGGGATAAAATTCAAAAACAATCGCCTCAGTCGAGAAAGTTATTTCCTTCTCTGACTAAGCTCAGAGCAGATACTACACTTGGATCTTCGCACAAAATCCAAGAAGTAAGAGTTTGTAAATAATTTTAACATGTCTGTGCAAGTTTTGCATTAGTTAGAACTTAAATATTTGCTTTGTTTTGTTTGAATTGTCGGACTACTATTCTCATCTTAGATATTATTCTCACAGCGTTTTGGCCGATGTAATACCGACCCTCCTTAGGTGCACCTTGTCTAACTCAGGAATCTATACATAATTTCGGACTGAACCATTTATTTAATCCACGGGAATAGATTGTTCTTGTTCCACACGGACACGTGGAGCCACAGATAAACGTGGTAAGCTACAATTAATAGTACCAAATCAGCAATACAAAGAGCCGTGAAACGGAAACAAACAAACAAACAAAACAAAACATCGAGAAAAACAAGACAGAAAGAGAAGAAGCTACAAGTATCTGTTCTTCAGATGCGGCACTTCCATTTCTCGTTCTCTTTCAGTGGAGGAGAAATCCTTTACGACTGAGACAATTTTTTTTATTTTTGTACCTTTTCTCCACGTTAAAAAACGACCCTGGTGTCTAACTCTGTCCCGTGGGGAGGCATTGTAAATAGGTACAAAGACAATTTATAAGACACGTGAAAACTCAGACATGTCTATGAAAAGAACATTTGAACAGGGAAACGAAATTGCTACTGACAGCTGTACAAAACAACATGATCAAAATTAACTACATAAATGCCAAGACAGACGACAATGTGGTACAATGGGGAAAGAAGTGACTGGTTACTTTTAATGCATCTAAAACCAAACTTCTGTCTTCCCATCATCAACGTTCTGATCTCCATCTGGCATCAATTGAAATGAATGACTCTTATCTTGAGAAGGCTCCAGGTTTTGACAAGCTCCTAGGCTTGACCGTTACTCCTGATCTGAAATGGAACACGTATATCAAATCTGTTGCCAAGGCCGCTGGAAAAATGGTGGGATCCTTCTATCAATCCAGTAGATATCTCACTGCTGATGCAATTCTCTACCTATATAAGAGCCAGGTACGCCCAAAGATGGAGTACTGTTGCCACATCTGGGCAGGAGCTGCTAGTAAAACCTTATCCTGCCTTGACAGGGTTCAAAACAGACTTCGTAGCCTAGTGGGGGAATCCCTTTTTTCTTCCCTGCAACCTCTATCTTACAGAAGAGACGTTGCGAGCTTGTCTCTGTTTTATCGTTAGTTTCAAGGTCTGTACTTGAGCTCCAATCTATGTTCTACTCTCGCCAAACTTTCATGAGAAACACTCGTCTAGCTGAAAACACTATCAATAATTTCCCCCACTCTTTATCTGTGTCTAAACCTAATCGTAGATTCCATGAACAAAGTTTCTTTCTTAGAACTGCGCACCTGTGGATCTCTCTTCCTTTTGCCTGCTTTCCAGCTGACTATATAGTATGGTCGTCTTCAAGTCCAACATAAACAAGTTCTTGATGAGCCGTTCCCCTTAAGTAATCCAATTTACCAAATTTCCACTACTAACAATTATCACGACATTGTCCCATTGGCCACTGTACGCTTATTAACCCGTATCCTCGAGTGGCCTCCGGGCCTTGATAAGTGGTGACTCCTTTGTAAAAAAAAAAAAAAATTAAAAGAAATCACCCAGCAGGTATTAAAATTGGTGGAAGAACAATCAACAACCTGAGATACGCTGACGATGTAGTTCTGATTGTAACATGTATGCAAGAACTGCAAGACTTAACCAACAAGGTAAAAATTGTCAGCGAAGCAGCAGGACTCTTCCTCAACGTCAGCAAAACAAAAATAATGAAAGCAACACAAGCACCAAATTATGTAAACTTAATTGTGGACAATCACAATGTTGAAAATGTAGAAGATTTACACTACCTGGGTGCAGTTTTCACAAACAAAGTAGATGACACCAAATAAGTAAGATGATGTATTGCAATGGTAAGGTTAGCAACGATTGCACTAACCAGTATCTGGAAAGACAGATCCATTTCAAAACGCACACAGAAACGACTCCTGCAAGCTTTGGTATTCTTAATAGCAACATACGGCGCAGAATGTTGAGTCTTGAAGAAAGTTGACATTAGATCATGCCGAAAACTATTGGACAACATCAATGACGGGAATTGTGATTTTTTGGGACATGTGGCCAGAACAGACGGCCTAACAGAATATCTTTTCTTTGGTACAACCCTTTGCAGAGATGACGTGGAAGACCAAAAACAAGAATGTTAGACAACGTAAAAACCATCGCGGACATTAACATGGCTGAGTTGCTCAGAATGGCGCAGAACTGCAGTCAATAGTGATGATTCGTGAAGAGTACTACGACTGGTCAGTAATGATTAGGGCTAAAACAACAGAATATTCTTATCATTGTTTAGATTCAAGTATATATCCGACACAGACACAGTTAATCAACCGAGAATCACATCACTCTCTATAACAGCATAGAAGATATCAACAAATATACACTCAAGAGTTAAAACAACAAAAAGAATATTCTGTTGTCGTAGCCTTAGTAATGGCCATTCCGTGAAAGAGAGAGAAACAAATGCACTTTGAACATCGAAATAGATGATAAAATCATGAAATAATGAAAAAATATATAACACAACGATACCCCGCGGGTCACGCCAGGCATCAAAGATAACCTGGACGATGCCCCATGAGGTAGATCGTTGGTATATGAGTTTGTTTTGGGCCTTTCCGATCACAGAACGTCCCCAAAATATTCAGCAGTTATTCTGGTCACTTAGAACAATTCTCACAACACGATAGCTTGGCCATGATCGTTTACACGTGGACAGGGATTGATGAGGAATTCAGTTTATTCTGTTTCAACAAGAAAAGTCCGCCAATCCAGGGAGATAGGTCCGGCTACATGTCACGTTGTGATTTCTTGTTGATTCACAGGCCACAGTCCTCTCCCAGTGCTGAGGTAGACACTCCTGTTCCGATAGATGTCTTCTGAAAAATAACTCAAGTCGACCGTCCGGTCCGGTAGCAACGTTAACAATCTCAGAGAAACAATAAGTAAAATCTTCCGTCCTTGATTTTCTTTTTTATAAAAATTTTATTAACAGAAACTATATAACTACAAAGTTCTAATATAATACCACTGTACAAAAATATATGTATAGGTAGTTGAAATTAAATCACTTCAGAGTCCACAGTTAAACACGTGTCGTATCATCTGCGATCGATAGCGCTTTCACGAAGAGAGACAGGCGCCCATAATTCTGAATACAATTTTCGTATATCGTAAATCGCGATAGTGGTGGAATAGTAAACATTCACAAAGAAGTGAGTTCGTCTTTTCTTTCTTTTTTTTATGTTGTCAGCAACAGCCTGCTTATCCAAGGTAAGAGGGCGGCTTTTCAGCAATAGCGTCAAAGCAATGAATTGTTTAGCAGCGGAGGGGTTTTTAGCAAGCCACGACTCTATTTTTGTGTAAGTATCATATATGACAAAAGTACTCAATCAGGAGTCTTTCAGCTCACTAGAGGAAAAAGAGCTGATGGCGATACTCAACATCGGCGTATGACTCGGCGATCAGAGACTTTGAGATCTCTTCTCTAAAACTCAAACTCAACTCTGATCTCCTCAACTGCAATGTGTTCTCAACTTTCAACTCAACTAAAATCGCTCGTGCATAAGCTTATATAATGAGGAGGCGGAGTGGAGAATGAGCTCCCAGATCCAATCTAGCAAATTAGTAATTGCTGCGTTATACCCCCTTCTCTTTAGATTGGTATATAATCCCTTATCGAGGTAAATTTTCATCAAGATGTCCCATGCCGGGGAGTCCTTGGAGACCTGACCTCACCTCAGGGTCAGGTACTGCTCTCAATCGAAGCATAAACAACGTTCACTACCATTGTCTCGAAATATATGGTATTTTTTTTTTTAGCAAAACGCTATTAGTATCAAGATATTATTATCAATCTAAAATCCGCTAACTGGAGCTATTTTTCCTTGGTTTGGGTTGCGTTACGGACCAAACAAATTGAGTCAGCAAGGCAATCGAGAATTGCCCGCGATTGTTCACACAATAAAAGTATTAACTTAGCTCTATTATTAATAACATTATTAATAATTAATAACATATAAAATTCGACAATCATAAGGGGTTGGGTCATATATAACGATACAACATAATTATTGTATGCGTATTACTATCCTAAATGCTATTAAACTATATGACCATAGATTTGCATAATAATTGGACATAATGCCACATGGCTCCATAAAAGAATGGGAGACGATTACGTCAACATAATAATTGGATGATCACTTATTCAAATAACCCCATTCAGAATCTTGTGTTTTTCAACCGAAAAGACCATGCGTTTACACTATCGTGTGCATTCATACAACGTCTTTAAAAAAAATATGAAAAAACGTAGCGATATAAACATAATACATGTCTGACTATTACTTATCACTTATCTAAGTACCCGACATTGCCCGGGGCAAATTGCAGCATAAAACTTCTTCTTTACCTCACTCTATCCGTCTCTCTATCTTCCCCACTTTCATTCTCCCTCTCCCCATCCCTTATTTCTTCGCCCAGCGATTCTTCTCTCCCCAAAGTCAACAGAGATTAAACCAGTCCTATAATAATCTGGTTCCTGTTTATTTTACGGTGGCTTGCAGTTCTGGAGGAATGTCGACGGGGCTGCCCAGGTACTTCTTGGGGCGCTGACTTCTCAATTCTACTTTCTAACCCTGGTGCCTAAGTTCTTGCAGTGGCATAGCATTAAAAACCTTTTCTAAGCATATACACACAAAGAACTATTCTTTGTATACATGTCTCTAGTAATAAGTCGACATAAGGAAAGTAATTGATAAAAGTTATTTCCGTTTAGTACATAAAATGGCTGAAGATGGCAGAGGACATTAGGTTAACAAACTTACAGAATGGTTAATTTTGATTCCAAAAGATGTATTTTCAAATAATTTTTCGTTATAATACCTTTACTTTGTTTATCATTTTTCGTTCTATCTAATCGTTTAAATTGCAATCGTTTTAAAACAATTGTCTTTTCAGGACGTTGAATACAAGATGGGGGAAAAAACAATTTCACACAATTTTCTTGTTTCAATTCAAGCTAGGCCGAAAAGCTGTTTGAACAGCTCGTGATATCAACAAAACGTTTAGCCTAGGAACCACTACTGAACGCACAGCACAATGGTGGTTTAAGAAATTTTGTGGCGGCGACGAGAGTCTTTAAGATGATGAGCATAGTGGTAGGCCATCGGATGTTGAAAACGATCAAGTAAGAGCCTTAGTGGAAGCCAATCCATGCACAACTGTTTGTGAACTTGCTTCTGAATTAGATGTAACATATACGACGATTTCAAACTACTTGAGAGATTGGAAAGACAAAAAAATTGATAAATGGGTGCCTCATGAATTGAATGGCAACCAAAAGAAACGCTCTTATGAAGTGTCATCTGCCCTTCTTTTACGCAACTAGAAGGACCCGTTCCTCGGCCAGGTTGTGATTTGTGATGAAATGTGGGTTCGTTATGACAACTGGTGATGCTCAGCTCAGTGGTTAGACGCCGACGAAGCTAGAGATACACCAAAAGAAGGTCATGCTGAATGTTTGGTGGTCTGCGACCGATCTCATCCATTAGTTTTTTGAATGCAGGCAAAAAATTTACAGCGGTGATCCTGAACAGAAGTGTGCATTCTATCCCAACCATTATCAATGGACCAGAGGTCATCTCGTCAGCTTCAGACAAGGCCAAACTATTTGCCTAGAACTTTGCAGCTTATTCTACCCTATGCGACGAACGCTATCAACTCCCCATATTTCCTCCTATAACACAGAACACGTTAGGTAACATACAAATATCTGTGCATGAGGTCGCCAAGCTAATCAAGAACCTTGATTCCAGTAAAGCAACTGGCCCTGACGGTATTCCAATTATAATGTTAAAAAAGCTCCAACCAGAACTTTCCCCCATATTTACAAAACTGTTTAAGCGTTGCCTTAAGGAGAAGTGCTTTCCAACACCCTTGAAAACCTCATCAGTATGCCCTGTATTTAATAACTCAGGTGATAAGTCATCTCCTTCTCAGTACAGACAAATAAGTCTCCTGTGTGTTATGAGTAAGTTACTGGAATCCATATTAAATAGAGAAGTAGTCAACCACCTCAGCAAAAATAACCTTCTTAGTGACACGCAATATGGTTTCCATTCTGCAAGATCTACCGCAGATGTGCTAACGGTTATATCTCATAGGATTAGTGAACCTCTTGACAAAGGCTTCCTTTCTAGGACAATTGCTCTGGACATATCAAAGGCCTTCGACAAGGTATGGCATAAAGGCCTACTTCACAAGATTTCCAGCTACGGTATAACTGGAAATGTTCTCTCTATCATTAAATCATTTCTCTCTGATAGGCTCATAAGAGTAGTGGTTGATGGACAAAAATCAGAGGCCTGCAGTATTAATGCTGGAGTCCCTCAAGGGTCCATCCTGGGCCCAATTCTCTTCCTGATCTACATCAATGATCTCCCTAAACACATACTTAAATCATTCGTTGACATCTATGCTGATGACACGACCATCTACGGCAACACATCAAAGGCTGTAAATGACAAAGCTCTCTCTGATTCTCTCTTCTCTGATATCGAGCGTGTGGTTCAGTGGGGTAAGACGTGACTGGTTACCTTTAATGCATCTAAAACCAAACTCCCATCTTTACATTATCAACGCTCTGATCCCCATCTGGCATCAATTGAAATAGATGGCTCTCGTCTAGGAGAAGCCCCATGTTTTGACAAGCTTCTGGGGTTGACATTCATTCCTGATCTGAAATAGAACACGTACATCAAGTCTGTTGCCAAGGTCGCTGGAAAGATGGTGGGATGCTTCTACCGCTCCAGAAGATATCTCACTACTGATACAATTCTCTATCTATATAAAAGCCAAGTACGTTCAAGGATGGAATACTGCTGTCATATCTGGGCAGGAGGTGCTAAAAACAGCCTATCCTGCCTTGACAGAGTACAAAATAGACTTCGTGGCTTAGTAGGGATGCCCCTTTCTCTGCAACCTCTCTCCCACAGAAGAGACGTTGCAAGCCTATCTTTGTTTTATCGTTATTTCCATGGCAAGTGCTCGTCTGAACTCCAATCTCTGGTCCCCCCCTCGCCAATCTTTCACGAAAAACACCCGTCTAGCTGAATCCACTGTCAAAAACTTTCCCCACTTTATCTATGCCTAAATTAAAACGTAGATTTCATGAACAAAGCTTCTTTCTTAGAACTGCACGCCTGTGGAACTCTGTTCCGTCTGCCTGCTTCCCACCTGACTACAACCTGGATGTCTTCAAGTCCAAAGTAAACAAATTCCTGATGAACCGCTCCCTTTAGTAGACACTTTATTAAATCTCCACACTAACGTACTGTACTTACAATAACCCTTAACCCTGAGTGGCTTCCGGGCCTTGATAAGTGGTGACTACCGTGTAAAAAAAAAAAAGAGAAAAAGTACTGTCAACAAATGAATAAAATGCATCAGAAACTTCAACAACAACACTCAGCATTAGTCAACAGAAAAGACCAAATTCTCCTCCACGACAATACCCGAACACGCATTGCTAAACCAACCCTGCAGAAGTTGAACGAATTGGGCTATGAAACTGTCTCGTCCGCCATACTCTCCAGACCTCTCGCCTACCGACTACCACTTTTTGGAACAACTTTCTGCGTGAGAAATGCTTTAAAAACCTAAGCAATATCAAAAACGCCCCCAGCAATTCTATTGCCACCAGAACGCAAGATTTTTACGTTACTGGCAGAAATACACTTGTTTTGCGTTGGCAAAAGTGTTGATTCTGATTGTGTTTATAGGGTTTTTTTAAAGTCAAAGTATGTTCATCTGAATTTAAAAGTTAAAAACCGCAAGAACTTTCTTGTCAACCTGATATAAGCGATGATAATAATAAGAATAAGGACGGCGCGAACAAAAACAACAACAACAAAAAAACTTGCTATAGCATTTTTTTTTTTTACTGAACTGTGAACTCACATAGGCGCGAAAAGAAATTTGAACATTTGAAAAGGTTGACTAAAAGAATAAGTGTAAATGAATTTTAGAATATTTACTTTATTTAGCATAATTTACCAATAAAAAATTTAATTGGGCTCAATGATAAATCTAGGAATTGGATTCCTACGGCCTGCGGCCCTGCTGCGACCCTTAGTTTTATGTTGTAAATACGCAACTTTCTAATGAATACATTGTATTTGTTTCATTTATTATTTAGTAAATAATCTTGTCATTTTTTTTTGTCGGACACATTTCTGTCTGTACCATCGTGGTATCTTTAGCCTATGGGAATAGTAATATGAATATCTAAAAAGGGCCGTCGACTGTGTAAAAATGAGTAAAATAACTATACCTCTGCTGTCTTTGTATTATTTGATTATTCGAACGACTGTTCTCATCTTGGATATTATTCTCAGGACATTTCAGCAGATGTTACCACCGATCTTCTTCAGGTGCCTCTTGTGAAACACGGGAAACTATACGGAATTTTTAAAGGAAACTATTTATTTAACCCACGGGTAGCTTGCGCTTGTTCGGTCAGCCATGATCGGGTAGATGTCTTAATTTACAATTACCTTCTTAATAGAGCCCGTACTGATGGTTGGAACAGTCTTCAGAAGATTGTCACTTAGAATTGATTATCACTTAGCAGTTATATCCATTACGCCACGTATCCTTGCGTTCTAAATTACGTATAGATTCATGAGATTGACATATAGATTGCCGAGTTAAACAAGATATAACTGAAGTCTTTTTTTTATATAAGAAAATCAAATTTTATCACAAACAAGACGGAAGAGCCGAAACCCGTCATGTTTTTTTTTTTAATAGAATACGATAAATATCAAGAGCGGACAACTCAACTCGACTACCGAGCTTTTGTTTGTATTCAAAATAATTAAACTTTTTATCTCCCTAAAAATCGGAGATTTTGATTTTCTTAGTTAAAATATTTATCAATTTATTTGACTTTTTGGAATATGACATCTTCGTTCCGTGACGAGTACGTACATCATAAAGAGTTGCCTGTGTTTTCCGTATTTTTTTTTTTTTTTAATTAAGTCGAATTCTAAACAAGAACCGTAAGTGTTAGAACAATTGAAAAAGCGATAAATCGTTATAACGACTTTTACCAAAAGTGTTATATTCTCGTTCCCGACAAGTATCCAAATTTCATCGTTCTATACGCGCTTCTTACTTCCTTTTATCTCTCAAAGTGTAAATAATATATTAAGAAAACAATATCCTCTGTTACATGACAGTTTCATTTTTTTTGCAACTCCTTTGTGTTGAAGCGTCCGCATATGATTTACGCTCAGTCTTTATTGTTGATTAGAGTTGCTTTACGTAAGACCTATTCCAACAGATCCAGCGTTCAAATTATAAGAAACTTCTCTTCTCCTACTGAGAAGACTTCCAATTGTCGTGTTGTTTCCACCTTTTACTAATACCAAAGTGATTTACGATCTTAACAACTATTGGCAAGATTATTTCTTATTATTGACCGCATATGTTCTGACTTTTCAGGTTTTACTTTTTGAAGGTCTCTCAAATTTGTTCACTTTTGGTTTTGGACATTAGAT